>NC_091479.1:88303203-88658111 GCF_036971445.1 Narcine bancroftii | reverse complement strand
GTTGGTATCTGAAATTAGCCGTCAGACACCTAACCCAATGAGGCAAATACTATCAAGCATTTGTTCACATTACTTAGTAGCCTTTCAGATATAAATCTGTCACAAGATAGTGAGTTTGTAATCAGATCAGCTGAGATCTTATTAAATTTGCAGAGCAGGCTCTAAGGGGCTGGGTGCCTTCTCCATCTCCTAATTTGTACGTGTGTATGCATGTAAGGAAATACAAGAAAAGTTTTAAAAATCAATAAGAGGAGAAAATATGAAGACTCAAGAAATGGGGAAGACATTGGCTTTGCATCCAGGGATAGGATTAACACAGGACAGAAACAGGTCCTTTGGCTCATCTCATCCATCCCAATCCTTTCCCCAACTACGTTTATCCCATTTGCCCTCATTAGGATGCGATGAGCAGGACAAAATTGTCACTGCTTCCCCTGGCAGCAGAATCTAAAATAGAGACCAGCAGGCTAAGGTGTGACAGAGGAGGGTTCAAGGAGATCTGAGGGGGTAAATATTTCGTACAGAGAGTTGGTATCTGGAATGAACTGCTAGACACATAGCCTCATTAAGACTGTGTCCTTCTATGGCTCGCCTGTTCCTATGCCTGTCCAAACGTCTCTTAAACGTAATAATCAGACACCTCTGCCAGCAAGTTCCAGATATCAACCGCTATCTGTTTTAAAAAAAATAATGCCCCAAAGTGAATAACAATTATTAAATTATTTTAGTAATATAGTCAGTGGCGTAATGGAAATAATGTGGCAACAACTCAAAGTCCAAGAGATGGCAATTAAATTATTGATCAACTTTAATAATAGTAATTCACATCTATTATTGACTAGTAATCCAGAGGCAAGGGCAGTAATTAAAAGTATATGACCATGCTCCAGGATAGCAGATTGGGAATCTGAATTCAGTTCAAAATATGAGCTAATGTATGTATGAGAGAACCGTTAAAATTAAAACCTAGCCAGTTTTGGTTTTAGCGGCTCAAAAAGAACACTTAGCATCTCAATGCAATAAATCCCAGTCTTTTAACAGTGATACCCATATCCTGGGAATGATTAAGTGAATTTTGTGTGATACTCCCCTGGCCTACTTGGAAAATGCCAATTAGTCTTTAGCTATGGCACTCTTGTCAGTATTTCACTGAAATGTTACTTGGTCAGGGCCTGGAGTGAGCCCAGCCCAATGGAATTCAACTCAAACAATAAAGAATGCAGTTGAGAATTCTTCTAGTTGGATAGAAGGATGATCCTCAAGAAATTAGAGAAAAAAAATCAAACCAAACAGAAAAAGACCAATTGGTTTGTTATGCACTCCCCAAATCTACATAAAGGCCTCAAGTCCCTCGACTTCATGGTCAAGCACTTTTAATAATCACATTTTACAGATGTTGTTGAAATACTTTTGAACTGTTACAATGTAGAAAGTGCCAATTTGCACTCAATGAACTCCCACATGATACTGAGGAGATGATGGCTTTTAAAAATAGAATTAAATATTGCATGAGTCAGTGCATTCAGAGAAAATTGAAGGCCTGGTTGAATATTCTAAACATTTTTTTCTAATTAAACTTAGAGGATTTGAGAATATTGACAGAAAATTTTCCCCTAGTTTGTTGAATGAATATTGATTGAGTATACAGATTGATATGGCTTTGCAAAGATGAAGGGGGAGAATTGTTTGCCTTAGTGTTAATTCTAAAGTTACGTGTACCGAGGAATGAAATCAGAGGAAAACTGACTAATTCAGTGAATGACACTCATGGGTGTTTGGATGAGAGTGGATGTGAAAGATTAGGTGGTTCTGTGGGTGGGGTTATATAACTATGCAAATGATATTTGGCAATTGACAGACTAGCTGGCTATGTTCGTCATATAGTTTGTTTGTGTAGATGACATTAGTAGTGACCGTGTGGGTGACTAACTGAGTAAACTTGAACAGGAGGGAAATTTACATTTGAACAATTTCTATATAAATATTAGAGTTTTTTTTATATATATGGTTTTGATGTACGAAATATCAAGCTTAACATTTTAAATAAAAGCATTAGTGACAAATCATAATTCTCAGTTATACGCCAACGTATTAACATAGCTTTTAGAGATTAAAATGAGTACCACATTTATTCTGTCAGGCAAGAATGCCCAACATGCTATCCCTATATTTTACCATAAAGAATGATTTACTGCGGTCCACAATATTCACTTTTAACTATTCATGTTGGCAAACAGTGGAAAAAATGACAAAAAGATTTTGTTTGGTTCATTGTATCTCTCCCAAAAAGTTAGGCAATAACTTATGTATTTGTAAGTAATTCATAAAAACGTAAGAGGGAAGCAGGAGTAGGCCATCTGTCCTATCGAGACCTCTCCACCATTCCATGAGATCATGGCTGATCTGATGACCGACTCATCTCCACCTACCTGCCTTTTTCCCATATCCCTCAATTCCACTTCTATATAAAAATCCATCCAACCTTGTCTTAAATATATTTACTAAGGAAGCCTCCACTGCTTCTTTCTTTGGCTTGGCTTAGCGGATGAAGATTTATGGAGGGGTATGTCCACGTCTGCTGCAGGCTCATTGGTGACTGATAAGTCCGATGCGGGACAGGCAGGCACGGTTGCAGCGGTTACAAGGGAAAATTGGTTGGTTGGGGTTGGGTGTTGGGTTTTTCCTCTTTTGTCTTTTGTCAGTGAGGTGGGCTCTGCGGTCTTCTTCAAAGGAGGTTGCTGCCCACCGAACTGTGAGGCACCAAGATGCACAGTTGGAGGCAATAACAGCCCACTGGCAATGGTCAATGTGGCAGGCACCAAGAGATTTCTTTAAGCAGTCCTTGTACCTCTTCTTTGGTGCATCTCTGTCTCGGTGGCCAGTGGAGAGCTCGCCATAGAACACGATCTTGGGAAGGCGATGGTCCTCCATTCTGGAGACGTGACCCACCCAGCGCAGTTGGGTCTTCAGCAGCGTGGATTCGATGCTTGCGGACTCTGCCAGCTCGAGTACTTCGATGTTGGTGATGAAGCCTCCACTGCTTCAATGGACAGCGAATTCCACACATTCACCTCCCTTTGGGAAAAGCATTGCCTTCAAATCTCTGTCCTAAATCTACTACCTTGAATTTTGAAGCTATGTCTCCTAGTTCTGATCTCCCCTACCAATGGAAACAACTTACCTTCCTCTATCTTATCTATGCTTTTCAAAGTTTTACATGTTTCTGTACAATGCCCTCTCATTCTTCTAAATTCCCAGACCACTCAATCTCTCCTCATAGGCCAACCCCCTTCATCTCTGGATTCATGTGCTTAAAGAGAGTAGTGCATATTTTGATATAAGCATAATGGGCAATGTAGAAAGCTCATGGTCATTAAGAAAGAAACTTGAATAGCGTTTTTAGTTCTCTATGAGATCCCAAAGTCCTTTCAAGCTAATGTACTTTTGAAGGCTATTCACTGCATTATAGGATGCAGCATGGTAAATATGCACACGGCAAGGTCCAACAAACAGCTGTTTTGATGATGCTTGTTGAGGGAAAAAGATCACCCATGTCATGACACAGAAATTTATAACCACATATATATAACCATACATGTCCAGGTAAAAAATGCCAAGGGAATTTTGTGTCCCCAGAAAAGATGGTCAGAAACTGGACATGACTCCCAGTTTACTAAGCCACAAACTGTGTATGGCTTGTTGAATGATCCACTGTCAATGGAGCATTTGGGATGCTAGCTCTTTGTTGCTGTGCTAAATAATAGCAGGCCATGGGCTGCTACAAACCCAAAAAGAAGCATTTGAAATACATTAGACTTATCCAGTAAAAAAAAAAATCAGGAAAAATAGGATCAGATCTTTGGAGCCCTCCAGAAGTACCAAACCAAGAAAGAGAAAGTGAGGTCAACACTGGTGACAATTTGAATTGGAGCAGTCAAGGTAAATGTGACAGATGTTGCAGGTGGATAGGATGCTAATCCTTGTCAAAGGTTCACAAAGTTTAAAAGGATAAGGAATATTATGCCCACAGTTACCAATGGTTACAATTAAAGCTTTTTTGGACTGATGAGAATTTTCCAAATTGAAGAAATCTAATTGGAATGTCAGAAAGGTAGGGATGTATTGGTATTTGGGAGCGGGAAGGCAGATTGAACTGGACAAGAATGAGAAGCAATTTGATAAAGGTATTTAAAATTATGAGTGGGATAGACAGAGTAAATGTAGATGGGCTTTTTCCACTGAGGGTAGGTGAGATACAAACCAGACGGCATTGGTTAAGAGAGAAAGAGGAAAAGTTTAGGGAGAACGTGAGGGGAAACTTTTTTTTTTACAAAAGGAGTGATGGGAATGTGGAACGAGCTGTCAGTTGAAGGGTAAATGCGGGCTCAATTTTAACACAAGAGGAATTTGGACAGGTAAATGAATGGGAGAGATATGGAGGGCTAATAGACTGGGTACAGGTCAGTGGGACTAGGCAAAAAAAAATGGTTTGCCACAGACTATAAGGGCCGATAGGGCCGGTTTCTGTGCTGCAAAGCAGGGTAAGAAATAGCAAATTTATTTATCATTGTTAAGGGTGGCCACAACTTGTCAGCACAAGGAGCCAATGTGACCAAAAAATTGGAGGAGCAACACCTTATATTCTGTCCTGGCAGTCTACAAGCAGACAACATTAATATTTTGATGTCCAATTTCTATTAACTCCCCCACTCCCAACCAGGTCTCTCTTTCCCTCATCCCTCTGTCTCTCTATCTCCAGCTCCCCACTCCTTTCCCTTCCTTCTCCTATCAGAAGACCATCTTTCTTAGCTCTTTTCCCTCTCCTCCCATCACCCTTCAGCCTCCTTTCCTCTCAGCTGCATCCACCTGTTACCTGTTAGCTAGAGTTCCTTCTCCTTCCCACCACCTTTTTAATTCAGGCATCTGCCTGATTTTTAGCTCTCCAGAAGAAAGGGCTCAGGCCACAAAGCGGCGACTGCCTTTTACCTTCCATGGATGCTGCGTGACTTAGTGAGTTTCTTCAGCACTTTTGCGAACAGCACTAGATCCCAGTATCTGCAGATTTTCTTATTTACCTGCTAATCACAACTGATTTTTGTCTCCTCCAGTGGACCTTTACCATAATTTCCTTGAAAGTTAAATTCTCGCTGAAGGCCTTTTTTAAATACTAACAGCTATGGGATTGCACAAGTCATGTTGGGTCGTACCAAAAGGTTTTCAAAGCCATCAGACAATTGGTCTGGAATTAAATCTGTCAAATCAAGCACAGAAAGTGCCATGAAATGAGAGATCAGCACAAATGGTGGCACTCCAGGCTTAATTGTTTTGAGGTTCGACATGTTGAAACAGCTTATGAATAAAATTGTATTACACTCCAAAAATACTGTGATTATATTCAGAGTCTTTGAAACCATGTGGTAGAACAAACACAACAATGAAAATATCTGCAGCAGGGACGTTGATTCACATGTCACTTACTGTGAGAATTTGGGTATTTACAAAATTTGTTTGAGGTAGTCAAAGTATATTATTACATTTAAATTGCATTGCAGAGACTGTATGGGTGGTCATTAAAATAGCATAGGTGGATTGAGGAAACCAGCAAATGCATGTTTAAACTTAACCTGAACATGAAGCAAGGAACAGTAGGAGGATTACATTGAGCAACTATCTTCTTTGACATTTTTCACTGAATTGCATTCGCATAGCACTTTTGTCGGAAATATTCTACTAAAACTTATTTATTCCCCACATGAACTATGATAATGACAAGTTGCAAAAATTCAGTCAGACAGATCTGGTAGAGACCTCAGCCTCTTGACCTCTCTGACACAATTTGCATGTCAGGAGCACATGGGTAGAGTTATTCAACGCTTCGTTGTAGGACAACATATACCACATTGTACCAGGGGTGCCTAATGTTGGGCAGTCTCTGGATACCAAGGTGTCATTATCTTGCCAGGTAAGTCAACATCTTTCTTTCCATCGCCTGACAACAGATTGTACTGCATTGACAATATACCTGCTCCCAAATCCACCATTCCATGATCTTGCAGCGGGCGCACAGCGCAGTATTGCGAACCACCACCGTCAGTTCACAGACTTACCTGACACATCGTGGGCTAGCAGTGCTTGGTGCCAAAGTACAGCGAGTGGATCAGATGAAGCCCCTGCCTAAAGAGGTGGGACGCTAATGGCTCATAGCTTTAACCTGCTGGTCCTGTGGACCAGCAGCTGTTCACTAAGGAGCTCATTAACAGGCAGGGAATAAAAGATCTGTGTATGTCTGCAATAAACCAGTCTTGAGTTGACTACCTTTTGTGTATTTGCCTTTATTTAGTATTTTATCTACCGTAGTAGCGGCTACCATCTCATATTATTGACCAAAGCCTTAACCCCTCAAAATCCAAATCTAGAATGTGCTCCTGCCACCCTCCCATCGACAGTTTATCAGTGGCCACTGCCCCACCCTCCTTCACCACAATCACCATTCAAACTGTGCTGCTGACCACGCTCCCCTCCAATCCTCCTTCTCCAACCATCACTACTCAATTTGCTCATCCCATATTCTCTTTATCATCTCGCTTACTTTGCTCATCTCCTCCAATCATACATCATAATTCAAAATGATAGATAATTTCCTCCACCACATCATCCAGGTTGTTAGTCCTCAATCACTGCAGAACCCAAACTGCTTAAAATTATAGATCAGCAAATGAGACTGAGAAATTGTATGCTGATGGTTGGGGATTGGGGCCTGGTACATTTGGTGGTAATAACAGTGGAGACAGAGTTTGGAGCCCAGAAGATTGGGTGGTGAATGTGTGACGATAGACATTGGGACACATGGACCAATGGTTCTCACACCACCATTATCAGTTAGCACTGTTAGCCCCACTCCCTCCCCAGCATCACTGTCCAATCTGCTAATCTTGAAATCCGACCCCAAGTTACCACAACCAATCCATGGTGCCCACCCCACCTGTTCACCATCTCCATCCAATCAGCTGGGCTCCAGTTCCCATATCCCATCACTGCCTTCACCATACAAGTTGCTGCTCCCCAATCCCTATCCACCCACCATCACCTGACATCCAATCAGTTAGGCTCTAATCCCCATACCTCTCCCCACCATCACCACCGAATCTGCTGGGCCTCAATCCTTTACCTCTCACCACTATCAACAACTAACCTGTGAACTCTAATCCCCATACCTCTCCCCATCATTACTACTCATCTACTGGGCCCCAATCTTCATCTCCACCATAATCACCTAAACTACCAGGCCTCAATCCCCAGCCACTACAATAGGCACATGATTTCTCAGTCTCCTTTGGATGCAGTTTAATCTGATTGTATAATGACTATCATGTTTTTTTTTCAAAGGTAGGGCTCTGCTGTGCCTGTACATTCTGGAAAGTCACAACAGAGTCACTCTGTTTTACAATTAATACTTACAGAAACATCTGCCTTGGACCTAATATGTTCCTCAGCCCATGCAAAATTAGAATAAGCATATGGCTAAAGACGGAAGCAAATTACTCACAATGCTTTCAAGCTTTACAAAAGTGGAAACCAAAATCATGTGCAAAAAACAAAAGACCAAAAGATTGATCTCACATAATCATTTGCTGAGAAATTAATACCTTTAATTCACTGCCAGTGAAACATTGTGTGGAGGAGCGCACGAACTTTGAAATTCTGATTTTATTTTTAGAGCTAACAACATAGCCCAAAAAAAATGTTTTCAGAACCTGGGCATTTGTCAATTTGATGAAACATTAAACAGGCAGAGGAACTAGGTAGAAGACTGTTCTTTATGCCTTTTCCTATCCCCAAAGCTTAGACTTTTCACACAAAACCTTAAGCATGTTCAACGTAATTTTAGATGTGGGTGTTGAGTGATTAGGGCAAAAAAAAAAATAGGATTAATTTTTCATACCTGTGGGTGAAAACCGAAATGTGCATTTTTAATTGTATTGCAACATACTATCTGAAAATTTATGCCCTGGAGATGGAAAAGAAATAAAACTCTGTAGCATTTAAAATATATATTTCACATTAAAAACACAATTGATATAATGCTGGAAATGTTCATCAGATCAAGCAGAACCTGCATTTAGATTGAAATAAATTGATGACCTTTCACCAGAAATAGGGAAAAAAATTAAATCTAATATAAAATGTGTTGCAGAGAATGAGGAAGGTGGAGAGAACAAGGGCAATGTGATACAAAGTGACGTCAAACCAGTCAATGGGCATCAATGGGAAAATATCAAAATGTTTGAAATCATTCCTCCACAAAGAAAAATTGTTATGGTTGTCGGAAGTCTAGCTTTACCTTAGCACATCACTAAAAATTATACATCTTAGACCCAATAAAAATGATGCCTCCTTGGCCCAATAATCTTAATTATTTCCTTCCATCCTAAGTTTGGAAGTTGGGATTTTGCTGATTACTATACAATGTTTAATTCCTCATGCCTGCATGTAACAAGACCAAGATCATATTGAAGCAAGAGCAAGAAACACTTGTACTGGCAAAGTCCCAAATACCAAACTTATCCTACCACAGAATATCTAATCACCTACACTTGATCATGAATGGCAATATATTTGCTAACTCTCTTTCAACAATATACTGGGAGCAACCATTGACATATGTCCCAGTCACATAAACATGGCAACAAGAGCAAGTCCGAGATATACTGTGCAGGTGACTTAGATCTTCAGATACCACAGCCTTTCCACTCTTTACAAGTCACAGGTCAAGAGCATGGCAGAATACTCTCCACTAACCTGAATGAGTGCAGCCACAACAGCTCTTGGGAAGTTAAACCACATCCAACGACAAACCAGTCTAAGCATTCACTTTCTAAATTTATAACCTCTGCCACAAAAAGGGAAAAGGGCAATGGATACACTTCCACCTGCAGAACACCCTCCTCGTCATACACCATCCTGATTTAGAAATGTATCACTGGTCCTTCATCACTGCTAGGTCATAATCCTGGAACTCCCAGTGCAAAACAACATTGGGAGCACATTAACTATTGTTGAGTGAAATGGCTTACCTCCACTTTTTCAAAGACAATTAATGAAGGTCAAAATAAAAAGTTGGCATGTCTGGAATTCCCAGATTCCAAAAATAAACTAAAAGCATCTTTGATAGGGTGGAAACCAACATAATGAATCAAATGGCTGTGATGCTCTTTGGGAGAGGTTAGTGAAGGCTTGTTAATTGGAGCTCATTTATCTGGAGGAGTTAGGTGGAAAAAGAGAAATAAGAACAGAGGAGAGTGAGAAGGAAAGACAATGCTAGAATAGAGACTCAAAACACTTCTGTTCCAAAATTAAAAAAATTGGTGAAGGAAATAATTAACAAGTCAAGCAACTGTGGAGACAGAAGAATTAAATAATGTTTTAATCTTTCAATAGAACTGGCTGATCTGATACAAGGTGGAATGACCCCTTATCAGAAATTGTTTAGTTTAATGTTGGATCATATCGTTCCTCAAGTTTACATTGGGCTTGTTTTGATCAATACATCAACTACAGATGGATGGAAATGTGTTTGAGAGGGGGAGTGAGTGCTGGTGGAGATGAGTATCAGAGCTGTCACAGAGATATGTACGAAGAGACTGAGTAAGGGGAGAAAGAGTAGAGTCAAGGTAGGAAGGCCTGCTTGTGGATTGAAGGTAGGTAGGTGTGTTTGTGTATGTTTGTGTTTTTAAAATTGGAGACTGTGAAGAAAAGTCTCGTCTGAATTATGTCAACAAGATATTTACTGGTTGAGTCTCCATGAAGAGGAAGATATAAGGAGGTTTCAGAGAGCTAACTTTCAGCCTCTGTGAGCTGGGAATCACAATGTTATGGTCGGTCCATTACGAGTGGAGAACTATAAGTTCAGAGTTCACCAAATTATATTGTTCCTAATGAATGTAGACCATAGGTAAGCACAAACTATAAAGGAGGATTGGAGAATATCAAATAACAAATCATTAATGCCCAAAATTTATTTTTTTTTTTAGTTCATCAAAAAATTGCAATGGTTATGGATATGATTGTACATGTGATTGTACTATCATTTACATGATAGAGGAATTAGGGGATATGGGGAGAAGGCAGGTAGGTGGAGTTAGGTCATAAATTAGATCAGCCATGATCGTATTGAATGGCGGAGCAGGCTCGATGGGCCATTTTTGGCCTACTCCTGATCCTACTTCCTATGTTCCTATGATCCAAAACTCCAGTAAATCTGAACTGCAAAACCTATGTCAGATAGCAAAGCACATTTATGGTTATTGCAACAGAATGACTAATAAAAATTTTGAAAAAACACCAATTATACGTATTTTGCTGCTGTTTGAAATGTCATGCAAGATTGTAGGTAGAATTGATCAGTTCCTATTTAAGGCAGACAGTTTTAAATCACAATGTGTTTGGACATACAAATAATAGTGCGGCGGCGCACATCCTCATGGCGAACCGGCCCCATTTGTATCGCCACGTGGCGGGGCAGCCATGGGGAAATGGCGTCGTCAGAGGTTTCTCTCTGACTCCAGCATCCCTCCCAGCACGCACCCTGGGCAGCGATTATGATGTCAAAATGTACCAGGTGACTGAGCTCATGCTGTCCTTATAGGGGCGTGCTGAATTGGAATAAAAACAGTCGTTAACGACCCTCATCGTGGTGGCTGTGTTTCTTCCACTACTCACACCGCCACAAAAGAATGTATTTTTCTAACCCACTCTTCTTTGAGTATCGTTCCCATTTTGAAGCATTGAATTTCTAAAATTATCCCTTTGTTTTTAAATCAAAGTGGGAATAATTTGTCTTAGCAGTGTGCTAAAGAGAAGGTTTTACCAAAATCTTCCAGTGCAGTTTCAAGTTACAAAATCCCTTTGTACCCACCTTTCTATAATTACTTACTGTGGGCCTTTTCACATATCTCCTCATTTAGGGGAAAATGGTAGGTGTTGGATAAACGGAGCCATTCATCAAAATAGAACAGCTGGACAAATGAATACTGCTAAGTGGTCTTTGCCTGGGCTGCGGTGTTTGGGACTACAAAGAGTCTCATCTGCGGAATTCTGTCTTCTGGGCTTGTCCAGACACTGCAGCCCCACACAGTCAGGCCGCCCATTCTTCATAACTCCAACAGGATGCTGAGAAAGATTGGAGATATCGACACCTCCTAGCTATGCAAGATGTGCTGCATGTGGGAACTGTGTGTGCAGTGATAGCTAGGAGGACAGAACAGTCAAGATAATAGATGCATCCCATAGATCCTGAGAGATATTACAGATGCCTGTCTGCTTTCTCTCATTATCTTCACACAATTCCCCAAAGCAGAACAATGTCCACAGAATCCACTGATTGCAGAGGAAATCAATGTAGATGTTCCAAGGTACAGGTAACAAACATTACAATGCTGAACTATTTTATTAATGCTGGCAGCCTCATTTTTTCCTTGCCAAATAACTTAATTTATCTTAATCAATTCATTTTCAATTTACAGCTACAAAAATGGGGTTTATGTAACAACCGTATGGATGTCTAAAACCCAGTACTGCACTTGAATAGTAAAACCTTCTGTGAAAATCAGTCAAAAATAAATACGAACAAAGAAAATGAGAATGATTAAAAATTTATAAGGAAAATGATAAAAAAAAACACAAACCATGGAAAGAAGAATAAAAATAAGACCAAAATGGAAAGAAAAGTCAAAATCATTTTGTGAAAATAAGAAAGGAACAAGTGAAAAGGGGAAAAAAGAATTAAAGCCAAGAATTAAACATGAGCGATACTAAAAGTAAGAATATATATTTAACGGGTGTCTAGCTGTAGGACTACTTAAATATTAAAGCCATCAGTTACAGTGTAGAGAAGCAGCCACAGGGCTCTGTATTGAGTATCAGCAAAGAAGATGTTCAAATTTGTTCCACTAGTTGAGGAGGAGTAGGTTTATTGCAAAAGCTTAGTAACTGACATCTTCCACAAAACTAAATATAGATTTGAAAAGATTTGTCAAGAATACTGGCATATTTTAAACTATCATTAATTTTGATGGCTTTAAAGTTTCCTATCTAGCAGTAAATCGTTGTCACCCTTCAGATAAAATATTTTACAATGAATGCATTCATCAAGTCATTTGAAAAGCTGGCTGTGTCACCCTGTTATGCTTGCTGAGGCACAAGATCATCTGAAATGCAAAAAGTCAACAGTAAGTCATCAACAACGAGATTGGTGCAGTTGGCAGAAAAAGAAAAATGGTGTGTTATTAATCTTACCATTTTGGACATTGAAACTCTGTCTGAGGAGATTTACTTGAATGGAATCAGTGGCTCAAAAATCAAATTCAATAACACAAGCCAGTAGGACTGCTGGCTCACCGCTCCAGTGACCTAGTAACTGATCATCAGCTCAGTCTAGGTGGATTTGGAAATTATCCCTGTTTCTCTGTGGGTTTATCTGGGTTCTCTCTCCACATGTTGAAGACGTTGCAAGTTGTCCAACAATAAAAGGATCCATAGTGTAGGTGGGTGAAGAATATGGGGTGATTAGTTTACAGGGAAAATTTGTAGAGAGAATAGATCTTTTCTAAAGGTTCAAAGATTCCTTTTATTGTCATAATTTTTATACCTTAAAAAATGTAATATGCATGATATACTTCAACTTTTGTCTGCTATAAGGAAACAAAAGTTGCCATGAGTATTGATCAATTGGATAAAGAGAAGGAAAGGAGAGTCCTCTCAGAGACACTGGATATCTGTGGATTCGTCTCCAGCACTCCAGCATTGGCAGCCACAGAAACTCCAGATCCAACATCGGCAACCCGAGCTCCAGATGCAAAACTCCAATATGTTCAGGAAGCCTTCAATGCCTTGGGGCCCTTTGGGAGCCCTTTTTTGCCCTCAGCACACACTCAAGTCCCAGTTCCAATACCTGGTTTCCATGAGTTCGTCTCCAGCAGTCCGTAGCCTGTGGGGGTCCTTCAGCCACTGAGCTCCTTGCTGGTCCACTGCCATGGTCATTGTCCTGTAGGGACATCTCCCAAGTGTCTCCTTCTCATTGGTGCCCTATGCCGGTCCACTATTCCCCCAGAATTTGCCACCTCTTGTGGTACATTCCCAATAAAGAATTTGCCATCTTGGGCATAGACTTACATGGTTGCAAGACTCTTTGTTTTAAAAAGCACTTTCTGCTCCTTTAACACGCCATTAAAAGCTTATATGGAACGGGCTTTAGAGCCCTGCAAAGCTACATTGTGCCGCTAATCCTCACTCTCCCATGTCCACACCAGCGGAAGTGCTGCTTTACAGCAGTTCTGGCAGCCCTGCCTTTTATTTGAGCCTGAATAGACTTGGTGTCCTCCTTCTATATCATTAAAAAAACCCAAGAAATAACCAGGATCATTTGTTTCCTGTTTTATTCCTGTGCCTTAAAATAGTCACTGCTTTTCATTGAGGAAGCATTAGTAGAATATTGAAAAGTCATAATGATTTTTTTTTTAGCCACAAAAATGTTGATTTTGATTTTCCCTGGCTCAAGTGATTGGAAAATCATGACAATGGGAATTCTAAGATCTCTCAGAACCTTGGTTGAATTTGTGCATTGTCGTCCATAAGAATGCCAGAAAGAAAATGTGTGACTTGTTCGTTGACATCTCAAATGAGTGTAGGTATTGCTTCAGAGTCAAATATCTTAATTAAAAAAAAATTACAATTTTTTTAGACCATACATATAGTCAAATACAAAATTAAAAAATACAAACACATAAGTAGACAAATTTATGATGCATGATGGCTGTAAAACCCAAACCCTCCAACTCTGCCACCCACCCAAAATACCCTGAAAAAAAGAGTGTGAGAAGAAAAGGAAAGATTGATAGAGTGGAAAAAAATAAGAAAGGTTGTCAGAAAGCGCCGTTCATCCCACAGATTTCAATTTATTATTTAACTAGTCTTCTTCTTTGGAGAAGGTTAACATGGACTCAAGAACTGGAAGAAACTCAACTAAAGATTTACACCTGAGATCTGTAAATATGGTCTCCATAGTTGTAAAAATATGTCATACTTAGGTTTTAAGCAATTTTCTCAAGGGGAACACAGCTATGCATTTCTCCATTCCATTGTGCCTTCCCTAGATGGGAGTCAGACTTCCAAGCAACTGCAATATATTTTCTGGCCACTGCCAATGCAATTTTAAGAAATTCAACTTGACGGTGTCAAATATCTTCTCATGACAGTTCTGTAAATCAACTTTGCCATTGCCCACAGAGCATGCCACAAAATAGCTCTAGATGACATTTTGGAGCTTTGATCTTTCTTTTCCTTGCTGTCTACATTCCTTATGCTTCAAATCCACCACCCCCCCAAAAAAAAGCAACTCTCTCTCCAAATACTATTATCATCTCCCAATGATCCCTCTCCAATCATTCCTCAGATCACATCCTTCCTCTGAATCCAACAACCTCTTTCTTTTCATGAAATCCACCTTGAAACTTTTTGGTTACTTTCATCCATCCTGAACCTTTGCCCTCATTTCTTTGTGCTTTCTAAGCTGCTCATAAGAGCATACCGTTTGCTCCTGCTTGGTGTGCTGGCCCATGTTCTTACATACATAGAGCAGTTTTCACAAGCTTCTTCCAATCAGAGGAGCAACTGCTCATTCACAACACTGATAGCTAATATTGCTTTCTGAGCCCTAGGCCAAAAATTGGATCCCTTCCATTTTTCAAATTCCCCTTTCTTTCTCTGAATCTTACCAATCTGTAAATTAACATATTGTAACATGGCTGATAGATTTTACCCCTTCCATTCCTATCCTATGATCCTCATTCTTTCAGGGCACTCTACCCATTTGTTCAGGCTGCGGACTGCTGGAAACTGGCTCAAGACTGGCTGAAGGGGTACCAGCTTTGGAAAAGGGATATGAGAGGGTGCTGAAGGGTTCCTGATCGTGTCAGAGGTTCTGGAGCTTGGGCCACTGATGGTTTGGTCTGAACTCTGTGTGGCTGTGGGGGCTGAGGGAGTACTGGAGGCAAATCCACAGACACTTGGTGTTTCTGAGGGGAATCATTTTTGCTTCTCTTTCTCTGAATGTAAGAGACATCTCAGGCAATTTCTGCTGATGGCAAATCTGCCTTATGGCAGACAAAAACAAATTCCGTGTAATATTGCACTGTCTTAATTACATGGCAATAATTTGAATCTTGAACCTTGAATGTCAACATGAGGTAACAGTATATGTTGGAGAGGAAACAAACAATGAAGAGAAAATAAAAACAGATGGAATGTCAAATGTTCAGAGAAGAGTTAAGCAATGTGTGTGTGTGTGTGTGTGTGTGTGTGTGTGTGTGTGTGTGTGTGTGTGTGTGTGTGTGTGTGTGTGTGTGTGTGTGTGTGTGTGTGTGTGTGTGTGTACAAAGCACACGCACGCACGCGCGCGCGCGCACACACACGCGCGCACACACACGCGCGCGCGCACACACACACGCGCACACACACACGCGCACACACACACGCGCACACACACACGCGCACACACACACGCGCACACCCACGCGCACACCCACGCGCACACCCACGCGCACACCCACGCGCACACCCACGCGCACACCCACGCACACACCCACGCACACACCCACGCACACACCCACGTACACACACCCACGTACACACACCCACGTACACACACCCACGTACACACACCCACGTACACACACCCACGTACACACACCCACGTACACACACCCACGTACACACACCCACGTACACACGCCCACGTACACACGCCCACGTACACGCCCACGTACACGCCCACGTACACGCCCACGTACACGCCCACGTACACGCCCACGTACACGCCCACGTACACGCCCACGTACACGCCCACGTACACGCCCACGTACACGCCCACGTACACGCCCACGTACACGCCCACGTACACGCCCACGTACACGCCCACGTACACGCCCACGTACACGCCCACGTACACGCCCACGTACACGCCCACGTACACGCCCACGTACACGCCCACGTACACGCCCACGTACACACACACACACACACACACACACACACACACACACACACACACACACACACACACACACACACACACACACACACACACACACACACACACACACACACACACACACACACACACACACACACACACACACACACACACACACACACACACACACACACACACACACACACACACACACACACACACACACACACACACACACACACACACACACACACACACACACACACACACACACACACACACACACACACACACACACACACACACACACACACACACACACACACACACACACACACACACACACACACACACACACACACACACACACACACACACACACACACACACACACACACACACACACACACACACACACACACACACACACACACACACACACACACACACACACACACACACACACACACACACACACACACACACACACACACACACACACACACACACACACACACACACACACACACACACACACACACACACACACACACACACACACACACACACACACACACACACACACACACACACACACACACACACACACACACACACACACACACACACACACACACACACACACACACACACACACACACATGAGTAGCATCCTCGTTGAAATATATCCTCTGACATTGGTGGTACAACTTGTAAAACCTCACAAAGATGGGACGAAATATAGAGTTTCTTATTTGTTTATGAGGAAGCCACTTCTGCATAACATTTCACAGGATTGCTCAACTTTGAAACAGAGCAACTGTTATGATCAGTTACCACCTAAAGTCCATGAAGTGAGTTTTCTAAGTAATCACTGTTAAAATAGAACAATAATGCTTTAATATAAAAATTACTGCAAAGTTAAAATTTAGTGCAATAATTCTGTGCATTGCCCAAAATAGTTCACAATTCTTCCAATGAATTACCAGTATCTTAAAATGTAGCCTCAGTGAAGACAGGACTCAATTAGAGTGTAATCAAACTTCACACTTCACAGGATAAAAATACCTTTTCAAGATTTCAGAGTATAGACTTGAAGTTAAAATGTAATCTTGTTGAAAGTACCTTGAGGTAATTTTAGTATTTATGAAAGGCATAAAATGGGTGCTATCAGATCATCACTCATTATTTAACCTTACTAAATTTTATCTTAGTGAAGTTAATGGAAAAGAAAATTAGTGAGATGTATAATCTGATTTTAAATGTTTTGCACCATCAATCAAAGTTATAATTATTTCCACAGGTTCACGAGAAAAAGATATTAAAAAATTACTGAAAGGTGCAAAGATGGTTCCACTCCTTGTTGGTCTAAATGCTAGTCTGGTAACCATATCCTAGGCCCATTCTTCAGTTCCATATTATTTTAGCACAAGGTGGGATCATTTTGCCCTTTACACTTCCATTCTTGAGACAACTATACATTATGCATGCCCTATGTATTGTATTTACCTTGAGAACACAATGATACATGATCCAAGATTAGGCTATGTGCCCAGAAACAAATATCATCCTCTGAATTCCAGTTAATTAGATAAGGGCAGAAATGTAATTTTAAGATAAAAGGCATGCCCTAAAAGGATTAAATAATATTAATGACCATGATTGATGGTTTATTGTTCAAATGTTTTAAAAGATTCTAAAATTATAATGCTAATTCTCTATTTTTGTGATTTTATTTGAAAGCACAATTTTATAGCCCCATTTTAATGTCCTAGTGGAATGCTCTGAACATGTGTTCATAGAAGAAGCCAGATAATCCTATATTTATTGAAACTTAGTTTCAGATACTTGACTATCAGAACATATTGAAGAGTCCAGGATTACTTACTTTTGAAATGTGATAACTTTGGGAAGATATTATTCAAGAATCCATGGATAAATTGAATCTCAATAATTTTTAGTTGGCTGCAACCCCCCAGTACTAAAGCAATATAATCAAATTACATTTGCATTGTATTTATTTAATCTACAACAAGTTCAATGCAAAATTGAGAGCATATGCACATTCTTAAAATTTGTTCAATGTCCTCAGGAGATCATGATTTTGGGGAATGGAGAGGCAGAAATCAAGCGAGATGAAGTATTAAAACAGAGAGATGTGGATTGATACGAGAGATACTGGTTTTGGATCAAACCAGAAAGATTACCTTCAATATGTTGGTCTTTGTATTCTAAATCCATCCTGGATATTCAATTCCTGTTTACAATGTTTTCTAAACCTTTAGTTCTATGAATAATAACTTGCATTGTGAAATTTTTGATTGTCTTTAATAGAAAGGAATTTAAAGTTATATTTCATGATTGGGCTTATATTTTTATAATTTTTTTTCATAAAAAGTTTGTTTTATTAGTTAAAACTATTTAAATTGCAAAGATGTTAAAATAACAGTTGAGGATGATAGAATAAGTTGATCGTGTTGGTCACAGACACAGCACAAGCTATGTACATACACTTATATTTTTAAACACAAAGCTGTTTGCACAATATTTCCTCAAAATATCCAAGAACATTGTTACAAATTACTTGAATGAAATAAAATCTTGTGTAAGCTTATCATTTTGTATAATTATATGGCAACAAATTGAAGATATTGGGTAGCAGGAAGGAGTTGAGGATTACAGTAAACAGCCATGAAAACAAAACTGCTGAACTTACAATCTGATATATTGAATACTCAAATGTCTGGACTATGGCTAATAGCATGGAGGTGTCCAGTTTCAGTCTGCATTATCTCATGTGACATCAACACACTACCATTCACCTTGGAGACCCTGGACTGCACCAGAAACCTTGCACCGGTGATTCTGCAAACAGGCCCTTCAAATTGAATTTTTGGCACCAGCCTGTAATGAGAGAGGGCTAGTGATGGTCTTGTTGCAGCTAGGGATAGATTCAAAATGGATGTCTCCACAAGGTCATATATAATATAAGATAATAAAATATAGTTGTTATAAGAACCCAAGTTTATTTATTACAATAAAAGAGTCATAACATGGAACCAGGAGTGAAAGAAACAAAAAGAGTGGTAGAAACACCAGGAATATGCAGAGTGAGATTCAGTCAATAGCAGCAGAAAATATGGAGAGAGTAAAGACTCCTGACATTGTAAATTGGACTGGAAATGTTGACTATGAGTGGAGATTGTTCAAAAAATTATCTGTGTTGTACCTGCAAGCCATTGAACTCGATAGCAAAACTGATGCATGGAAGATTGCACTGCTAATTACCATGCCAGCAACTCAGGCACTAGAGGTTTTCAAAACATTTATTTTTGCTAAGGCAGCTGACCAGGGCAAGTTTGACAAGGTTATTAAGATGTTTGATGAACACTGTTCACCAAAGAAAAATGAAACACTTAAGTGGTACATGTTTCAGGGAAAGAGCTTTGATACTTTAAAAAAAATCAACTTGAAATTAAAAGCAAGAACATGCAATTTTAGACCGCTGCAAGATTCAAAGATCCATGATAAAATAGTGTTGATAAGAAAATGAGAGAGAGGTTGCTATGAGACAAAGATCTTACCTTAGCTGGAGCTGCGAAGATGTGCCATGTCTGCAGCACATGAAAAAGTTTGGTGATAGTCTAAAAACCAGTGAAAATGAAGTCATTGCTATAGCCACACTGCGTGTCCACACAAACAAAAATGAGTTATAGGAAACAACAAAGAGTTGGATAGATATTCAATTGCAAATGATGTGGCACTCAACGTGCACCAAAACAATGCCCAGCCAATGGAAAAGTCTGTAATAAGTGCAAAGAGCAGAATCATTATCCAAAGGGAAATACAACAGAAGCAAAAACGTACACATTATAGAAGAAACTGCTCTCAATTATGCACTCTATGTTGGCATGGTAGTGTAGAAAGAGTATAAATCAACAGTCACTGAACAGCCAAGCATGAACAGAATCAAGCAGGATAAGTGGACTGTGCCATTGAATACAAATTGAACAAATATTCCTTTCAAGCTGGACAGAGGGGCAAAGGTCAGTTTGGTCTATGAGCACGACTTAAGGGCAATGAAGGTAAAGCCATACACTTCCATACAAATCCTGAACAGCTCAAAGCCTACAATGGACAGAGCATTGACAGGAAAGTACATACAAATTCAACGTGAAAGTTAAAGATAAAGAGCGCCACCTCAGGTTCACAGCAGTCCCACATGGACATGAAATATTGCTTTGTGACAAAGCATATGAAAACTTAAGCCTAGTCAAGAAGGTGTGCCACGTTATCAATAACAATGCACAAAACAGCATAGAGGAAATACTGGATTAATTTCCAGACATCTTCAAGGGGTTTGGGGTTCTACCATTCACCTATAAAACAAAGTTAAAGGAGGATGCACAGTCAGTAATGCATTCGCTAAGGCAGGTTTGAGCACCCACTAAAAGAAAAGCTCAAGCAAGAACTTGACCAAATGACATCATGAGGGGTCATAAAGAAAGTGGAGGAGCCCTCAGAATGGATGAATTCAATGGTGTGTTACCAAAAGAATGGTGACCAACACGTGAACATGGACCCCAAAAACTTGAATGCTAATATAAAGAGGGAACATTATCAGATTCCAACCAGGGATGAAATTACAACTGAGATGGTCAGTTTTTCACTAAATTTAATGCATTCCAGGGTTTCTGGCAAATAAAACTGCAAAAAGGTAGCACAAAATACTGTACATTTAATATATCATTTGGCCGATACTCCTGTCTGAGGATACTTTTTTGGAATTTCCTCAGCTCCGGAAGTATTCCTCAGGACAATGGAGCACATCATAGAAGGTATAAATGGGGTATGTGTATACATGGATGATATGATCCTGTGGTGATCCACATGAGAATAGCACGCGAGACTCATCAAAGTGCTACAATGCATCCAGAAGTATGGATTAAACTTAAATGTCAGTTTGGTGTGAAGGAAATCACCTTACTGGGAGATAAACTGTTAGAGGCAGGTGTGGAGCCAAACAAGAGCAAGGTGAAGGCAATTTTAGAGATGCCCAGACCCACTGACAAAAAAAGGCATTTGAAAGTGCTGGGAATGATCAGTTTTAATGGTAAATTCATACCAAACCTGTCTTCCAAAACAATGTATGTAAGGAAGCTGTTCCAGGACAAACATGAAGTCAAGTGGACAGCCATCCACGAGGATGAATGGGGACAACTGAAGACCATTCTAATGACAGAATCAGTGCTTTTGAAATTCTTTGATGCATCCATAAGGATGAAAATATCCATTGAGCTTCAAAAGATGGAATAGGAGCAATACTACTATTTCAGTCTATGGGAAAAGATTAGAGGCCAATGACAACATCTGAATGTTGATATGCACAGATTGAGAAAGAGTGTCTAGGTCTGGTTTATGGATCAGAAATTATACAGTTATGTGTATGGTCTACCAATATTCATGGCAGAGACAGACCACAAGCCATTAATACCGATAATCAAGAAAAATCTCAGTGAAATATAACCGAGAATCCAAAGACTGATGATGAAGCTACAACATTATGACTTTGAATTGGTGTACACACCAGGGAAACTTATTGTGTTAGCTGATGCGCTATCCAGGGCAACAACAGTGTGAAGCACACAATGAGAGTTCCACAGAGACAGATGTGAATCTCCACATGAACCTGATCACTGAATCGCTTCCCATATCCGACATGAAATCCAAGCAGATTACAGCTGAAACAGAAAAGGACACAGTTCACAGAAGGTCATCAAGAATCTGCAGAAAGAGATGCTGAAAAGGTGCAAGAGGGGCACTTGGAATGGAAAAAATGCAAGAGGAGGGCAAGAACTACTGTTTATTGGCCAGGGATATATGCTTACATTGACAGGAAGGTTTCAAGCTGTGAAATCTGTTTGAAAATCACACAAAGCAGACAAAGGAATCCATGATAATTACTGACTTACCAGCAGAACCATGGCAGAAAGTTGGGACTGATCTGTTCAAAATAGATAGTCAATAACCGGCAAGTAATTCTTTCCATCAAACTATCCAGAGATTGTGCTGCTTCCTAACATGTCTACTGATCTTGTGATCAAATATATGAAATCGATCTTTGCAAGACATGGAATTCGTCAAATTGTCTACAGTGACAATGGATTACGCTTCAGCTGTAGAGAATTCCAGAACTTTGCAAAAGTGTATGATTTTTGACATGTGACTCAAGTCCTCTGCATCCACAGTCAAACTGTAAACCAGAGAAAGGAGTTCACATAGTTAAACACTTTCTCAAAAAAGCACTAGACAGTGGCTCAGATCCTTATCTAGCTCTGAGTTACAGAGCTTCACCACGTGAACGTCGCATGTCACTCACTGAGCTTCTGATGGGATGTAGACTATAAAGAATACTTCCCTACTCTGCAGACCGAACAAGAACAGAGATATCAAAGACTTTGAATGGAAACAAAATAATCTGTAATAGAGACAAAAAGCAAACTATGACAAGTCACCAAGAGGTTTAGGGCCACTAACACAACAGAACACAGTGAGACTCAGAGATTCAACACTTGGGACAAAAAAGGCTACTGTTCTGGAGGAAGTAAATCCAAGATCCTACACTGCCAGAACAGAGGATGATCGAATACTGGGAAGGAATCGAAAGAACCTGCTGAAAACGCAAGAGACACTGCAGGAATAGACAAATGCAGAGGATCCAGCCTGTATAGCAACAGGGGTTACACCACCAGTGCTGGACAGTAGTGGGCCAGCAGAGCTGACACAAGCACCTGTGTTAAGTAGATCCAGATGTGTATTCAAAGCACTTGACAGATGGAATCTCTAAAAGGAAAAAGAACTACACACTTAAAAAATGTGTTGCATATTTTGTGTTTATGTTGAAATTTAAATTGAAATGAATACTGTATTAATGTGTCATGTTGTTAGATTAAACATCTCAAGGAAAGGGAATGTAATGATAGCATACTAGTGATAATCCTGACTCTAGATGGAGTTGGAGATGAGTTGTTGCAGCTAGGGTAGATTCAAAATAAATGCATTCATGAGATAGTGTGTTCTAAAGCTAATAAAATATAGTTGTTTTAAAAGAATCCAAGTTTCTTTATTGCAAGAAACATCACACAGCTTTTGTCTTTGTTGGAGCTCAAATGAGATTTATGCTCTTATTCAAATCAAATTTATTGTCATCTGATAGCACAAGTACAACCCAACAAAACAGCATTCTCTGATCCTCGGTGCAAAACACACAGACACACAACCAGACATAACATCCATACAGACAAACAATACAGTTGTTGGACAAGTATTCATATGTACAAATAAATTAATAGATATTGTTTCATGAATATGAGAGTCTCGGTTTGTTATTGTTTGGTCATTCTGCATTCTCACTGCCTGTAGGAAGAAGCTGTTCCTCAGCTTGGTGGTGCTGGTTTATACTCCTGTATCTATTTCCTGACAGGAGCAGCTGAAAGATGAAGTGTGCAAGGTAGAAGGGGTCCTCAATGATTTTGCATACCCAGTTCAGACAGCAATCCCAGTGGATCACGTTGATGGAGGAGGGAGACTCCAGTGATCCTCTTTGCCTCTCTTACAGTCCTGTGGATTGACCTCTGATCCATTTCTCTGCAGCAACCATACTACACTGTGATACAGCTGGCCAGGATGCTCTCAATAGAGCTTCTGTAGAAGGCTGGCATAATGGTGGCCAGTAGCTTTCCCCATTTCAGTCTTCTCAGGAATTGCAGTCACTGTTATGCCATTCTGACAAGTGAGGAGGTATTATGTGTCCACAAGAGGTCCCTAGTAAAGTGAACTCCAAGGAACTTGGTGCTCTCCACTTTCTCCACTACAGAGTTGTTGATGAGTAATGGAGGGTGTTTAGATTCTGGTTGTTACTCTCGCACCACATCACAAGATTTTCCACCTGTTCTCTGTAGTGCGACTCATCGTTGTTGCTGATGAGCCAACATTCATATTCAAATTGTTATCTATCATTACCTTGAAACTAATGGCATTATGATCTCTGAACCCAAAGTGTTCCCTTACACATACTTATGTCATATGTTTTGTCATATTCCCTAATAGAAGATCCAGTATTGCAGTCTCTCTAGTTGGTACCGCAATATATTAATTTAGAAAACGTACCCGAACACATTTAACAAACTCTAAACTCTCAGTCGATATGTGGCAAGTTAAAATCTCCTACTATTTAAACTATCTGTTTCCTGCAGTTGTCTCCTATCTTCCTGCAGATTTGCTCTTCTGATTCTCTCTGACTATTGGGTGGTCTATAATACAACCCACATGAGTGTGGTCATACCTTTCCCATTCCTCAGCTCAACCCATATCTCCTTAGTAGACGAGCCTTCTTGTCTGTCCTATCTGAGCACAGTTGTGAATCTTTTTCCCTGACGAGCAGTGCCATTCCTCCCCCTTTCATCCCTCCCATTCTATTGAGCCTGAAACGATGGAAATCCCCCCCCTCCCACCAGTCTTGCCCTTCCTGCAACCATGTTTCACTGATGGCCACAATGTCATAATTCCACATGCCAATCCATTCTCTAAGCTCGTCTGCCTTTCCTGCAATACTCCTTGCATTGAAATAGATAAACCATTATTTCCGCCATGCACCCCTTTGATTTCTGTTTCCTCCTCCACTACACTATCTGTTCTGGCCCTCTGGTTCCAATCACCCTGAAAATCTAGTTTAACGCCTCCTGGAGCAATACTAGCAAACAGCATCATTTTAAGTTCACTCACCTACAGAGGTATGCTGAGATAATTCAGCTATCATTTCTGAGACATTATATAAACATTTTTTTCTGGAGAAGTTCAGCAATTATCACATAGAGTACTGTTTAGAAGTTCATGCCTCAAAACATTACAATACAGTGGGAATAAATGATAATGAGTTTTTGAATCATACATTGCACAAGGATATATGCATTGAAATTCTTATCTGTGGTAGTTGAACAGGTACTTTATAAAAAATTATAAAAACAACTAAAAAAAAACAGCTACAATAGTATAATTAATTAATCTCCCTTCTGAGTCCTTCTAGTTCCATGCTCTTCAGTTCCTGCTTGTATGGAGGAAGGTGGGGTACAGCCAGGTGATCCAACTCCATAATGTCCATTAGCATTTGGTACAAAGCAGCCTTCTGATAGGAAGTGTTGGAATGTTTCAATCAATGCAAGCTCACTTTAATGGAAAATAGATTCTGCTGGGGCAGTAGGCAAAGAGCAGCACAGTTAATGATGGATCCATGCTTTAATCATTAGAAAGAGCAGACAAGACAAACTTCATCCAGCATGTGCTTTGGAGGGAACAAGTTCTCAGCACGTGCTCGGATTCATTCAGTTCAGCACTTACTGCCTTTTTAAATGTGTTACCTGCAATGTCAATATTTATTATCCATGCCTAGTTGTCCTTGGGACGGTAGTGAAAGAGCATTATTGACCTCAGTAATCCAATAACTCACACATTGCACTAAATGAACAGTTCCATCCATGAGCTTATCTCTTCAAAGCTACGTAGATAACTGTTTACCAGGCAGTTGTTGCACAGCTAATCCTCAAGTTTAATCTTGAGAATTGAGTTAATTAAATTACATGGAGCTGAAGCATAACTAATAGGCTTCCAGTTGCCTGTGTTTGTTTTGTCATCTTTTCTTGCTTTCCAGTTCGTTATCACAGACAGTTTTGTTCCTAAATCATCATTTGACAACATACAGTCTCTGGAGAATAAAAGTGAGGACGTGAGGGCAAGATTGGTGTACCAGAGGGACATGAGGGATAGCTGCATTCTCTGCTTCACAGGGACATGGTTCACCCACAACTCTCCAGACCCAGCCCTTCCCTACAGACTGAAGATTTCACCCTACATCTCATGGACAGGACAGCCTCCTCAGGTAAAGGAAGAGGTGATGGTGTCTGCTCAGACACTCAGACATGGTGATCCTGCCCCTGTCCCCTCATCTGGAACAGCTCGTGTTGAAGTACTAACCCTCCTACCTCCTGAGGGAATTTAACTCCATTGTCCCATTTGCAGTCTACATCCCTCCATTGACAGGCGTTAAGATACCTCTGGAGGATCAACACACCCTGATCAACAAACATCCTATTAGTGTATCCCAATGCCTTCTCACTCATTGTTGGTGAATTCAACCAGGCCATCTTAAATAAAATACCTCTGAACCATCACCAGCACCAGGAGATTGACCACTTCAACACCACCAAGGACACCGACTGCTCCATTCCAATCCCACACCTTGGAAAGTCAGACCACCAGGCTGTGTCCCTCCTTCCTGCACACAGGCAGGAACTGAAGAGCATGGTATCTGCAGTTGAAGATGGTCTGGAGTGAATGGAAGAGCAGCTTTGTGACTAATCCTTTGGCTGCTCTTTTTGGCACAACTGGAGAGGACGAAGTTCTTTTATCTCCAACCCAATGTCTTTCATCTCTCTCTCTCACCCAGGCGTGCAATATTGTTTAGCTGGAAGGCTGCTGCCTTGCCTACCCATGATCAGTGGCTAGGGGACATTATGTCCTGTTTAAGTCTAGAAATGATTTGTTACTCATTAGCAATGCAAATACAAAGTTTCAAATGGTGTGGGGACCATTCTTAAATCTTTTCCACATCTATTATATGCCTAAAAGAATTCTTAAACTTGAACTCCAGGAAAGAAAGAAATTATTTTTTACCCTCTTTTCAGCCATACAACGATGGTAAGGGGATGAGATTTAGAGTCTCTCTGTGATAAAATGATTATACATTATACATTGTGGATGCGCTCTATATGCCTTTATAACTTGCGGAGCTCTGTAATTTATCATTTTTTATTGTGCATGCCATAGGTGTACTATATATGTGTATGAAATCAATAAAAATATTATAAAAAGAAAAGAAGGTACTGAAGCCTTAAGTGCAGAACCTCGAGGTTCAAGAACAGTCTCGTACACCAGACTCATACATCATCTCGTACCACCCTAACCATAAACTTCTCTGGGGCCACAAAAAGGCCTGTCTGCACTAATGAAGCAATTTTTTTTCCCTTGCACTGACTGTATCTATGAATATTTATTTGTCTACATTTAATATTTATTTCTCTTTCTGTACAGGGGTAATTTAATGTATACAACAGTAGCTATTTTTCACAAAAAGTACCCGTTTGGCAGCAGCAAGTAAGATTTTTCAGTGTAGTTAAATTCATGACCATTACGCACATCAACCAAAATAAGGAGGTTCTAACACATTTGGACCCACCATTACCTGCTAATTAATGAAACACTCGTCTTTCAATTTTGCTTTCTATTTCCAGCCATCTACGAGGCCAGTCGGCTCCTTGATCTTGATATGCCATTGAGTTATATCATGGCAGATTTGTACCTCAGTTTTATTTACTTGTGTTTGTTCGATATTCCTGGATACCCTTTCCCAGCAAAAAGCAGGAGATTTCACGTATTAGCATCCATGGCTGCTTTCAGGGATAATTGGGTGCAGTGTGAAGGCAACTTTCTGGTCTTGATTTCAAGAAACTCTCCATTGCTGATCATAATATAAACTTCAGTAATTTCTCCACATCAACCCACATGCTAACAATCCCTTTAATGCAATTTCTCTTACATCCAGGCAAGTTCTACTCTTCTCGTCGTCACTTCAATGAAAAACTGACAGAATCCCCATTGAATATTAAAAACGAATTTTAATTTGTAATATTGGTTTTCTCCACATAGCTGTAAGAAGGAACCTCTGGAAATTCATTTAAATAACACACACATATTTTCTTTATCACTATTTTTACAGTGTTTACAATGCCCTAACTCCACTTACTCAAATGTCTCTTTAATACACAAGCAATAGACCAGAGAAGAGGGGGGAGTTTAAAGGAGATGTGCTTGGCAAATCATTTTCACAGAGAGTGGTAGGAGAGACAGCTGCAATAGGAGCATTTAAGAGTTTTCTAGATAGACTGTGCTGAGGGAAGTTGTGTGTACGATTGACAGTTTTTTGCTCGATTGGCCTAAGAAACCATTCTGTCACTTTTGATTTTAGTCCACAGAAATTTGTGGGAGGACCTTAAACGATCAACTGATCTGAGACCTGCTTTCATAATCTGATACTGAGGTTTAGGCTGTTTTTATTCTTATTTAATCAATGCAATGGTCTAGCTGTTGGACCATTTCACAATTAGGGAAGACCAGATCAAAGCATCCAACTGAGCTTTTACTGTGCATAGCATTTTTATATTTTTAATAAACTTTTCCAAATTGGAAATAGCTCATCTACTTTACAGAAACTGAACTCATGATTCTGTTTTATTATTCCAGTCATTTGGATTATTAATCCAACAATATAACCAACATGCTATTATCGCTTCCTCCCATTGTCTTCCCACCCAACACCAACAATCAGGACAACACCAATTCAGGAATTTTTCCCGGATCACAGCTTTACCTTTTCAATAATTAGCCATCATAGAGCTGCAGGCCCAACTAGATGTTGACCTCAAAATGGCAGCAGAAGTAATTAATTATCCTATACAATGGCTCCTCTTGTGGCCCATATAGACGAGGGATCACATTGGTGAAGGACCTTCCAGGAATGCTGTTTTGTTTCAGGGTGTGTTGAATAAGCACACCCAGTTTCCAAACAGCAGCTGCATGAAAGTTAGAGTGGTTTTTGCTTTCCTGTGCAATGAGAATTGGTTGCCAGAAACCATATATCAAAGTGGAAGCATTTTTGTTTAATAACACTGGGCAACAAAGATTATGCTTCTGTAGAGCTCGTCGAAAGAACCAAAGACTTGTTGATCCAAACCAAGGCTTTTATTAGCAAAAGACAGGAGCTCTTCACAGGTGGCCGACCAGTCCGGAATGATCCAACCTGGCTAGGGACACAACCCTTTAAGGCCCAGACAATAGGCGTGGCTTAGCTCTCAGCCAATCGCTGTAAGCACAGTCTAGATACAGTAACTATATACACTATATACATTGGTGATAGATCTGTACTATCACAGCTTCCTAAAAACTTTTGGGTATATTTTATGGATTTTGGGCTGCTGATCACGAAAACCACCTTAAAATTTTCCTATCATGTACTTTTTTTTTTAGATATAACCTATTTTTGGGATTTCCTATCATACTTTAAGTCTACTTCAAGAATACAAAACAATGAAGGGCAACATGGCATTAAAAATTAATTTTCTGTTTTCACACTTGGACTTCTTTCCTGTTGATGTTGGTTTGACCAAGACATTGCAACCATGGAAAATCAGTATCAGGGCAACTGGAATCCATAAATGCTGGCCGAATTTTGTTGGAGACAGACATCAGGTGCTGAGTACAAAATAACAATCAGCTGCAAAACATTTTTAGGTGAGTTGAACTAACATTATCATTATGCAATTAAAACATGCTAAATTCAATAGAAGTTAATTTAATGTTTCTCCAACTTCCTACGTGATACAGAAAATACGAGATTATCTTTGTGTTCAGCTTGAAGTTGTCTATCAAAATCCTCATTTTTATTTTCAGGAAGCAAACCTTTTCAAAAAAATTTGTCGTCCAGTGTAATCAAGACATTGAGAGCTGACATTACTAGTGTAGACATTTTTAAACATACAAGTAGATCCCTAATTACAATGTGGTTCACATCTGGGACTCACATCTTAAATCAAAATTATCATAAGTTGAAACAACACTGGACTCTACCGATTTTTTTCTAATTTATGTTTTATTTAAATGCTGAAAAACCTTTATTCAAAAGCCATTTGAACTGGAAAAAAAAAATGACTGCAATGTACGCAGCTGAAAGCACACTGGGTTTGAAGAATGTTTGAGGCATTGCACTAAAATTAATCATTGGTGATGGGGATGCTAAAGGGATAACCTGGGGCATCAGGAGCTTTGATGTGCAGGCAGCCGGGGAGAGGACCAGCGGTCAGGAGCTCAGATGCACAAGTGGTCAGGGAGAGGACCTGCAGTCGGGAGCTCAGATGCGTGGACAGCCTTAGTGTCGGGAGTGCGGGGAAACATCAGTACTCAAAATTGAAAGTACAGATTCCGACCCTCGTGACTTTCAAATATCGTAAGTTGGACCATTGTAAGTCGATGTCTATCTATACTGGAATTCACTAAAAAATACAAACATTTTACAATTATATTCAGGAACCATTTCTATTTCAGTATAATCATTGACTAAGATTTGAAAACTGTACAACAATTTTCCCAGTGGGAATCCCACCTTATAGGACCTTATGCCGAGGAAGTGCTGCAGTTGGAGAGTTAATCAAAGGTAAATTAATCAGGCAGAATCAAAGAAGGGTGACGCAACAATGCATCCACCCTGCAGACCTGCATTGCATGACCCCAGTCAAGAAAATTCCTCTGAGGCGCTATTTTAGTTATGTAGACATGGAGCAATCCTTGTCCTCAATACAGCTTGACCTTGAGCCTGTTTTTCATTATGACAGAGAAAGTGACCACATCTCTCAACATTTATGCTTTTGGTCCTGTGTGTCAAACCAAAATTACTTTTGGCAGTTCAGCAAATATGCTTTGCAGTTCTTCCTCATGCCAAGACAGCCTATTAATTAAATTCAACGTCGTACGATGTAGATGATCGAGAGAGTTAGCACTTTTTCCAGAATTGTTGAAACCCCAAATGCATAAGGAATTGAATTCCCTAAATGTGAAACCCACGTTTATTTGAATCATCGAATTTATGCTCCCTAATGTGTAGCCCATTTTCAGTGAATAATGCGCTTACTTGTACATGGATTTACAGCCTGCCACTCCCCTACCTTCCAATCTACTTTAAGAGAAAGGTTCAAGATGACTATTCAGGAGGAGTCATGTGATGGGAAAACCAGCCCTCTCCAGGAAAATAGAAAAAAAAGTCAGGAAAAAGCAAAGCATAACAAAAATAAAGTACAAGAAATAGAAGATAAAGATACAGAGAAGAGAAAGAAGATGGCTTCAAAGAAGGAGAAAGTAAGAACAGCTGGAAAAAAAGTAAAAAAGTCATCAGAGAAGAAGGAAGAAGGCCTTACCTGCAGGAAAGAACAGGACGCTGTGGTGATGAGGAGCGCCCGACCCTCGAGGTCAGTACCTGCCCTGCAGAGTCGCGACCCACCAGCCGGTACACTACAAAAATGACTCTCAGAGCCAAACAAAAGTGTGCAATCAGAGGAGAAAGAGGACACCGGCGGGAGGGGGGTTCAGCAGAGGAGCAGGCTGTCACAGACTGAGCAGCTGAGAGACACCTGACACCAGGGCTCTCAGCTGGAGGATAAGGAAGACAGCAGAAGAGGGTGCAAAGAAACAGACGTGGAAGACAGACGGAGTGAAGATCGACAAGAAGACCAACGTCAAAAAAGCACAACAGATGAGCAGCCCAAGAGGGGAGGAACAGCAACAAGAGGCCCAGCAAGAAGAGGCCCAACAAAGAGATACAAGCAGATCATCAGGAATAACAGAAGAGACACAGACACAAAGAAGGGAAGAAGACGACACAAACACAGATACAGACATGGAAGAGGAGAAAGAAGACCAAGATCTTCAGAGAAATAGAAGGTAAAACTGATGGACAAAGAGAAATAAAAGGTAAAATTAATGAACAGAATATAGATAAAGTCTTTTTTGAAGAACAAATGAGATCACTAAAAGAATGGTTGTCATTAGAATTTAATGCAATTAAAAGGAAAATGAAAAGAACAGAAGATAAAATGCAAAGGTTAGAACTGGTAATGACAGAAATAGGGAAAAGAGAGAATGTGGAAGAGTGGGAAACGGCTGTAGAAATGGAAGTAAATGACTTAAGAGTAAATTGGAAGAAAGTGACAAAAAAATTAAAGAGACACAAGAGTTGTTATCTCAGAAAATTGATATGTTAGAAAATTATAGTAGGCGAAACAGCATAAAATTAGTGGGCCTGAAGGAGGGTGAAGAAGGCACAGACATGAAGGAATTTATAAAAAGATAGATCCTGGGAATGACAGAAATGCAGGAAGAAATGGAAATAGAAAGGGCACACAGAGCATTAGCTCCGAAACCACAGGCACATCAAAAACCCAGATCCATCCTAGTAAAATTTTTGAGATGTACAACAAGAGAAAATATACTGGAACGGGCAAGGAATAAAATTAGAGAATATAATGAACCATTGGAATACAAGGGTCAAAAAATATTTTTTTTTACCCAGACATAAGTTTTGAACTCTTAAAGAGGAGGAAGGAATTTAATACAGCAAAATCAACTTTATGGAAAAAAGGTTACAAATTCATATTAAGACATCCAGCCATGCTTAAAATATTTATACCTGGGGAGCAAAACAGACTGTTCTCGGATCCAGAGAAAGCGCAAGAATTTACAGAACGTTTGCAGGACAGGAGAAGAGATGAAGAGGTGTAACAAGAATGAAGAAAGGCGATAAAGTACATATAAAGATGTAAAAACAATGTATATGTAAAAAACTAAAGAGGGAAAAGAGAAGGGAAGGAAGGGAGTAAGGAGGAAAAAAGAGAGAGAGAGAGCTTTGCTATATGTGTTTAAAAAAAAGTGTTTTCTGGAGAGGGCTGGGTAGAGGGGAATAACTGTCACTCCAAAATCAGTTGACGCTGCTAACAAGATTAAAACCCAAATGAAAAGGGAGTTGTGGTTGTCCAGCAAGGGGTATGGGGCAACTCAGAGAGGGGGGGAACTTTTGGGGTTAAGGCATTAGTGGATGTTGGAACTGCAGGGGTACTTTATGTCTTAAATGTGTTGTCATATATTAAGTGTAATAAGAGAAAACTAAGAGATGAAAATGGGGGAAAGGGGGATGGAGGTGGCAAAGAAGTGGAAAAGTGATGTATGCAAGATATAAGATGGCCATGTTGAACTATATGGCTATAAACATTAATGGAATACATAACCAAATTAAAAGGAAGAGGCTACTAAATTTATTGAAGAAGGAAAAAATAGATATAGAATTTGTGCAGGAAACACATCTAACTGAAGCAGAACTGTATTGGAGGATTTAAACCATGCTTTTGCTTTAGATTTAAACCATGCTTTTGCTTCTGCAAGGCTGAGAATCAGTAACCTGCTTTGAGACTCAGCAGACATAAGCTAAATTCAACCATGGGGCCCAGAGATGCAGTTATCTGACGAAAAAGACATCTGTGTACCAAGAACGTTTAATCTTCCTGCTTGTTAGTATATTGGTCACAGACTGTCAGACAGCGACCTAACCTTGAAGCAAAATAAACCACTGTATTCAAAGTGATAAGCTAGAAAGTTGTGTTATTCGATAGAAGCCCAGGCATGCTAGCTTCCTCGCTTATCTTTCTTTCTGTGCTGGGAATAGGTGCTTGGGTAAGCAGTTTTTGGTAATATAAGCCATGGTCCCACTGCTGAAGTTTGAGACTCTCCGAGAGGTGGCAACATCTCTCAGCAAGAAGAAGAACTTCTAGAGTCCAGCCAACGTCCCAGTCGGGGGAGGGGGAGAAGCTGCTACTGGCGCCCTGACAACCTACTACAAGTGTGCAGTCGTTGCCTCGCCTCAGCAGTTGGGGCCAGTCCAGGCGTTGATAAGTATAATTGGGAAGGGCTTGCATATTGTAGTTTGATATCAGCTTTAGAATTTGTAATAAAGATTTGTATAAACTGAAGTGCTCTCGGCGTGTGTCTGTTTTCTTTTGGTAGCTCAAACACTGTGACCAATCTAAAACGAACAAAGTGAGAGGTACAAGTTTACCCAGGACAATTGGTGTAGTCAGCAGGATTGGTCTCAAGATGTTTCGCCGAAAGGAAGAGGTGAGCCCTGAGCAGTTCTTGATTCCGGGATGGACATCCAAAGACGATGGGTTTGGCATGTTGGCCAATACCCTGTCTTTGTTGGGACCACCCATTAGTTGGAATGAGAAGTTAGATCCATCAAGTGTGCCTCTGGGAGAGCGGGTTGCCACTCTCCTTTGAGAAAGTAAATTTCCTGTTAAAAAGGGGACGCTGATGGATGGTTTCTGGCTGCTGGCCACAGCCTTACACTGCACTGTTCAGCGTGAAGCAGAATTAGTTCAGCGAGAAGTAGAATCCCAGCACAAGAGAGAGCAACTAGAGGAGGAGCTAGAACCCATGCGAAAACGCTGTTCCATGATGAGCGAGATTGTTCGCACCAGCCAGGACCGAGCCAAAGAATGGGAGGATAAGCATGTCCAAATGATCTGCCATAATATTAAACTCCGGCAGCAGCTCTATGTAGATAAGGAAAGGCATGGAGTCGAACCCGATCCACATCATATTCATGCCATGATAAGGAATGGCAACGATCCTGATGTAATTGATGAATGGGACGGGAATATCTGGAATGGTGACCATGGCAATAATGCAGATGTGCCTGACATACTCCCCTCTCCACCCGCCGTTCATGCCCACCCCGTAAGGCAGCAGACTTCCCAAACAGATGGAGACGGAAGGGGCGGGATGATGTAAGGGTAGAGATTGAAGAGTTAGATACCCCGGTCTCCCAAGCAGACCCAGGGGAAGATACCCAAACCCCTGCTTATGCTCTATGGCCCACCCCCTCTGCAGAATGGCCTCTGCCTCCTCCCGTAGACTGGGTAGAGGGCCCAGTGGGCCAAAGTGGGAACAGGGGTCATATGTCATATATCTATTTTTTTTTAATTTAAAAAAAACTAAAGGAGAATTCTTCATAGCTCTGAAATTTTTTTGCAGTATGCAACCTGTATACTCTCAAGAATTTCATTTGTATTCATTCTAACTACCTATTGTGATAGTACAGACCTATCACCAATGTATATAGTTACAGTATCTAGAGTATGTAATGACTGTGCTTACAGCGATTGGCTGAGAGCTTAGCCATGCCTACTGTCTAGGGCTTAAAGGGTTGAGTCCCTAGCCAGGTCGGATCATTCCAGACTGGACGGCCACCTGTGAAGAGCTCCTGTCTTTTGCTAATAAAAGCCTTGGTTTGGTTCTTTCGATGAGCTCTACACCTATATAATCAGGGAAGTACAATTGCTTAATGTTCCCGGGTGTTCAATGATAACATCGCAGATGATGTAGAGACAGAACCCAAACAAAAAGCATCAGGATACAGTGCTTTGACAGTTGAAAGTCAGGTTCATTGGATGTACCTTCACAGATGATTTGAGATCATTATTTGGAAGTCTCAATCTATTAAACTTCTGGGTTTTCTGAAGATGAGAAATAAAATGTTTGTTCTTGACAAAGCTTTCAAATCTTAACCCTGAACTTTAATATCATCACATTGTCTGTTTCACAGTATATACCAGAGAGTCTTATCTCAAATAATTCAGTGATTTGGTACACTAAGACCCCTGGAATCGGGAATTCAAGCAATTGGCAGCCTTAAGCCACTGGCAAAAAATATCAAGGAAAATAAAATATTAAAATAAACAAGAATAAAATAGCAGATAAAAAATACGCAAGTTTCAAATTGTAAAAGTAAATATTCTCTGAAGTAACACATAAACCTTTGGTGAAGATGGGAGCAAATATTAAGCTGGTGGAGGGCCTTTGTTGTGCTTTGCTCATAGAAGCTCTCTGAAACAGCAATGACATCGCCTAGGTTGAAGACTGGTTGATGCTGCTCACCATTGGGGTACCTCCCTTAAAGTGCCCCTTGGTATTAGTTTCCCTGATCAGAGCCTTTATCTGTAAATGTGTATGTGGGGGGGGGGGGGGGGGGAGGGGGGTGGAAATTCTCTATAGTGTTATTATTCATCTTTTGGGTGGATCCATGAAGGAGTGGGGGAGAACCTGCAGATGCAGCAAATGATTAAATGTTTTCAAAGAATGTGACTGAAAGTAAAATGCTTTAAGGTTTATATATTCGTGCAAGTGAAGTTGGTTCAGTGTAAGAACAGGATAGTATATTTGTCTTTTATACTGTTTAATCTTAATGCAGGTGCACATGTTAGACATTGGAAGTGCAAGTCTCCAGCAACCAGAAAGTACAGTTTCCAATCTGCATAGGTGCCGGATACCAGGGTTTTTACTGTATTTAAAATTATACTGGGTAGTTCCAGATCACAATATCCTCTGATTCCTTAGCCACCATCGTATAGTTTGGGTTGATATCTCTGCACAAAAATACTTGATCGCATTAATGCTGCCTTTACAGATGGTTTGATATACAATATCTTGTCAGAGTATCTGGTATCCATACGGTCAATGTAATTTCTGAAGATATTCACAGAATGAATTGAAAAGGCCGATGAAGATATAAGGTAGACACGATTTGTTCATTTTGATGACAGTATGTAATTATTCCTGAAGATTTTGTTAACTCCTCATTCGGAATCATTGTCATTGCCAGGAATTGTCGATGTGAATAAATGGATTAGTATTATATGCCTTACCTTCCATACCTCAGGCAATACACTTATAATTTGTCAAATCTGCAGCTGTATAATTCAAATTATATCACCTCAAATTGGCATACATTCAACCCTTCATGAATAGAAAATAAATAACTCTAGAAATAAAAATTCAGAAGTGATATAAAATCTGAACTCACTATTACATTACCATGCGCCACAAATTCAAGGCATACCTTCTGTTATATCCTTCACTACTCTTTTGGTTCTGCTTTAAAGAACATTTAACTCTGTGATTCTCCATCTTTTTTCTTTCCACTCACATACCACTTCAAGTATTCCCTATGCCATAAGTGCTCTGGGATGTTTAAGGTGGTACGCAAGTGGGAAGGGAAGGTTGAGAATCACTGCTCTAGACCCAATTGTTACTGAAATATTTTGCTTGAGAAAAATTGTCATTGGCCCATTTCCTTTCGAATTATGGAACCGTGCACATAACGAGTCAATTAGGTGTGATTAAAACAATCTTTTTCTTTCCACCCACATTCCACCTTAAGCAATCCCTCACTAATCACAGATTAGGCATTGGGAATAGTTAAAGTGGTATGTGAGTGGAAAAAGTTTGAGAACCACTGATTTAACTCATTCAGTTAACTTCTGTACCAGGGCCAGTGACAAATTCCAAAGTGATTGCAGAAGCATACTCTCATGAATGCAATAAATTTGCTTTATTTCTCAACCCTATGATTAACACATAATAGTTTACTTCAGGGAAAGTTTATGAACTCCAGTAATTCTTGTCAAGGTAGTTGTCATAAAGACGGCTTAAGCTTTTTGTTCTTACATTGGGAATATGAAAGTGTTTTGGGGTGTTTGAACCCAATAATGTCTTGTCAGTGATGGTTGTAACTTGATGACCATTAGGGATAATGTATCTAGTCAGCTCGCTGGCACCACAGGGTGCCCAGAGATAAGATACACTGATATTTTAAAAGTCTGCAAGGACCATTCCAACTGCACCACTGCTATTCTGTACAGCTGGAGATTCATAATAAGTCTTGGGTGGCACAATTGGCATAGCGGTTAATGCAATGTCTTTATAGCTCCAGTGATCAAGACCAGGTTTCGAATCCCACGCTGTCTCTAAAGAGTTTGTATGTTCTCCCCGTGTCTGTGTAGGTTTTTCACGGGGGCTCTGGTTTCCTCCCATCATTCGAAATGCACCAGTGTGTTGGTTAATTGAGTGTAAATTGGGCAGCACAGACTGATGGGCCGAAATGACCTGTTACCATGCTGAATGTCTACATTTTTTTAAATTTAAATTTAATAAAGTTAAAACTCATATTTAAATCAATCATTCTTAATAGGGACATTACGGCCCCTTGGGGGCCACAGCACACTTAAATAAATGTCTTGTTTTCTTTTCAGCTCAAGTAACATAAATATTATTATGTAGTCTGTAGGAGAGAAGTACAAAAGAAACCAAAACTTGACTGCTTCACAGGGAAGGCCCATAAATTTTGAGCAGAATCCGCAAGGGACCACAGCCAAAAATAGGTAACAATGGTTGATTTAAATTATGGCATATTTGATCTATCTCAGCTGTGTCAGAAGGACACTAATTTACCAATATTGTTCTTTTAACATTACATGCTCTTTTATTCTTTCCTTCCAGTTAATCTTCAAGCGTATCCATGCGCTTGTCAAGTTAGAAATAATATTAGGTTTTGCAGTAACACCATACATATTTAAGTTTTACACAAACACTATTTCAAGGCTAAAAAATCAATGTGCATTAACATTGCAGTACATTTCAGAATACTATTACAGAAATGGAAATGTTTCCACATTGGCTGAATATAACTTCTGGGAATGAGACAAACAGATTTAGAAATATATTGCCAGTAAACAATTCTTGAAGAACTGTGACAAACAGTCTTTCCATCAATTTTGAACTGATAGGTGTAAAGATTTAGATTGCTCATTGTTTGGTGAAAAGTGACAGAGGATGATGATGAGGAATTCGAGAAAGAAAATCAAAGGGAAAGGCATCACATGAAATCTCTGATCCAGTAATAGTATGTTTGCTTTCCATTATTTCCACAAAAAAATTGTAGGAATATTGAACACTGAAGTTAATTTTTTATATTGCAATAAATTATATTTAGAATTTAACAACCATCCTGGTACTGTTTATTTTAGTGGCGTGTAAACTCACTCACTCAGAACATATTTAATATTGACTATTAAAATTAATGAAAATACATTTTAATTTAAATTATGTTCTGCCTATACTTTTATCTCACTCTTTTTATTCCAGCTGTACTTCCAAATTATACTTTGTTTCCTGTTCATAGAACATAGAGCACCACGTCACGCTTGTCCCGATTAAACTCCATCTGCTCAAGTTGGTAACAGACCTGTATCCTGTTGTATTCTTTGATAATCCTCAACACTGTCCATAACTGCACCAATTTTTGATTTATCTGCAAATCTACCCATCCACCTACTTTCTCAACGTCATTTATGTAATATCACAAATAACAGAGGCCCCAACACCAATTCCCGTCCCTCTTATTTTGGTTCTGACTGTCCTGGAAGAGAGGCCAATGTTTCTTATATCTGAATCCTTTCCTTTTGCACCAACTCTTTAGCTGCACTAACTAACTTCCTATTTCTTGCCTCACTAACATGTGAGGCACAGATAGCAATTGGGAGATTGCAATCTTGGAAGACCTCCTTTTACAGGTACAGCAGTGAAACCGATCAACTGAAAAAAAAAATCATGTTGGTGTGTGGAGAGAACTGAGCGGCAACAATCAGGTACGAGAGAACATTTCTTGCTTTATCCATGGACAGGTGGGAAGAGAGACATGTGAGGGAAACATTTAAAGGAACAGCGCACTTTGTGATCAGCAGCCTTCTCATGCACATGCCACTGGAGTGACTCTGTGTGAAATGGACAATTTGGCTGATTCTCACTGTCAGGGGAATTATTGAGCCTCCACCATGGCCAAAGGAAAGGTAATTTTGAAGGGCGCTTATGGAACCACACCATGACCAAAGAAAAAGGGCTCTTTAACTGACCCATGCCGAGGTTTTTGGAACCATTGTGGAATTCACATGTTTTGTTTCCTCTAGAAAAAGGAATTGTGATAACCGTTCATCCAAAAGGATATTTCTCAGCAAGCAACTTGACAAGGATTCATGAGTTTTCAGTAGTCTGGTCACTCAGTCTCTCCCATCCCCTTTGTGCTTACTTATGTGCATCAGTTAAAGAGTCTGCATTCCAAAACAGGTCTTCTAAGACTGAACATTGTACTGACTTTCCAAAATTGTCCCTAAGTATAATTGCACGTAGTTGGGGTTAAGTTAATTAAGCGGTTATATTATTAGTAGTTTTTAATAAATACATAGTTTTAAAATAAAAACAATAACAGCGTCTTGGTGAATTTCTATTGCTGCTGGTCTGTGAGGTAACACATGAGAAAGCACACAAACAAGTTATTCTTTTTGAACATACTGGCCAATTGTTACAGAATGACAGCACAGTCTAATCTCTATTTTCAAGTTTACTGATGAAATCAAAACAGAGAGAGTCTGGAAAACTAGGAGAAAGAATGCTTAAATTCCACTAAGATCACGGCAGGTGAGCTGAGTTGAAAGAAAAAAACCTGGTGCGGAAAATATAGTAAAATCTCAGAGTGCATTGTTTTTGAAAAAAGAATGTCAAAGTATAGCACCAAACATGCAGCACAGTAACAGGCCACGAGCCCATGCCACCCAATTAATCTGCAACCGCGGTATGTTTTGAAGGGTGCGAGGAAACTGAAGCACCCGGAAGAAACCCATGTAGACACAGGGAGAATGTACAAACTCCTGACAGACAGCGACGGATTCGAACCTGGGTCGTTGGTGCTGTAGTAGTGCAACACTAAACACTACACTAATCATGTCACCCAAATTGTAAGTAAGCAATAGTCATTGTAAGAAGACATCTAGAGTTGCAAATACATTAATGTGAGCGCACAGGTGGAAGAAGACCATAAAATGAAACTCTGTGATAATTTTAAAATATTAATGATTTGAAAGGCATGGGATTGACGGTGCATTATGGAGGGAGGCAGAGGAGCGCCTACAGGACTACTTTGAATCGATGGACTGGACTATATTCAAGGACTTATCCTCAAACTTTAATAAATATGCCACGGCTGTCACCGACTTTATCAAGACCTGTGTGGATGAGTGTGTGCCCACATGAACATACCTAAGAAGAAGCCATAGATGAATCAAAAAATTTGCAACCTGCATGATTGATGGCATTTAAGGCTGGTGATGATCCATATCTTTACAGGGTGTCGAGGAGTGACCTTACGGAAGACCATTTCAGCAGTAAAGAGGAAATTCCAATGGAGGCAAGAGACCGTGTCAGATACACAGCAGCTACGGCAGGGATTGCACGCCATTGCATCCTACAAGGTGAAGCCGAACACCAAAAATGGCTATGATGCTTCACTACCTGATGAGCTGAACACCTTTTATGTTCACTTCGCAAAGGAGAACTCAACGACACCAATGAGAATCCATGCAGAAGCTGACAACCCTGTGATATCTGTCTCTGAGGCCAATGTCAGAACATCTTTCAAGAGGGTGAACTTTCACTAGAAGTCAGGCCCTGATGGTGTGCCTGGCAGGGTACTGAAAATTTGTGTCAACCAACCATCTGGAGGGTCCACGGACATTTTCAGTCTCTCATTGCTGCAGGTGGAGGTTTCCACCTGCTTCAAAAGGAATCAACCATACCGTGCCTTAGAAAAGCAGAATGAGCTGCCTCAGTGACCATTGCCCAGTAAACTGCATATCTACCATGATGAAATGCTTTAAGAAGTTGGTCATAGTCAGAATTAACTCATACCCAAGTAAAGATCTGGACCCACTGCGATTCGCCTGAAATCACAATTGCTCCACAGCAGATGCAATAGCATTAGTTCTCCACTCAGATCTGGATCACCTAGACAACAGTTTATTCTTTATCAACTACAGGTCAGCTTACAACACAATCATATCCTCAATACTAGTCAACAAGCTCCAAAACTTGGACCTCTGTACCTCACTCCTCCCCCCCACACCCCACAACTGCATTCTTGACTTCATCGTCGGAAGACTGCAGACAGTGTGAATCAGAAACTTCTCGTCTTCACTGACAATCAACACTGCTGCATCCCAAGAACATAATCTTAGCCCACTGCTCTACTCGTTCGACACCCTTGGCTGTTTGGCTCGGCACTATTCAAAAGCCATCTACAAATTTGCGGATGACACCACCGTCATTGGTAGAATCACAGATGGCAATAAGGAAGTGTACAAGAGGGAGCGAGAACATTTAGTTGAGTGTTGTCATGACAACAACCTTGCACTCAGCAACAACCTTGCACTCAGCAACAACCTTGCACTCAGCAACAACCTTGCACTCAGCAACAACCTTGCACTCAGCAACAACCTTGCACTCAGCAACAACCTTGCACTCAGCAACAACCTTGCACTCAGCAACAACCTTGCACTCAGCAACAACCTTGCACTCAACATGAGCAAAACTAACAAAGTGATTGTGGACTTCAGGAGAACACGAACTAGCCCTCATTGTGGGGCCAGCAGTAGAAAGAATTAAGAAATTCAAATTCCTGAGTGTCAACATCTGTCAGTCGGTCCTTGGGCCTCCATGTCAATGTAATCATGAAGAAGGCTCACCAGTGGCTATACTTCATGAAGAGTTTGAGGAGATTTGTATGTCACCAAAGACTTGCAAATTTCTACAGGTATACCATGAGTAGCATTCTGACTGGATGCATCACTGTCAAGTATGGAGGTGCCATACTTGAAGACACGAAGAGAATACAGAGAATTGTGAACTCAGCCAGCGCCATCATAGGCAATCTTCACGCCATTGAGGACATCTACAAAAGGTGGTGCTTTAGGAAAGCAGAATCTATCCTCAAGGACCCCCACAAACCAGGTCATGCCCTCTTCACACTGCTATCATCATGAAGGAGGTACAGATGCCTAAGTTGAGCACTCAGCATCACAAGGACAGATTCTTCCCCTTTGCCATCAGATTTCTGAATGGACAATGAACCACAGACATCACTTTCTCTTCTTTTCCACAAATTCATGTATATTTTTAAAATGTAATTTATAGCAACATTTGCACTATATAATGCTGCCTCAGAACAAAAAATTTCATGATATGTTCTGGACAATAAATTTTGATCCTGATTAGATCATACCTGAAAAATTGTGCATCATTTTGACCACTATTTGAAAGGATAGATTTCTAAGTAATTGAACATCAGTTGAACATTGAAAAGTATAAAATTGTGAAGTTCAGTTGTTGGAAATAAATGCATTAGCTAATGCTTCTCAAAATGTCAACGGGGAGTACAAATCAGGGATGGAACTGGAGGTCTGAAAAATAATAACTTGAGGTTTTTTTTAAAACATGGTGTGACATTAGGTAAAGAAAGACGAAGAAGCTCAAATGCACTAGAGTTGCAGCAGTGAGATACCAAAGACCGGATATTTCAGTGGCATACAAGGCTCAAAGTATTTGGTGCTACTAAAAAAGAATGGTAATTTTTTTTCTATTGAACAATACCTGTCAAGGCTGTGGCCCTCATCTACGGAGTCAGTGAATGGGTCAATTATCCAGGTGAGAAATTAAGGAAGCAGAAGGAAGATGGTGTGTGAGGAGATGAGCCATGTGCCTGTGGAAAATATGGGTCTAATTTTCCCTGCAGTACTGTGGTGTGGATTATGGAGGGACATGTGACCTCTCCCACTGGAACCTGATGTGAGTGTGGATTGTGAAGGGTCCTATGACCTGGAACCTAGTCTGAAGTTGCATCACTTGCCAATCAAGGTTGGACTCTGCCCATCCATTAGTGCACATCTGACCATTGACCCCTTTAATCACCTGAACCGGTTCCTCCATATTATTGTACTATAAAGTCAACCATGTGGAATAGCTTTTCCTCTTTCCTTGCTCCACTCCATGGGGCTTCAAACTCCACACCGTCTGTAAGAAGTTTGTACGTTCTCCTGTGTCTGCGTGGATTTTCACTGGGGGCTCCAGTTTCCTCCCACCTTCCAAATGTTACAAAGTTCTGTGTTGTGTATTAACCTATGTGTTCTGTGGTTTTATGTTGAAAAGTGACAGTTTGCCTTAGAGACCAAACGTGAAGGTGGACTGCTGAGAGAGTGGGAGACGGACTGAGCATATGCAGAAAATGATCTAAAAATTTCTGGATTTGGACAACAAACCACCACTGGGGGTGCTTTGGAGTGGAAGAAGGCCCAGAGCATGTCATGGTCTGGAGGACAGTTTAGAATGTTTGGAATATTCATCCCTTTTTGAAATCCCAAGGCAGCCAGAAGGATCCAGACTAAGCCAGTAGTTCCTCTCTCTGCAAGTAACACAAGACAACTTTGAATTTTGTGCTCTCTCTCTCTCTCTCTCTCTCTCTCTCAAAGATCTTTTGGCTTCAGTTTATCAAACAAACTGAATTTTGTTTATGATCTTTGCTTCAGTTGAGATCGAAGTTTTAGAGTCTTGTGTGTTTTGTGTCTAAGTTTTTCTGTGGGCTGGTTGGAAATATAACTTAGACTTTAATTACATATGTTATATTTAGGCTGGGGAATTTATTAGTTTTACACTGTTATAGAGATTTGCATAGTAACCAGTGGGCATTGTTATAAAAGGGGAGGTTTTTAATTAAAGTTTGAAGGTGAATTTTTTGTTAATAAAGTAATTGTTCATCTTTACGCCTGTGTGATATGCCTTCTTTATGGTTGCTGGTTTGATCTTGTAACACAAATCATATGCAAGATTGTAGGTTAATTGGGTGTAACTAGGTGGCACAGGCTCGTGGGCTGAAAGAGCCTGTTGTGCATATATGGCTGCCAGATTTTACAAAAGGTACTGTATTTGTTTCTCAGGTTATGTTATTTTCTCCAGGAGAACGCAGCTCTGCATTTCCTTGTTCCATCGTTCGGTACGAAGTCTAGAGTTGGACTTCAAAGTCGCCGCATGCACTTCCTGGCCACTGCCAATGTGATTAACACAAATTGGATTTGAAATTTGCACAGCTTCATTGCAAGCCTTATGTCCATTATGTTTCCCAGGCTTGTGCCAGGAAAGCATGGCCACAGTCATCAATGCCAGGTACGGGCAGGTACAGTGTAACTTTTTGCACCAGCTGTATCTAACACCACAGAAAATAAACAGGTTAAAACCGGAACTCTTGGACCAATGCTTCAGATGTGGCATTGTGACCGGGAGGTTCGTGCACACAACCTGTTCATTCACCAAGGTGAGGTCCTTTTGGGTGAATCTAGGCTAAGTCCTGGAGAAAATTATAGGCAAGTGATTTCCACAGGACCCAATGTTGTTCCTGCTGGGAAACATAATGTGGTCTAAATGTAAAATTTTAGCCAAACCTTCATTAGTTCTGTACTTTATTGCAGATTCCTCATCTTCAGCCAATAATTAGCAAAGATACAGAAAAGCTCAGGTTTCTATGCATAAACATGATTTCACTGGCAGAACAAGAGCTGTGGACAATGCTGGAGAAGTCATTGGTAAAGTGTGCACTACACAGGGATTGGGGCTGTTAGATAACATTGCTCACATTAGACAAGGATTAGCAGGTAGCATATTGTAATCCTTGATTGTTATAAGCCTGTACACAGTTGTTAGTATCAGTAGTGTTAAGTCTGATGTGACTGGGTTGTACTGTGTTTGTAGGGGTGTAAGCAGTTGCTAGTATCAGTCATGTTAAAACTGATGTGACTGATTATACAGTGTTTTGTGATCGAGAGTACTGGTGTCTATTATCCCTGTTGCAATCCCCTTATATGTGCTTTAATAAAGATCCTTCCTGTGTTTAGACTGTGTCTTTGGTCTTTGAACCCACTGAACTTTCCCCTTCCCATGCAAGAACTTCCAAAAGAGTGCTGGGTGGGAGATGACATAATCTTGAGCATGAATGATATACAAATCACAAAGTTCAGTGGAAATGGTAATCAAAAGTACCCAGTCAGATTTCCAGTTTAATCCAGAAATTGTTATAAATCATATTTAAACTCTGGAAAAAAAATCAATTATTTGATGCATAGCACAGAAAAAGATTGCACTGCACATTGAATTTCAGGGCCATAATTCTTTCCAAAAAATGCAGTTTGAGCAGAGAACATCACACAATTTAAGAAATATTTCACCCTTCTTCCTTTTTTTTTTCCATTCTCTTCCTTTCTTTCTTCTGTATTTCTTTATTATTTTCTGCTCCTCTCTCCCTCATATGAATGCAAGATTTTAATTTAACCTTTTAACCAGTAATTTATTTTTAATTCAGTATATCATTTTTAAATGAGAATTATTTCAGAAAAATCTTTTTTAATTAACATACCATTTAATCCTTTGCATCAGAAATGCAGTAATGCAAAGGAAATGTTTAAATATTGATTGAATTACTGATGTGATTTGATTTAAATTTAGCAAATCATTGAACACTACTTTAAGACAAGCATTATGCTATGCTATTTCCTGATATATCTAGGTGTAGTTGAGCAAGATATATCTAACTATATTTTCAAATATAAGGAGTCTTAGTGTGCATTTTTCAACTCCTTTTTCAGTCGGGCTTGGTGTACAGCAGACTGATGAGATGTAAATGTAGTCTGTTTCCTGACTGTAAGTATATGCAGTGAATTAATTCCTAATTGGCACAGATTCAGCACAGAATTAGAAAGAGTACAAAACAGGGCATGGAAAATGGGAAAAGGGTTGCCCTGAAACAGCGAGATTGCTTAGATGAAGTATTTGTGAGGCTTAGTATTGATGCTAAGGTATAATCTGATATTTTACAAATCCCTAGGACTAACTCAGAGAGCAAACATGAATAATACTTCAATCCTCATCAATATTGACAATCCTCCTCCTAAGTTTGCTGCAAAATCTAAATTCTGGAAACATGCAAAAGATCAACTAGCAGCTGTGGAGAAAGGAGACGTTATTTTAATCACACAATGTCACAGCACAGGGACAGGTCCTTCAGCCCATCTAGTCTGTTCTGAACCTTTATTCTATTTAGACCCAATGACCTGCACTCATACCATAGCCCTCCCATCCATGTTCCTATCCAAATTTTTCTTAAACATCAAAATGGAGCCCGCATTGTTCCCTTTGAATATTTTCCATTTCACTCTTAACCCATGTCCTCTAGTTCTGGTCTCACCTAACCTCGCCTTTTATATTATCTTTAATTGAATTATTATCTATTTTGCACTTTTTTTGATAATTGGAGGAAAAATTAAAATAGGGACTGCTCGACTCAGCAGCTCAGATGACATCAGGAAGGAGAGAAACCGAGTTGAAATTTTGAGAAGGCATGCCTGAGGTATTTTGTGGTAAACATCAATTCCAACATTCTTTGTGATGACAAATTTTAGTGATCCATATTCTTCTATCCTTCTTGTTTCTTTTCCTGATCTTCATTTCTTTCACCAGATTCAATGTCTTGACAATTACACTTTTCTGCATTATCTCATTTGAATGCCAAACCTCTGGCACTGCATTTTTTTGCTCCTCTTTCCACCTACCCATAATGCCAACTCAACACCATTGGCATTGACCTCTGAAATCCCCACGTGTGTGGCTCCAGGTTCCATTCTTGACTCCATCCACTTACATCATCATTCCTCAGTAAATGCATCAGCTTTATTTACATGCAAGTAGCATGAAGATGGGTTTTCATTATAAGAAGTTCTGATAGCTCAGTGGTTGGAGCACTGGTCTTGTAAACCAGGGGTTGCGAGTTTGTTCCTCACTGGGGCTTCATTTCTGTGAGGAGTGCTCAACAAAGTGGTGACTCTGTCTTCCTTATGTTACATTCCAAATGTAGTATTACGTGACAATAATGGAACCTTTACCTTTACAAGTATGCAGAGAAAACCTAATTACTATGCAATAGCTCTCGTCTGGTTTTTCTAGAATTTTGATTTGTTTCAATTATATGCTGAACTATGTAGTTTAACGGTAAAATTCATTATATATTAGTTGTGGAACATCAAAAATCAGTGGATTTGCTACAATCAACGAAATCTGAAATATCCATATGTTTAAGATGTCAATGCAAAAGGCTAAACCTTTTAATCGATTTTTATTTTATTCTGGGGAGTTTGAAATATTAGATGTGCAGAAATGACAAGCTTTTAGATAGGGTTAGTTCTCTCACTCACTAAAATGTTCCCAGCTGCTTTGAGCAGATAAAAATGGGAACATATTGTTCTGCAAAACCTTTCTGCATTCAATTAATGAAATTTGATGGACACATGTTTCAAAAAGTATGACAATAAGCAATCCAGCAAATTGCGTTAGAAGCTTTTTGTTTCAGTAATAATTGCAGTCGCTTCAAACAATAACATGCCGGATGTGAGTTTTCTCCATCTCTCCAAACTACAGTGATATCGATTGTGGTAGCGAAAAGGCCTCAATATTTTAAGTGTTTGTCATATTTATGTGATGAAATAATTAGCAAGAGATGTAAATGTCAGAACAATATTTGGTACCAGAGTAACAAGAGAACCATTTATACAGTTCAAGAGTTCATCGACAGACATATGTAGCATTATTTACAACTTTGCTCTTTAGCTGGTTAGGTGGCTAAGTGATTGCTCATTCCTTGTGGAACTTGCCTGATTTTCATTCTTTTGATTGTACACATTCTACAATAGACAGATTCCTGTTCAGAGGAAAAGGGCCAAAATTAACCTTAGCAGAATCTTATGTGGAACATTTTTATACACTTTTTAGATTCCTCTTGTACTGTGTTGTTCTAGAGATAAGGAGCTAGCTTTTCATGTCTACTTAATGTGTGCATTTCCATACATTAGGGTACTACTTAGATAACCTGCATTGGACCTTTTGGAAGCCTTAACACAGGGGCCTACATGCATGCAGTGATCTTGCTGGTGTCTGATTAAAGTTTTATACTGTCTCACTTTTAAATTCTATTTTCCATTTCAATTTTTTTTATATATATATAAACACACCCTCACCAATTTGAAAAGCTTTTTTCTAAATACCTGGTAATGCAGTTCATCCAGATCCCTCTGCTCCCCACAGTACCTGATCTATTCACCAATTACAGTCCAAAATGCATGTATTTACCATTTGCTTCCTTCTGATCTCCCACAACACATCTGGACCATTAGTATTGCACCAGGGATAGCTGGAATTTGTACATTTGCTCCTTTCAACAAGGTTAGTACATTTTTTTAACAACTTCATCTTAATTTTTTTGTTTAATTTTAAAAGTGTATTAAGTAAAAGCCTTGTTGATGTTTTCATTATTTAATTCTTCCGAGCTGTTAAAAGGACAATCTGAGGGCAGGGCCATGATCATTTGCTGTTACTCACAGATCACTCTACCTTAAGAGACAGAGACAGTTTGGACCAGCCATTTTCAATCTTTTTTTTGGAAACCCCACCACTCCCCACCCCCCAGGACTCTGCTCAAAGCTCATGGGCTCCCTTCACTATGAACCAGACAAGTTCTTCCATACTTCTCTCCTACCGACTACGTAAAAATATTTGTTATGTGAGGTGCAAAGAAAGCAAGGCTTTTATTAAATGTGCTGTGACCCCCCCTCCCCCACCCCCAGGGAAGAGGGTGGGGGTTGTTGTACAGCCCCTGCTGAGAATGGCTGGTTTAGATGAATGAGACTCCAATTGTAAATGCACCCATACAAACAGTATAGGAGGAAGAGAATGAGGATTGAACATGACCCAGCCAAATATGCTTCTTTAGATATGTGAAGATCATTTCATTCAGGCGGCATGGTTTGCGTATTGAGCGCAATGCATTTACAGCGCCAGCAATCAGGACCGGGCTTCGAACCCCACGCTGTCTGTAAGGAGTTTATATGTTCTCCTGTGTCTGCATGGGTTTTTCCCAGGGGCTCCGGTTTCCTCCCACCATTCAAATCATACTGGGATTGTAGGTTAATTGGGTAGTACGGGCTCGTGGGCTGAAAGAGCCTGTTATCAAGCTGTATGCCTAAATTTAAAAATGTAAAAATTTTAGCCAAACCTTCATTAGTTCTGTACTTTATTGCAGATTCTTCATCTTCAGCCACAATTAGCAAAAATTCAGAAAAGTTCAGGTTTTCACTGGCAGAACAAGAGCATTCCAAAGAATAGTTCTCTTTCCTACTTCATCAGCACCCACCAACTTTAATGCTGCTTCCTCTCAGCCTTTATCCAGACAATGAAACAGAGCAGCAATCAGAAGTGGTTCATTGAATGGAGACTGTGTGACGTTGCCTAATCACTACCAATCACTCTTAATAGACACCTGCAACTCCTTAGATTATCAGTTTTAAGATTAGCAAACTCATTTTGGCATGCTGGGTCTGACTGTTCCCCACACCCTGGGAATGGTCAGTGTGCCTACTTGCTTCAGGCTTGTTATGCCCTATTTTTAAAAGTCTGGCTGCAGCATGCACAACATTCTTGATACTCAATTTTCCAGCATGAAAGAACCACCAGAGACTGCTGAGAAAAAATAAGTTCCTTACCTTTATTTAACTTCACATGGAGCCAGATGTGCAGGCTTCTGGATATCAACAATGTGTGGACATCTGCCACCACAGGCCCCACTCCTCTGACACCCTGCACCTCACCCCTGACTATGTCTCCCATTTACTGCACACATTTGCCATAACCTAAACCTCATATTCTTTAACATTCCCTCAAATCCTTCATCTCTTTTATGAGTTCACCCACCTACCTAACCCGAACCACTAGTTCAGGTTGGTGACTTCTACAACTTAGAACTGCAGCCACAACATGTCCGATGAAACCAGGTGAGGGCTGATCAGCAAAATGATCAACTCGTTGGCACATTTTGTCCATTAAGTATAATTAATTAGCATGGAAGATTGCTGGGTGTCACCAAACTATTAAAGTTGATTATAGATCTAAAGTTACACAAACCTTTCAGTGTATGGGAGTTGTAGGTTAATTGGGGTATTTGGGCAGCACAGCCCATGGGCCGGAAGGGCCTGCTAACGTGTTATACAGTATGTCTAAATTTTATTTTTTTTTTAATGTACAAATGTGAGAAAGTAACCGGCAAAGGTTCCCGCAATTATGCACCTTCCACTTAACAATACTGGACAATAATTTTTTTCAAAAGATTTTCTTCCTGAAAAAAAATTAGGGATTATGATAGACAACTTCAAGCTGAGTACAAAGATAATTTCAGATTTTCAAATTCACATAGGAAGATGGAGAAACATTAAATTAACTTTTAATGAATTTGGCATGGCATTGACTTCCAAACACCTCCGAGCCTAGCTCTCAGGTTGACTGCACATGTTGTTGCAACAAATGTGAGGAGCCCAGAGTTGGTCTTGGTCACCAATTTTACAATCAAAGTAGAGCTCAGAGGCTTTCTTAATATGTGCAGTCGTGCCAAATCTTTGAGGCTGATGTGTATTCTTGCCACAAATGTTACAGTATGTATCACAGCTGTTTCGCCATTGGCGAAACATTTCTGCTGTATTGAATCTTCCTGAAGACAATAAATATTATTGCTATGGTCTGAAGAATGTGAATCAATATGCATCCAATCTATATCAATGCAAGTCATAGCATCTGTAAATGTGAGCTGCTTTTATAGCCTATCTGCATCTATTCCCAGGCCTAAGACAATATTTGCATTGCACCTGTACTGAATGCCTGCCCAGGCATGTTTAGACTGACCAAAAGAAGTTGCTTTAAGGGCATTATAGTAGTAGACTTAAAATATGAAAGGATACCACAAAAATAGTTTAAATCTAAAAATGTTTCATGAGAGGAAACTTTTAAGGTGATTCTGTGATCAGCAATCCCAAATCCATAAAATGCACACAAAAGTGTTCAGAAATCCAAATCTTCATTGCCCAGAGTAATCTACAGAAGGAAATTATATAACTTTGAAAATAATAAATAATCAGGAGTATTTCAGGTTGCCCATGGCAAGTTGTACAAAGATCACAGGAAATGGAGATTAATTGCAAAATTACTACCTATTTACACTAAATGAACAAGAGAATTCCTGAAAAATTATTTACCCTCCTGTCAGTTGGTTGCTTACATCAATGGATTGACTAACATGTCAAATGAGTAACGAGTGCTGAAAAATGCAGCAGTGCACAAAGGACTCAGTGATGTTGGATTGGTCTGAACATTCAAAGATTATTTTCTCCATCTGTTCCCCAAAAAAAATGAATTAGATAAGTCTTAGGTTTGAGTTGAGTGCATAACGCTGTGATTGGTAAGGAGGAGTACAGGGACCAGACAAAATCAGAAGCAGCATTAAGGATGGCCATGTATTCGATGAGAGGGGATGGGGCCTGAATCTGTCAGATCAGCTAAGGTTATCAGAAATCTGCCATTATAGATGCTGTGGCAGGAGATGGGTATGTGGGACAGAGACGGAGAAGAGATTGGTGCTGGGATCTGCAGCAGGGATACATAAGGCAGAATTATTGTTGGCAATGCAGGGATGATAACAGAACAATAGTTTTAGTGTCTTCCATGGACAAACATGGAGAGCGTAAGGTTGTGGGCTCCTTGTTCAAAGGCAGTTGGAGGTAAGATGAAGAATGAGCCATCAGGGAAGCCATGAAGGCCATGTGTTCATAGTTTGTTCTCTTTCTCTTCTCCACATTATGTTTTTATTTCATTCTGAAGCTTTCTTCTCATATTCTTTCAGCACGAGTTTAATAGCTTTAACGATGCTGCCCCTCCCCCCAAGTTTATAGATAAAGCCTCTGACTGGAGTGGCCCTTACTAAGCAGGGATAAGGAGACACTTTAAGAGAGTCATCCCAGTAGCAAGTGGCATCAACCAGCTCTTTTTCCTGGGTGGCACCATTGCTGTTTCACAAAACTTTATTCAAACAGTTGCTACGAGCAGAGCATGACTAGGCACTCCGCTGACTGAATATTTGCTTCCATCTTTATCAAAAGTTCATGTGTTACTTCAGAGAACATTTACTTTTACAATTTTAAACTTATGTACTTTTAACTACTCTTTCATTTTAATTTATTTTAGTTTTTTTATGTATTTCCTCTATTTTTTTTTGCCAGCTGCTTAAGGCTGCTGGTTGCTTGGATTCTGGATACAAATCTTATCTGCACCTCATGATGAATTATGCATCTCTTGTAAACTAAATAGAACATTTAACTGCTCCTGGGTATCATAACACATTGGGAGAAAGATCTGGAAATGAGGGCTCTCTTTATTAATTATTTTTGTTCTCATATTTCCTGGTATGACCAAAATAGTCAATATTTTATTAATAAAACTAATCATTTGGTGAGCCTTGTTACTCTTTTGTTGGGTTTACCTTTCACTTCATTCTTTTCACTCAGTTCTCCTTTATTCGAAACATTCCTCTTCACTATTCCAGTCTCTTGTATCTAGTCTGTACCTGTCAGTCATGTTCTTAACCTCCATCTATTTCACTATTCAGTTTGTTCTCTTTCACTTTCTCTGCTCCACATTGTGATTTTGCTTTATTTTACTCAGAAGTTTTCTTCTCATATCCTTTCAGCCTACATTCAACAGCTTTAACAATACCGAATGTGACCTGCTACAGAATTCATTTCACCTGGCAGCTCATCCAATAAAATGGGCTTGGGAATTTCTGGCATAATTCTCAATATATACATTTCTGGGCAGTTGAATTTCAATGCATCAAGTATTAAATAAGACATCAAACACTACAGAGAGAAGAATATTATTGTTAATGATTACTTCGGAGATGGTCAACTTGCAGTTCTGCTCTTGTCTTGCTTTTTTGTTCCTCTTCAAGAACCTTTGACATGAGGATCATGAAACCAAAGCCACTAACAAAAAGTTTCGACAGCCCTCTGAATTCCAGCTCTTTGAACAATAACCATGATCATCCTAACATGAATCCTGAAACGTATTTAACTTTTCATGACCAGCCAAACCATTGTAATGCTGCATACACATTTTTGTCTTATTAAATTAACATTTATGCGCCCCACTGGTGTCTGACAAACTGCTTCAAAGGAAGAACAGATGTGAAGAGTATAGATCAATTTAACAAAGGTAACACAGATGTGAGAAGCAATGGGGCTCGACAAGTTGATGACAATCAAAGGAACCTCTTGAAGTTTCTTGAGGGAGCAGAGTTAAAAATCAAGTCCAAAATTAACAACATCAGTGGGTACAATTTCCTGGTGTTTTTTGACACCAAAATGTCAAGTTAATCCTATTCTGGTAAATTAGATCATAAAAACTGGTGTATAAAAACATAAAAACTCAGCTCTTGAAAAGAGGCCCCAAAGAAAGCAACAAACTCCTATTAAGTATTCTTTCTTCAAGTGTGACAGCAAATCTAAGAGCATGCAATTGTCAAAGCTTTTCAATTTTAATGTGATTGATGTCAAAACCTTAAAAGTTCGAGCATTGAAGTATAAAATATAGGCAGACTATTTTTAAATCAAAATATATGAAATGCTACTTTATTATTTTGTTGTTTTTAAAGATTTATAGCCTTTGGAAGATGCATTTCAACCCCTTTTCAATATTTTACAAGATTAAAATGATAAGGGTAAAGGTAATGGTTCTGTTATTGGCATGTAATACTACATTTAGAATGTAACATACATGAAATTCTTTAACTTTTGTCGACTTAAAGCAGACAGAGAGTCACCACTTTGTCCAGCGCCCCTCATAGAAACCTATAGTTCCTAAGCAGTCTCCCTTCCAAGTGCCTGCTGAGCTTCTGAGATCAGACAATCTCAAACGTATTCAGAGTTAAGGAATCAAGAGGAGATGCTGGATATTTTAACTGCTACAGACTGAAATAGCATTGCACCCAATCACTAGTCTGTTTGCAGAAAGAGACAGACGGCCTTTGACTCTCCCAAATAAAACGGCGATGCTGCTGGAGCTGCAAAAACGGCAGAGCCTCCACTGGTGCGGATCCACAGAGAGTGAGAAGCGAAGTCACAGCACTCCCCAATGGGTTCCAACCACCGCAGTGACTGTTATCAGCTCCAAATAGATTTTAAAAGACCCGTTAAAGGAGTCAATGGTGGTTTATTTTAAAATCCCACAACTGCCGGATCTGGTCCAAGATGACTGTGCTATGATCAGCAGTGGCCATGAGGGGTTGCACACCCTGGGGAAGTGGAGAACTGGTGAAGGGCACCAGAAAACGGGGAGACCAACTTTCACAAGTCCAGAAATTTGCCAAGGTTTCCGCTGACATACCAAAACTTCGCAAACTCCTGAGGAAATAGATCCGCTGACGTGCTTTCTTCACGATACCATTTGTGTGTTGGGTCCAGGAAAGATTCTCTGAGATAGTGACTCCCAAGAACTTAAATTTTCTCACCCTCTCCAACTCTGATCCACCAATGATCATTGGATTGTACACCTCTAGTTTTCCCTTCTTGAAGTCAACAATCAGCTCCTTGGTCTTGGTGACATTGAGTGCAAGGTTGTTGTTGGTGGACCATTCAGCCAAGTTTTCAATCTTCCTCCTGTACGTTGACTCAGTGCCCCTTTTTATACAATCCACTACTGTGGTATTATCCACAAATTTGTAGATGATATTGTTGTCAACCGAGCCACACAGTCATAGGTGTAAAGCAAGTAGAGCAAGGGGTTAAGAATACAGGCCTGTGGTGCTCCAGTACAGGTGGAGATTTTGGAGGAGATACTCTTACCAATGCTCACTGATTATGGTCTGGGGAGGTGGGGGTGAGGAAATTAAGGTTTCATTTACACAGTGGGGTGTAATTAGAGTTTGCTGATCAATTTTGAGGGGATGATGGTGTTTTATGCAGAACTGTAGTCTATAAAGAGCATCCTGATCCATGCATCTTTGATCTCCAGGTGTTCCAGAGCTTTGTGTAGAGCCAGTGAGATGGGATCCACAGTAGATTCCACACTACAAAAGTAAAATTGGATTGGATCCATGTGCCATTCAGACAGGAGGTGATGTGTTTTCAAAACACTTCATCACTGTTAATGTGAGTGTCATTGGACAATCGTCAATAGTCAGTTAGGCAGGTTATCCCACTCTTCTTGGGCAAAAAATACAATTGATGCCAGTGTGAAATAGGTGGGTACCATGCTGTGCTGGAGTGAGATTTTGAAGATAGCCCTGAATACATTGGTGAGTTAGTCAGAACAGATTTTTAATACTCGACTGGGTACTCAATCTGAAACAAATGCTTTCCTCATTGTACATTGGTGGAAATGTATAGATTTGACATTAATGATGTGAAAAGCCTTTGAATGGTTTTCTTTTTTGTAAATAATTTATCATGAGTAAAGTCTATTTTGAAAAAAATTTGAAAATATCTTGCTTGCATTCTGCAGATGCATTTAGATAATATCTTAAATTCAGCTTCCTCCCAGTCAGTCAATTTAAAAAGCCAACACAATTTGCTTTTATTTTGCATGTATATTGCTGGGTGGAGCAGCTGACCTGCCAAATGAAATTGTATCATCAATCTAATGCATTTTGGCTGCACCATTGCATGCAGAGATATCCCCATGGTAAAATAATGGTCATCTTGAATGGAATACTAATCAGTTTTTGCTCATTTTCATTATTCACTCAGCTCTTGCTGAGTTCAAATTTAGAAACTTCTACAATAACCTTGGGATTTAAAGACTACTAGTCTGTTCAGTATTCTGATAGATAAAGATAACCCATGATATCGGGCTTTCAAAAGCTTGATCTTTAATTGCGTTATCATTTATAGTGTCAACCAGCAACCATCCAAGGAAATGGAAAGTATTCTACTGATACACCTGACTTAATGCCTTGTAAATGATGAGCTTTGGGGGTCAGGAATGCTTGTGGTCATTGAATTTGGAATAAAAGATTATGGAGAACTGGCATAGTTGCAAGAAGCATGAATGATCCATGGTCCAAATAAATGGTGGGGCAGGTTTGGGGTCCCCTATTTTCATGTTATTGTGTTGTATTTAAATATTATTTGCTTCTTATTAATCCGAAGAAGTATCTGTTTGGAAGAGACAGGAGTCAGGAGTTTGATTTGCTATTTTTCTTCTGACTACCGCATTGATCGCAAATTCACCATGGTTGTAATCTTTCAGAGCCATGCTGAGAAACTTCAATTACATTTTTACCTGTGAATTATGTTTTTTGCACAGCCACTTCACTCTGGGATATTATTTCCTTTTTTCTGGATGGGTGGGGTGTAAAAGGTATGGAACTGAAATGGGGGGAGCCACTCTAGTCCCATCTTTTTTTTTCGCCAAAGCCCCTAGTAAAATTCCAAAACTGTCTGCAGTGTAAACTGCACTCCTGGCATTCCGCCACCAATTCAAGTCATGACATGTATGGTGTAACATAATTTTTGTAGTGCTGCCTGCTCTCTCCTGCGGCCCACTGTCCCACTCTGTCCTGCTGCCTGCTCTCTATTGCAGTGGGCCTTTAAGCCTAACCCTAACCTTAACCCCAGATTTAATACTAGGTCTGCCTTAGTGTAAGGGCAATCACAAAGATTTGATACTAGGTCTAGCAGATTGTCAGCCAGCTGGTGTGTGGGTTTGTCCTTAGTTTGAACCACCTGATGCCCCCTGCTCCACTCCCCCACCATCAACCCACTACCAGCCCCCAACAATAGGTAGCGGTGATTAGTAAGGGATTACTTATGGGTGATCTGTGAGCGGAAAGAAAAAGTTTGAAATCCACTTCTATAGATTTTTCCGTGCTCTTTTATAAATTGTATGCATATGTTTTATTAAATTGTCCATGTATTTTCCCACACTCTTTTATACATTGTGTGTGTATTAAATTGTGCGCGGTTTTCCCCATGCTCATTTATACATTGTGCACATATTCCTGCTATGATTTTCCCATGCTTTTCTATTCATTGTTGTGTGATAAAAGTAATGTTTGATAGCAAATCCTTGTGTCCAGACTCGTCTCTCATCGACCTACTTTCTCAACAAAACAATGACTAGTGTGGGAGCAACCACGTTACTGTTGGGATTACACGCCATTATCACCCTAATTTCAACCTGGCATATAAGACTGGGGGAATATTTTTGAGCCATTTTTTGGGAAAAACATGCCATCTAAATATGATATGTTACCCTTGATACTAGACGCAAACGCTAATGCTGCCACTTTTGCTTGTGGAATGCCGACTTGCTGTGTAAAAAGATACACTGAACTGGAAAATTGCCAGTTTTGTTCATTTCAGTGTGAACAACTAATGCTGGCATATCGGAGGGTCTTCATTATGGAAATATCACGGGATTGCTGTGTAAAAAAAACATATCTGATGAGCCCAAGATGACAAACATAGCAATAAAAATTTCTGAACAGAACCAGTGGTCTGTGTAGAGTCATCTATCTGATATTCTGGGCCAAGAAGAACCAATATCCTTCAAAGATCATGAGGTACAGTGTTACATATTTTCTACTGTCTCTCATTCTGCTCAGCACTGAAAGATTCTGGTTGAACTAGTAGTGAAAATCATAACTGTCCCAGTTCTCTGTTGATATACTGTGCAAGTTTTGTGGCAGTATCCTGTACACATCAGGGGATTTCTCAGGTATGTCTCTGCAAATTTATGCCAAAGCTCTCTAGACTTAGGTAAGTGGGGCACCTCTCAAGAGGGAGTGAGTGAAATGACAATTAAAACATCTCAGCAGTTTATAGATGGCGACAGATTTCCATACATGCCAGACTTCTGCCAAGTAGTAGAATGGAACATTAAATTATATTAGTTTGCAATCTTTTCAAGTCCCAATCCATGTTATTCCATCATCTATAACACTGCTTTTTCCTTGTTTACAGTCATACTACCCTTTACATTAGTTTCATTCAAACTGAATGTGATCAGATTGCATCAAAGAAGGTCATTAAAAAACTCCAGAGGTTGTTAACTTGCCATCAATCTTCACTCCATTGAGGACATCTACAAGAGGTGGTGTCTTAAGAAAGCAGTCTCTATCCTCAAAGACCCCCCACCACCCAGGCCATGCCCTCTTCACTCTGCTACCATCGGGGAAAAGGTACAGGAGCATGAAAACATGCACTCATGGGGCACAAGGACAGCTTCTTCCCTGCTGTCATCAGATTCCTGAATAATCAATGAACCAAAAACACTGCCATACTTTTCATGCACTATTTATTTTTAAATTTATTGTTGTAAGGTCGTTTATATGAATGTTTCCACTATGATGCTGCCACAAAACACTGAATTTCATGAGTTGTTCATGATAATAAATTCTGATTCTGAATGAACAATGAACTATAGACATTGTCTCTCCGTGTCTTTTACTTTTTCTTGCATTTTGTGATGTGGTTTATATAAATGTTTGCACTGTGATGCTTCCGCAAAACAACAAATTTCATGAAACGTTCTTGATTCTGATTAGATAAAAGGAAAAGTGGAATTAAACTATATGCATTTTTATTCTCTCTGTCAGTAGTCACATTTTCTTCATATTTATCAGTTGAATTTACAAGCAAAAATTGACTAGAGAGCTACATTTCAGAAATGAGATTGCTGTCTTAATATTAAAATAAATTGCCTCAATCAATTTAAGTCAAGTCAACTTTATTTGTCGTTCATACCATGCTCGCACGGTAAAGACGAGATAGCAGGAAGGTGTCCTGGTAGAATTGATGTCAATGGGAATCAAAGGAACTCACTCCAATGCTTGGATGTGCTTTTCACAGAAAATGGTAGTAGTTGTTGGAGGTCAATCCCACTAGGACATCATCTATATAAAGTACACTGTTTGACCTGCTGAGTTCCTCAAGCATTGTGTTTTTACAAAATGACATTATGGTAAGTTTTTTTTCTTACAGCAAGACACGGACAATGTTCAGGGCTAAAAGTGACAAGCACCATTCATGCAATTCAAATGCCAGACACGGATTACACTGGACAACGAAGATTTTTCTTCTTTAACACTTTTGGGTGTATTTTATGGATTTTAGGCTGCTGATCGTGAAAATTACCTTAAAATTTTCCTATCATGTATCATTTTTTTAGATGTAACCTATTTTTGGGATTTCCTGTCATATTTTAAGTCTACTTCAAGCAGACAAAACAATGAAGTGCAGCATGTCATTGAAAATTTATTTAAGTAAATTTAACATTTCTCAAACTTTCTTTGTGATACAGAAAATCTGAAATCATCTGTGTTCATCTTGCAGTTGTCTATCATAATTTCTCGTTTTATATCAGGAACCAAACATTTTGAAAAAAAAAATTGTTGTCCTGTGTGATCCCTAACTACCTATTCATAACAATCCCATGGTTACTCTGTACTCCAATGTATTCAATACTTGGAGTTTACTATTGACCAGAAAATAAAATGGACCAACCGCATAAATGCATTTCTGCTATAAATTAGTTCATGAATGGATATCCTGCAGTTTTTTATTATTTATTCATTTTATAGGATCTGGATGATGCAGGTAAGGCCACCTTTTTTGCCCATCCTCAATATTCCTTGAATAAATAGTGGTGAGCCATTTTCTGAACCCTTTGGATTCCATTTCCCTGTTTTCAGGGATTACCAACAAGCATATTCCTTGTCCCCATTTTCCAGAACTGATTTTATACCCAACCACCAGCTGGTTCATACTGGTGTTTGTACTTTAGTTTACCCATGTACCCAGTCCAGAGCATTTATTATGAATAGTTAAAAATGGCCAGTGTCCAAAGGGTTAAAGCACTGCAGCCCACCTGCTGAAGTTATCTGTTACAGAGTTTTATGTTGTGTATTGGCCTATGTGCTGTGTGGTTTTATGTTAAAAAGTGACAGTTTGCCTTCGAGAGCCAAGGTGAAGGTGGACTGCTGAGAGAGTGGGAGACGGACTGGGCATGTGCAGAAAATGATCTAAAAATTTCCGGACTTGGACGATGAACCACCACTGCGTGGTGCTGTGGAGTGGAAGAAGGCCCAGAGCATGAGTCATGGTCTGGAGGACAGTTTAGAATGTTGGGATTTCAAAAAGGATGAACATTCCGAAGGCATGCAGAAGGATCCAGACCAAGCCAGTGGTTCCGCTCTCTCTGCAACACAAGACAACTTTGAATTTTGTGCTCTCTCTCTCTCTCTCTCTCTCTCTCTCTCTCTCTCTCTCTCTCTCTCTCTCTCTCTCTCTCTCTCTCTCTCTCTCTCTCTCTCTCTCTCTCTCAAAGATCTGTTGGCTTCAGTTTACCAAACAAACTGAATTTTGTTTGATCTTTGCTTCAGTTGAGATCGAAGTTTTGTGAGTCTTGTGTGTTTTGTGTCTAAGTTTTTCTGTGGGCTGGTTGGAAATATAACTTAGACTTTAATTACATGTTATATTTAGGCTGGGGAATTTATTAGTTTTACACTGTTATAGAGATTTTCATAGTAACCAGTGGGCATTGTTATAAAAGGGGGGGATTTTGAATTAAAGTTTGGAGGTGAATTTTTGTTAATAAAGTAATTGTTCATCTTTACCCCTGTGTGATATGCTTTCTTTGTGGTTGCAGGTTTGATCTTGTAACAGATGGGAGAGAGTTCAGAATGGATAAAAGAGATCCTCAACAGCAATGCCCACTTGCCCAAAAATTAATTAGAAACTAAAAAGTGACCTTTCCCTATGGTACTGAGCAATTAAAAGTAAATATTATGTTGTTGGTTTTATTCATTGATGTTAAGCTTCTGTGTAGAGTACTAGTTCATTCACTTATTCTAGTTAAGCCTGATAGCATTGACTGTCTGGCCCCAGTCAGGTATAAGTATACACACTTGGAACCCAGTGGAGAGCATCATTTAATAATTTATTATAACGTGAGCTGACTGATTATTTTAATCTTCAATCTATTGCAGAGATTAAGGACATGGAAGAAGACCCCAAAAGACAAAAGTAAATGAACCTGGGTTGAAAGAGTCTCATAATGATTTTACTTGTTTTATACTACAATAAATTTATAAATCTTATTAACTTGTAAACTGAGAGCTGATTGAATGTAATAATTAGGAATGTTATCGATAATGTATTCGTTCCCTCATAGAATACAAATTCAATCAGAACAAAGGGATCTTCATCAATTTCCTCAGCAGGGACACATGTCCCTCATGATTCAAAAGCTGACAGCAATAGAATTCCAATTATTTTTAATTATTTTGATTTGCAGATCAGTGACAGTTTATTCAATGTGTACATGACAAAGACACATCAACTGTCAGTGGTGCTTTTTCCTCCACTTTACATGTAGACATCACTTGACAGATTCACTTAAAACAATGACCTAATCTTCACTGGAAAGTGACATTGATTTGAATCCACCATCTATCGTTCCTGTATCCAAACTTCTGATCTTTGCTAAAGTGTGTGGTCTCTTAATCCTATCAAAATCCATTCTTGTACCTGCTACTCTTGACAAAAAAATTGACAGAATTTTTTTCCCTTCCTTCTCAACCAGACTGACAGTTAATTTAGCTCGGTGGTTCTCAACCTTTTTCTTTCCACTCACACACCACTTTAAGTATTCCCTATGCCATGGGCGCTCTGTAAGGGATTGCTTAAGGTGGTATGTGATTGGAAAGAAAAAGTTTGAAAACCACTGTTTTAATCGCACCAAATTGGCTCGTTATGTGCATGGTTTAATAACCCCAAAGGAAATGGGCCATTGACAATTTTTCTTTACCAAAATATTTCAGTAACAATTGGAATAATTACTGCAACCTTCGAATATTCTGGCTCCTTCCTCCCAAGAAATTTCTCAACCTTCCGTTCCCACTCACATCCCACCTTAAGCAATCCCTTACTAATCACAGAGCATTAATGGCATAGGGATTACTTAAAGTAGTATGTGAGTGGAAAGAAAAAGGTTGAGAACCACTAATTTAGCTCTTCCAATTCCTCCAACTAAAATCAAAAAATTATACAGGATTGCAATCAAACCTATATGACCTTTTGGTTTTTGATACTCCACAACCGCAATTTGACCAGATAGAATAGCATGAAAATGAGGAATAATGAAAAGAAGATTTGATAAGATCCTGCAATGGTAGGTTAGTCTGGAAGTATAGATCACATGGGATCCAATGTGAGCTGGTAATTAGATTCAAAAATTTCTTGGGAGGAAGGAGCCAGAATATTCGAAGGTTGCTTATCTGACTGGAGGCCTGTGGGTCCACTGTTGTATGTTTTGGATTACAGTAGAGTTACCATGATTAGTATATTTGCAGATGAGACCAACTTGGTGGTGTAGTGGAATACTGAGAAAAAATATCCAAGTTTATGGCAGGATCTAAATCCAATGGGATGATGGGCCAAGGAACAGCAAATGGAATTTAACTCTGACAAATATGAGATGAGGCACATGGTAACTCAAACCAGTATAGACTGAAGAATAAAATAATCATTCATTCACATTATAATAAATGATTAAGTAATGCTCTCCATAGTAAAAAGAAGAATCCTGAGGAGTGTTGTAGAAGCGAAAGACACATAAGAGTACAGGTGGATAATTAGTGGCAAATCGGTTGGTCAGGGTTGTGAAAAAGGAATGCTGACCTTCACTCGGCAAAGTGAAGTTGAGGCATCATGTTATAGCTGTCCAAGTCGATGGTGAAATTGTACTTGGAATACTGTGTGCAATTCTGATCAGCCAGCTATAGAATTCCTGTTAAATTGAAAAAGGTGCAAAAGAGATTCAGGAGAATGTGAGATTTGAGGGCTTGAATTGTAGAGCAAGGCCTGGTCTGCCAGAGGCTGAGAGGTAACCTTATAAAGGTATATAAAATCATGATGGGAATTGATAAAATAAATGGCAAATATTTTTCCCCAAATGTAAATGATTCAAGAACTAGAGGGCATAGGTTTAATGCAATAAGGGAGTGATTTAAGAGTGACCAGAGGAATTACATTTTCACTCAGAGGGTGATCCATATTGAGAATGAGCTTCCAGAGGAAGTTATGGAAGTAGTTACAATTTTGACATTCAAAACCCACTTGGTTAGTGTTTAGAAAGACATGGGTAAATGCAGGCAAATGGGAGGAGCCCACAATGCCAATGTGGATGGCATGGATGAGATGGGCTGAAGGGCCTGTTCTGCATGTCTCTATGGCTGTGACTCATATTCACCTCCACCAACTCAGACATTAACACTGCAATTTGCTCAGACAGCTTCTGCTTCTGTGGAGAACCCATACATAACATAACATGTGGGCAATCGTGGGTAACATAACATAACATAACAATTACAGCATGGAAACAGGCCATTAGGCCCTTCTAGTCTGCACCGAACCAAACATACATGAGAACAACCAGAAGAAAGAATAGTTTTGTGCCAGTTTCCTGCTGGGTAAGGTCAAACACACTGAGATGAGAGCTTGGAAAGGCTGGCTGTAGAACTAGTTAATTGGTATGCACAATGTTGAAATAGAAAACCTATCAGAAAGTTTGTTTTCAGTTTCCTGCAGACTTCAACGGTGAAATTTAACTGTACATGAATCCATGGACATATTTACCACTGTAACATCCACTGTTCATGACCTATGTTCATTCTTTCAATCTTGCTACATTCTGGGGGATGGTCCACCAAAGTATCTATACCTCAGAATATGTTGTTTGGCAGAAGCAATGAAGTCAACAAATTCAAGACTTGTTGTACTCCACATAGATTTCTGCAAGTTGAAGAAAACTTTAAAGATATCAGATTGTTGAAACAGGCAAAAGGAACAAACTTCTAGATACTTGTTGTTGGTTATAAATAGCATTTGTGAGGGCTTCTTTATGCTGCCCAAAATATGGTCCATTATGTTTGCTAAAAAGAGATCATTATCTGAAGTGATGCTCCAAAGTGCTGCGGCCTGTACCAAGTCAGCAAATTGATTAACCTCACACTTTGCTTCCCTGCAAACTCTTGATGGAGGTTCAAAACAATTTGACCACCATCTTGGGGTTCCAAGAGTAATTCTGTTCACACAAATGAGTGCTAATGAGTTCACTTATTCACCATTAAATGCTTAGATTTCCTTACATTATTGATCTTTGAATACAAGAATTTTAAGGCTACATTAACTGCATTGGAAGAGGAAATATTTGCAGAATCAAGGATCACATCAACAACCAAGGAATGATCTTGAGCTAAAACAGTTGTCATTATGGGGACAGAAATAAAATATCAAAGATTCATAAGTTTGACCCAGATGTTTCAGTCGAAGCTCATTAAACCCAAAATAAAGATCTGTATTTTTGCAACTCTTCAACTTGAAACTACTGCACTCGGCTTATTCCAGTAGTGATTACGATTTCCAAAAAATGATTGTCAAATTATTTCTCACATTATGTACAAAAATTAAATATAATCACCCACAGAAGTTGTGGAATTGTATTACACTATTCTAATGATATAAATTGATTGTTCTTAACTTCCAAAAAAAATTGTTGAGATGCTTCATCAAGACAATTTTTTAAAAAAATCAAACAGTAGAATGGAGAAATGGAAGGACAATAAAATATGAACTAGTGAGTTCACCCATTCACCGATGAGATTAGCCTCAGAACTTGGTCCTTGGGGGCGTGGAAGGCATCCATGAAGAAATTCTGCTGGAATTGAGCAAGAGTGAAGACTTTCTGCTTTGTGTAACATTCAGTGAGTGAACACTGACAGTTCATTATCATTCACTCCTTTTCCTTAACAACATGGTGTCTAGGAACCATTCCTTTCTTAAGAAAATAGATCTTGCAAGAGTTTCCAGTCCAAAGCCATAGTTTGTATTTCCATAAAAATAGACCCATTTACCTTGAGAATTCGACTGTACATCATCAAATCCATGCCTTTTAAACCCGGGAAGCTGAGTGGTATAAAAACCACAATGTCCTCCAAAACATTTTAAGTACTTGTCAGGAATCGTCAAAATTGTAATGGGCTAAGTAAATATTAGGGAAAGAAAAAATTTCACACATGCTGAATTCATCACGGTACCAAAATTTAAATGCTTCTTTTCACCAACTGAGGAAAGGTCATGGCACTTGTAAATTAAGGACAATTCCACAGATAAAAATAGTTTAAAGAAGTTCTATATTAATGGAATCAGGCAAGCTAAAATGTCACCTTCAGTCTGCACTACCACATTTTCCCTGACACCCTTATAATGGAACAGAGTAATTCCAGATCAACGAGGAGTATAGTGCTTAATAGCAGTAGCATTATTACATTTTTTGAACTGGATGATACAGCATTTGGTGATGATATTTAATTTCATTGAAAGTAATTTTAATAGGCATTTCCCATAAAGTTATTTGACTGAAAATGCAACGGATTATTAAGAGCTGTATTGTATAATTTATACATATATGTCAGATGCAAGGAAGCCAAGTACTTCCCTCATTTCAGCTAATGGCTTTTTTCATTATTTAATGATAAAAAGTTATTAGAGTCTCATTGGTGACTTGATGTTACCATAAATCAGTACATTAGGACAGAAATTCCAGTAGGAAGAATATGTTACAAAGATGTACAGCAAGCTTAGGGAGGCGGAAGGAAAGTAGGCAATTGGTCTAAACCCTGTTCTATTTTGATTTAACAATTTATTTGGCAAGGTTTGCAAATGTGAAATGTGAGTTCTCAAAAAAATGTGTGAACTGAGACTAATTAAAGGGCTGAACATCATGCAAAATTACATAAATAGGTCTTTGGCAAAATTTTCACAGTTTCCACTGACAGTGTTGTGAATCTATAAACATGGGCATTGGAACTAAAAGATGTCAGTTTGTGCTATTTTAGTCATTGAATCGCAACTATTAGAACTTTTTGGATCAGTTTATTGGTGTGCTATTTTTCATTTTGATAAAACTGTCTATTGCTTATTTAATACATTTCATTCTCAGCCTGTCTGTGGCTGCAGTAAAATAGGTTTCATCTGCAACTCAGAAGGAGGAATAGGACTGAAAGAACTTTAATACAGATTAGAAGACAATCACACTCACCATATCAGGGTGCCTTGACTGACCTCCTAAAGCTTCAATTGTAGCTGAGTTTATGAGTAAATACACCTAAAATGCCAAACCACGATCTCAACTTCACAAGGATTCAGTAGGTCAAGTGCCATTGCCATTATCTGTTTCTTGCACTTCTTGCACTTGGCCTAATTCTATACTCTTGAGATATTCTCCACAACTGTTTAGGATAGCAATGGTGCTGATTCTGGGTTCTTTCAAGGAAGTGACATCATTAAAGCTTATTCATTTGGGCCTGGCTTTGATGACTTGCATCATTAAGGGACCGGAATGCATTTGAATGGTAAGTGTGGGAAACATTTTTCAGTGATATGCCAACTCACAATTGTCTCAAAGCTGGATCATATAGCACCTGTTCATTAAGCACTAATTACACAAAATTGGAAATAATCAAGAGTAGATCGTGCCAGTGAATATTTCAGGGTGAAATTATGATAACTGCAAAATTGTATCAGGTTCTTTGTTGAGCTCACCCATTTCTTCATGGCATCCAGCAAATACCTAATGTTGTTATTTCTGTAATGTCCTGCTTCGGCCCTTGCCAACATAAATTAAGCTTTATACAAAAACTGACACAGAACAATCCCAAGAGAACAAAGAGCATATCATGTTTGTTTGTTGATTTCTTCGACTACTCAAAGGAACATTCTGTTGCCAACAATTGACCTGACTAGGTCAATACAGGATTTGCTTTAAATTCCTCTCACACAAAAATTACACCCAATTGACCTACAACCCTAGTACGTATTTGAAGGGTGGGAGGAGACCAGAGGTCCTGGAGGAAACCCACACAGACATGGGGAAAACATACAAATTCCTAACAGACAGCACCATATTTGAACCCCAGTCACTGGCGCTGTAACAGCATTACACTAACCCCTATGTTAAATGTGCCTCCCCGTACAAATTTTGCAGGCTCAGGATTTCCAAGGATCTTATTACTGTGATATCGTGTTGGAAGGCCTTCAGAAATATTCTCATGTTTAGTTTTCTCTTCAGTGGAAGTTAAATTCATGTTGACACATCTTCCTCATCACGGACCCTTTTCAAATGTCTTCAGTAGATCTATGTCTTGTCCTAATTTCCTGTTCATTACTGCACCAGGGAGATCACCAAGACACTGTTTACAGAAAGAAATGCAAGGAGAATAAAAAAATGTTGATCAGTGAAAGTGCCTGGTTAATGATCAGTGCCCACAGGGTGAGCCAAAGGGCTCGCTTCAGCACTGTATCTCTCAATATTGTTATGGAAAGTTTTAGATTTTATCGACTATGCTTCAGCTAATAAATGAAAGCATTTTTTATGCCCATTTAATCACCTTAACTTGTTCCATTATCTGTAAGGTGGATGCAAAAAGTACTCCCTGTTGAGAGATGCTTCTCCTGAGCAGCATACAAGTATCATATTCTCGACTGCAAGGAACCCTAGTTGACAGTGAGAGAGCCCAGATGATGCATAAAAAAACTCGCATCTTGCTTTCCAGCTCCATCTGCACCGATTTAATGCTTGAATACATAGATGAATGATTCCTGGCTTCAACTAATTAAATGGCTTGCTATAAACATTTCTGCATTTCCTGAAGAGAAGCACAACACTTAAGAATTCAGATCTCTGAATGAAATATACTTTCTGGAAATAACCAGAGCCTGAGGTCTAAGCTATTGTTTGAAGATCACCATGTTATCGACATCATGCTCGACATAGGCATCATGGACCAAAGATTCTGCAGTAAAATCCCCATTATGCAGAATTCAAGCAACCAGGAGACTCAACCAACAGGCAAAAAAACAATCAAAGAATATAAATAGGTTAAAAAATACAAACGTTTAAAATCCCCCCCCCCCACCACAACCCCAGTGGTTAGTTCACCAATCATCCAACACACAGTTGCAAATTCACTTATCCAGCAGCTACCAATCCCCATAGGTGCTGGATACCAGAGGTTTTACTGTATATTCTTTACAAGAGTATAAATTTCCTTCAGCAATGCTCCATTAACCAGGACTGTTTTTCAAGACCACTAAATTATTGTAACTACGGGTTCTTGGGAACAGTGTCACTCCTCTTTCCCCTCTGGCATGTAATCCGATGGCCTGATTGTCTGGGCTTGCATTTCTCATTCAGTTAATGTGGGAGATGTCTCCCTTTTCCCTGCAGCCTCTCCCAGGAGTATTCTCACACAATATTGATCACCAAGCTCCACAAGGAAGGGTTCCGGAAAACAACTTTTAATTTGACATCAGTTACAAATGTAGAGTTACTCAAGTTCAACAGCAGATTGATATGATTTCTACGAGACGTCTGCTGGCTCAGTGATCAATTTGCACATGACAGATCAGGGAGCACAGGATAATCTGACAGGAAGGCAGAAGTTGTAATCATTAATAATAACATCTGCTGTTTTGTACAATAAGCAGTGCCCAAAATATTTTGATACCACTTTTTTTATTTAGGTTACAGGAAAATTATCAGACTATGTTAAAGAACATCATATCCTGAACTGGTTAAAATTGCATGTACAAAATTGGGATTTTGAACAGAATTAGATTAAAAGGCAAAACTGCCAATTCTCAAGATTCTGCAGGTTCTGTCTGTTGCGGGTAGCACCAGTATACATATAATAACTTGGAGTACTGTTTACAGTGTGGGTTCCTTATTTGAAAAAATACATGCTGGCAATGAAGAGAGCTCAGAGAAGATTTTCTAGAATGATACCAAGAATGAAAGGGTTAGCATATGATGAATAATTGTCAGCCCTTGGACTGTACTCATTGAAGTATAGAAGGATGAGGGGGGGGAGGGGGGGAAACCTCATAAAGGCATTTTGAATGCTCAAAGGCCTGAACAGACTGGATGTGGTAAGAATGTTTCCCATGGTAAGGAATTCTAGGACAAGAAGGCATAACTTCAGGATATAAGGGAATCAAATTAAAGCAGAGATGCAGAAAATTTTCTTTATTCGGAGGGTTGTGAGACTTTGGAACTTGTTGCCACATGCAGCTGTGGAAGTGAGGTTGCTGGGTGCATTTAAGGTAGAGGTTGATATGTATTTGATTAGTCAGGGCATCACGGGTTATGGGGAGAAGGGCTGGGAAGTGTGGCTGTGGGAGGATAATCCACTCATGATTAGAATGGTGGAACAGACTTGATGGACCAGTGGGCCTACTTCTTCTCCTGTATCTTGTGATAATTGACAAGATTATCCATCAACCATTCACATGTCGACACCTTTCCAGTGAGTTTGCATCCATTTGAGTATTTTTTGTCATTTTATGACCAGGCAATGAAGAAAGGATGGAAGGATATGGAGAATGAGACTGTGAAGCAAATAGAGAACTTAGACAAAGTGGGATTTCTTTAGGAAAGGGAGGAAAAGGATACAGTGATCTACATTGCCTCCCTTCAGGCGTCTACTGGGGAAAACACGCTTTCTCACTCCTCCGTTAACAGAAACTTTATCAAGATTCCAGCTCCTCTGAAATAGAGGTCACCTGACTTAGGCACTGATGCTAAGACATGGTCTCACAGACAAATCTGGTGCACCTCCTGGCTGAAACAAATAATTTCAGGGATAGAAGGAATGGAAAGGATGTCCTTAATCTTCAATTACATTGGTCAGAATATTGATTGCTGACTGGAATGACATTGAAATGTAAAGCTTCAATGCAATGCTGTGGATCATATGTGCAGATTAGCCTTCCATATACAAGACATGGCCTGCTTGGTGCCTGAACCATACAGTGTGTCATTTCTCAAAGCAGGTTAAGTATGTGATTTCAGTTTTAAAGCTGAATGAATTGATATCATTAAAAATGTTTTAAAATGCCCATAGCAAATACACCCTCACTGCATGGTCTACATCGACATGCATAACGCAACTCGGATTATATTAAGTGACAGTTAGAAGATCTGAGGCTTATTGCACCTATCGTCATTAACTCTTTTATTGAGTACAGTATATACCTGTATTCACTGAGGGGATGCCAGTGGAGAGTGTTAGTTCTTTCAAATCCCTGGGAGTCCACATATCGGAGCCAGCTTTGAGGAAGGCACACCAATGCTTTTACTTTCAAAGTAATCCGAGGAGATTTGGCATGCAAACTCCTGCAGGTGCACTGTGGAAAGGACAATGACTGGTTGTATCATGGTCTTCTTTGGTAACTCAAGCATCCAGGCTGCAGAAAGTGGCAAACCTAGCCAAGTCCAGCTTTCCAATCACTGAGGGCATTTGTGAAGGACACTGCCTCGAGGAGGCAGCCAACATAATAAAGGACTCCCGTCACACTGGTCACAACCTCTTGCAGGAGGTACATAAGTGTGAAGTCCAGTACCTCAATGTTTAACCATTTTTTTTTAATGCAACAGCGATCAGGTTTTTGAACCTGCATGGACTACCCTAATCTTATCCTCAAACTAGTCCAGGACCACCAAAAAATCTACTTGCAGAAATGAGGCATCATTATTTTTGCTTGCACTAATAGTAACTGTGAATATTTATCTATCTATTCTTAAATATTTTATGTTCTTTTTTCTGTATTAGCATATTGTGATAATTTATACTGTTGTAGCTGGTGTATCTTAAATACCTATTTGACTGCAGCAAGTGAGAATTCTGGTGTACTTGTAATTGTACTTACATATATGACAATGAATCCTTATTTACTCATTAATGTCCTGATGGATTTACTTAAACCAACCTGAATCTTTATGTTGTCTATGAACATTCTGCTGTTTCTACCAATGCATCTGACCAGGTCTTTAGAGATTGAGTTATCTGGGACTGTACTCACTGGAATTTATAAGAATGAGAGGGGATCTTATAGAAATGTACAAAATTATGAAAGGCATAGATAAGATAGAGGCAAGTAAGTTGTTTTAATTGGTACGGGAGCCTAGAACCAGGGGACATAACCTCAAGATTCAGGGTATTAGATTTAGGACGGAGATGAGAAGAAACTGCTTTTGGAATTCATTGCCCATTAAAATAGTGAAAGCTACTTCAGTCAATATAGTTAAGACAAGGCTGGATAGATTTTTACATAGTAGGAGAATTAAGGGATATGGAGAAAAGGCAGGTAGGTGGAGATGAGCCATGATCTCATTGAATGGTGGAGCAGGCTCATGGCCTAATCTTGCTCCTTTTTTTTTATGTCCTTATGTTCTTATTACTAAAAATAGTAAAAAGCAAAGGCCACAACAATAATCTTGCAGAAATCCACAATTAAATAAATCCTATTGGGAAATACCACCTTTCGCAACAAACAGTTGTCTCAGATATGTTTTCAAGCTTCCTCGCACAATTCCAAATAAAATGTGCTGCTCGATTCATCCTGAAGAAAGTATTTTTGCGCACACTTCTGAGGGGTTTTGTGCCAGATGAGGAATTCAACACTTGCCCCAGCATGTTTAACTTCGCAAAAAGATGTCACCCATCATGCAACTCAATGCTTTCATTTTTAGCTTTGAAAATACTGTAATTACATTATCAAATTTGCAGGCTGTGAAAAGCTAAAAATATGTTGTTTTCTTTCATCTCCCATATAATCAGATAATGTCTTCATTCTGTATGAATGTTCCCATTCATCTACAGACAAACAGCATTGACTAAATCCATTTCCCCTGAAACCAAACAACTTAAAGAGCGAAGATACACGATGCAGAGCTTCTGAAATCTATGATCTCCGATACACCCTCTCACTTAATGTTCGAATTGCTTTACCAGCAGAGTTCAAGATCCCAGTCACAGTGTGCATGCCTTAGGATCATTCAATCTGCTTCTACTGATCTGTTTCTCGTCATTGTTTGCTGCTCACTGCTGCATTAAGAAGGTTATGCAGACTTTCAACTCCAAGAGAAAAGACGTCATCTAATTTTACTGCAGACCACAGGAGCAGGCATAGAGGGGACTGACATCTGGCTGCACTGTGAGCTTTCCAAAGTAATTTATAGACTGCATTCATGTCTGTCCAGTTAACTCCTTGGCAACTTTCTGTCTGGATCATATGGCTTCAGCCCTTAAGGGTTGCCATAGGTCCCATGCATGATGAACATGTGCTCTGCAGACACTATTCCTCACTAGCCTATACAGATCTCTTTGGCATCCATTCTCTCATTCCTCTCCATTCTCAGCAGCATATATTCATTTACTCATCTGCAGCTGGAAGGGTATTACATATATACAGCTTTATACACTGGCTGCAGAGATTGCAAGGATGTATGACAGCAGCTGTGAGAAGCTGCAATCGAAATCACTGCATTCACAAAAATTGTTCCAGTACAATACAATGGAAACTGATGATCTTGTTCTATGAATCTTATAATTGAAAATCTCATGTCATTTCTAAACAGTATTGGCATGATTCACAATGTAATTTAGTTCCCAATAAGAAGGTGGTAAATTCTGTTAATTATTCCTTATCTAAGCTACTATGTATCCATGCATGAATCCCAGAATGTCCTACTTTATTAAATAATCTATTGCTTAGCATTTTGTCAAAGGGTTTATCAATATCTACATATGCATGTCAGAAATTAGATTTCCCCCCTTTTTTTGATGTGCCAAATAGTTACTGACAAAAAATACAGACTTACAGATTTCAGATTTATTGTCAGAGTACATACCTGACATCACATACAACCCTGAGATTCCTTTTACCTGCAGGCGCAACAGAATTACCACGAATTGGTAGTGCAGAAAATAAACTGTACGCAGCGTAAACATGTAAATAAATAAAATAATTGTAAACAGATAATGAATGTAAACAAACTGATGGCAGTATAGAGAGAGAACAAAGAAAATCAATAAAGTGTGCAAGTAAGCATTCTTAAATAAGTCTCTGATTGACTTTGTTGTTGAGGAGTCTGATGGTGGAGGGGGAGCAGCTATTCCTGAACCTGGTGGTGCAAATCTTGTGGCACCTCTTCCTCTTTCCTGATGGCAGCAGAGAGAACAGAGTGTGTGCTGGGTGGTGTGGGTCTTTGATGATTACTGCTGCTCTCCGAGCTTCCCTGTAGATGTACTCAGTAGTGGGGAGGGTTTTGCCTGTGATGTCCTGGGCTGTGTCCATTACCTTTGGGAGGGCTTTATGCTCAGGGGTGTTGCTATTCCCATACCAGACCGTGATGCAGCCGGACAGCACATTTTCCACCACACATCTGTTGAAATTTCCTTTCCTGAAGACAACAATCAGCTCCTTACTTTTGGTTAACATTGAGTGCAAGGTAATTGTTGATGCACCATTCAGCCAAGTTTTCAATCTTCATCCTGCATGCTGATACTTCCCCTTCCTTTATACAATCCACTACTGTGGTATCATCAAATTTGTAGATGGTGTTACAGGTACACGATCCTTTATCCGGAACCCTTGGGGGACAGTGTGTTCCAAATTTCGGATTTTTTCGGATTTCGGAAAGCCCACCCTAATTGTGCTGGAGTATTCACCGCCACCCCCTTCCAGTCGCCCAGCCCACCTACCCCAATCGCGTCGCTCGGCCGCCCAGACGTCTCCCCCGACCGCTGGTCCCACAGCCTCCTAGACGTTTCCCCCGACCACCGGTCTCTCGGCTGTCTCCCTTAGCCGCCCGGACGTCTCCCCCAACTGCTGGTCCCTCGGCTGTCTCCCCCAACCGTGGTCCCTCGGCCGCCCGGCCGCTGGTCACTTAGCCGCCCAGCTGTCTCCCCTGGCCACCTTCCCCCGACCGCGGTCCCTCGGCCGCTGATCCCTCGGCCACCCGGCAGTATCCCCCAACCGCAGACCTTCGGCCGCCCGAACATCTCCCCCGACCGCCGGTCCCTCGGCTGCCTCCCCAACCACGGTCCCTTGGCCATCCGGCCATCTCTCCCGGCTGCCAGTCCCTCGGCCACCCGGCAGTCTCCCCCAACTGCAGTCCCTCAGCCATCTGGGAATCTCCCCCTTCCCCCAACCGCTGGTCTCCACTTGCCGGAATTTGGAGCTTTCCGGATTTTAGATGTCCGGGTAAAGGATCATGTACCTGTATTGACATACGGAGCCACACAGTCGTAGGTGTAAAGTGAGTAGAGCAGAGGGCTAAGAACACAGACAGCCCTGTGATGCTCCGGTACTGATGGAGATTGTGGTGGAGAAGTTCTTACCAATCAATATGTAAAATTGACAACAATAAAAAAAACATTTTTAAGAAATTATTGTGTCAAAATTGGTTTGTTTGTGCAAATAACCATGTGTTAAAATGTCAACACCACATTTCTGGAAGAGACTTCATCCAGTGTAGTGCATTTGCAGGCACACTTTTCCTTACAGGCAGAATAACCACTGCATTCCAACATCAGCAACATACCAAATGGCTGCCAGAGGACTTTCGTAGAGAGGGAGACTGCTGCCAGGTTCATCCAAAGGGATATAGAAGTCGTAGTGGCTCAGATGCCAGGATGGAGGCACTAGATGACAGCCAGTTATGCCAGGAAATTTATCAAGCTATTGCACCAGGAACCTGGCAAGAGATGGTTGATTTACTGTCTGTCTATACTGAGTATGCGAGAAGTGAGCCCGGTGGGCAGCCTGAAAGACCCCAACAATGAAGACGCTGTTTACATCCGGTACCGCACGGATGGCAGTCTCTTCAATCTGAGGCGCCTGCAAGCTCACACCAAGACACAAGAGAAACTTGTCCGTGAACTACTCTTTGCAGACGATGCCGCTTTAGTTGCCCATTCAGAGCCAGCTCTTCAGCGCTTGACGTCCTGCTTTGCGGAAACTGCCAAAATGTTTGGCCTGGAAGTCAGCCTGAAGAAAACTGAGGTCCTCCATCAGCCAGCTCCCCACCATGATTACCAGCCCCCCCACATCTCCATCGGGCACACAAAACTCAAAACGGTCAACCAATTTACCTATCTCGGCTGCACCATTTCATCAGATGCAAGGATCGACAATGAGATAGACAACAGACTCGCCAAGGCAAATAGCGCCTTTGGAAGACTACACAAAAGAGTCTGGAAAAACAACCAACTGAAAAACCTCACAAAGATAAGCGTATACAGAGCCGTTGTCATACCCACACTCCTGTTCGGCTCCGAATCATGGGTCCTCTACCGGCACCACCTACGGCTCCTAGAACGCTTCCACCAGCGTTGTCTCCGCTCCATCCTCAACATCCATTGGAGCGCTTACATCCCTAACGTCGAAGTACTCGAGATGGCAGAGGTCGACAGCATCGAGTCCACGCTGCTGAAGATCCAGCTGCGCTGGATGGGTCACGTCTCCAGAATGGAGGACCATCGCCTTCCCAAGATCGTGTTATATGGCGAGCTCTCCACTGGCCACCGTGACAGAGGTGCACCAAAGAAAAGGTACAAGGATTGCCTAAAGAAATCTCTTGGTGCCTGCCACATTGACCACCGCCAGTGGGCTGATATCGCCTCAAACCGTGCATCTTGGTGCCTCACAGTTTGGCGGGCAGCAACCTCCTTTGAAGAAGACCGCAGAGCCTACCTCACTGACAAAAGGCAAAGGAGGAAAAACCCAACACCCATCCCCAACCATCCAATTTTCCCCTGCAACCGCTGCAATCGTGTCTGCCTGTCCCGCATCGGACTTGTCAGCCACAAACGAGTCTGCAGCTGACGTGGACTTTTTACCCCCTCCATAAATCTTCGTCCGCTAAGCCAAGCCAAAGATACTGAGTATCCTCAACTATGGAGCAGTATCAGAAATTTCATAATTTTACAAGATATGTGATATTGAGCTCCATAATCATCAATGTATTTCTCCTTTATGCTGATATTTTCAAACAAACATATTTAAAACTACTTCACCCAGCATCAACCAGGTACCCAGTGCATCACCCACCAATAATACCCTTTATTTGATGAACTGTGCATATACAGTAAAATCCCTGGTATCATCCATCTAAGGGGATTGGTAGAAGCTAGATAAGGGAATTTTGTGATTGCTTGAGACTGCATGTGGCACGAATGGAAAACTAGCGCCGAGGTGCACCAATATAAACCTCTATATTCTACCCATTTATCTTTTGCGATTTTTTTTTGTCAATTGCTTGAGGCTGCCAGTTGCTTGAATTCCAGATAACAGGGATTTAACTGTATTCGTCTCCAGAAAGGTATTCTGGTGCAGTTCACAATTGTTGCTGCCCTGTGTTTTAACTTTGCAACATACCCTGGCACTTCATTCCCTCTCGACACAGGGAAGAGGAGCCAAGAGGACTCTGCAGGGAGGTGAAGAGCAGGAAGGCAGGAGGGGGATAATGACGTAGGGGATAGGAGGTAAATGAGTCATTACACCAATTGCTCATTACATCACCCCTAGGGCAGGCACAGTGAGAGGGCAGCAAAATAGATTAGGTGGATGTATATTACAAAGAGATACACTGGGACTGCAGGCTGACATCTCACTGAAGTGGGTTTCTGGATGGGTGGTCAATTCATCACTGTTGTTCCAGAGCACTCAGATCAGGGCCACAAATTAGATGCTGTCACGACAAGGGTAATGAATTGGTGTTTGGATCTGACTTACAGGAGGTAGCAGGTGCAGGGAGAAATCCATCATCATGCTCTTAAGATGTTGTGACCTTCCACACGCTCTGTTCTTTCAGGAACTGATCAATCCCCTTTCTGGATCTGAAGGTCAAGGTCAAGTTTCCTTTTATTGTCATGTAATATACATGATATACTTTAACTTTTGCCTGCCTTAAGAAAAGGCAGATAAAGAGTTGCCATTCATATTGCCCGGCGCCCCTTACAGTACAAGAGAAAGAGAAGCAAAAATGTGTCTATTCAGAATCATTGAGTGTCCATGGATTCACCTCTAGCACTCCCACAGCCTCTGCAGCCACTTGGACTCTTGTTCAATTCATCAGCCAGCTGAGTTCAAGATCTAAACCTCCACATGATCGTGAAGCCTTCAGCGCCTAAGGACCTTCGGGAGCTTTTGTTTCCCCCCAGCACTCTGTCAAATCCTGGCTCCAATACCTGGTTCCTTCGAGCCAGTGTTCAAAAGCCCATGGTCCGTACGGGTCTCCAAAGCATAGTCATCAACGGCTTGAGTGGACCCCTCATGGTCTCTTGCCTTAATCACCTTTCCTGTAGGATCCTTCAGCCACTGAGCCCCTCATGGATCCGCTGCCATGGACACCATTCTAAAGGGTTGTCTCCTCTGCTTCTCCATAACGGGGTGGGGAAGGGAAATGAGGGTTCCCTGCACTGGTCCACAGCTCCCCTTGTGGCTACTGCTGAGTACTGGGGCCGCCATCTTGGATGCAGACCTGGCGGCTGCAGGATTTTACTTACAAAAACCATCCACAGGTTAAGATACCGGGAGCTGCAGCAAAGGCCACATAATCTTCCTGCAACCTTCCCTGATCCAGTTAGATGTCTGGTTTCTGCTACATGGTAACTGCTTGAGGTTCTCCAGCAACAGGTATATGGCACTAGTGTGAGTTAACATTCACACTGAGCAAAGTAATGCTATTCCATGAGCAGCTCACCATTCTCCACAGAGAGAGAGACACTGCACATCAGCAGGTTGTTCTCCTGCATTAGGAAAACACTGCCATTTGTGATTGCATTATTCTCCTGCAGGAAAACATATCTCACACATTGGAATGCATCTGTCACCTGAAGGGTCCCCATTCACCTCGTTTCTCAAAGAACTTACTCCAGGGGAAGAGTGTTGACAGTACAGACAAGATTTAAGTCTCTCAAGTCAAATTTATTGTCATCTGATTGCACAAGTACAACCCGACAAAACAGGCATTGTCCAGTCCTCTGTGCAAAACACACAGACACACAACCTGACATAACAGACATACTGACAAACAATACATATGCAGGACAAGTTTTGTGAATTTGAAAGTCTCAGACGGTTAATGTGAGCAGATTATTTAGTCAATCAGCATTCTAACTGACCGTGAGAAGAAGCTGTTCCTCAATGGGGTGGTGATGGCTCTGATACTCCTGTATCTCTTTCCCAATGGGAGCAGATGAAAGATGCTGTGTGTTGGTGCAAGGAGTCTCCATAATTTGGCACACCTCTTCGACAATGATCCTGATAGATCATGTAGATAGTGGACAGGGAGGCTCCAGTGATACTTTCTGCTGATCTTATGGTCCAGTGGATTGATCTCCGATCCATTTCTCGCAGCAACCGTACCACATGTGATGCAGCAAGCCAGGACACTCTTGGTAGAGCTCCTGTAGAAGGTTGACATAATGGTGTGCAGCACCCATGCCCTCTACAGACTTTTCAGGAAGTTCAATCACTGTTGCACCTTCCTGACAAGTGAGGAGATTTTGTGGACTGTTAACCAGCTGAACTCCAATATGGAGGCTGCTACTCTGCTGGTATAGTATTGATTTTCCTGCTGGCTGTTGCATTATTGTTCACCCTGTTCCTTGAGTAATTGGTGTTTGTGTGTTCAGGATACTGATGCTCATTGTAAGGGGACTAATTCTCCGCTGTCCACGCAGCCTTTCTTTACTCACAGTCGGAAAACTTGGGTTGGTCGTTTAATTTGCCATGCTCAACAAGCTGAAATTGGCACATCTCATATTTAAAAATTCCCATGAGTCACAAACAATAGCTCTATAGTCAATTAGTGAAAGGATGCAACCATGCAGGGAAAATTACAACATGGCACTAGAACTCACAAATTCAAAAGAGGTCAGGTACGGAAATCATTTTCCATTGCAACAGTTCTCTTTCCATGGGCTACTGTCTATGGATGCCAACAATACACAGAACACAATGATGAATTCATCTCACCAGGCCAGTGTACATCGCAAGGTAACTCTGGTTTAATGCAGATATGACAATCTCATTTTAGGAGATTAAAAAACAATTAAATTTTTTGCAACAGTTCTGCTGTTTGCATAACTCTTGACAGCTGTGGTACAAGAGAGCATGGGCATGAGGAACATGAAAAATAAAGGGTAATCCTTATGCTCCAGAATCAATCCCTTAAGAACAAAAGCATTTTAATTCTTCCTGGAAATATTTGATGATCATCAACAACTTGGTCATTGGGAGAATGGAAATCTTTCCTCTGAAGGAGAGGCCTGAGCTTTAGGGAGAATCCCTTTGAGCACAAGGATAATTTATGGCTGCTTGCCCCTGTTAGACAAGTATAGTTTTAGCAAGTCCTATGACATGAGATGCCATCTGCACCTCATGAATACTGGGCTGGCGCAGTACACTAAAATACCAGAAAAACGCAGGTGAGAGGGATTCAACAAAGCAAGTAGGGGATTGATAAACCAGGGAATGGTGAAGGATGGAGACTGCAGATGCCAGAGAGAGAGAGAGAGAGAGAGAGAGAGAGAGAGAGAGAGAGAGAGAGAAAGAGAGAGAGAGAGGGGGGGGGAACTGTGGGTGAGGTGAAGGAAAATAAACAAGTCATCTGCAGATGCTGGAGAAACTGAGCAGGTGAATCAGCCCCCATAGAAAGTAAAAGGCAGTTCACTTTTCATGCCTGAGCCCTTCTTCAGGAGTGCTCAAATTCAGGCAGAAGGGTTCAGACCCGAAACGATGCTTATATATCATTACCTCTTCTGGATGCTGTGAGACCTGCTGAGTTCCTCTGGCATTTCTGTATTTTGACCACTCTAAGGTGAAAAGTGTGGTGGCTTAGTGAGCCTCTTTGGTGAAGAAGAGGAATCCAACTGACTGTGGTCTTGACAAAGAAAGCAGTACAGACTCCAAAGCATGGCTGAAGGTTGTGCAATATTACCACAAATCTCCACGATGGCAGTACTGGAAGACCTGAAACTACAAAGATATTTTTCATCAGAAGGATCAGGTTGGGTATGGTGCCTCTTTTAGAGGAAGCTCTTCTGAGATGGGCATGTACATGTCAATCTAATCAGAATCTTAGATTTCTATCACTGGCTCCCCACTGAGGAAAATCTTGAATGCACCAGAAAAAAAACTCTGTTAGTTGTAGTACACACCATGGATGCCTGCAGTCGTTTCTGAAGGTGTCTGACAGGTATCATCAAGTCAGCCTTTAAATCATGAATAAACCACAAAGTAGGAAGATGTGCTGCTTATAGAACTGTATTTAATCAACATAAGGTGCTGGTTTCACCCTAAACATCTAATTTATCACACTGTAGTTTGGATGAAAATAAATGCTGCAAACACTGATGTCATTTCCATCACATCTGATACTACAAAATGTCAGAATGGATTGTACTAGGAAGCACCCAGACGAACTTCCTGACCACCATGAATCAATCAGAAACATTCATTAGTGTGATCAAACATCCGCAAAATGACTTCTGTGTGTAAATTACACTTCAAAAATATGCATGAATGTATCCAATTTCCAGGTAACAGGTTCAACAGGATTACTTACATCCAAAACCTATAATTTACTCAAAGATATCAAACGCAGCAGTAAGAAATTTCACTGGAAGACTGTTGCAACTTTATCTGCCAGGCTAATCCTATAATGCTACAAAACAACAAATTATTTGACTTGTTCATGATAATACATTCTGATCCTGGTTCAATGTTTCTCTGAAGATCCCTGCTAAGAAGGGATACTTATTTTACCTTTATATGCAGATACTAAGAGCATACTTATTAGCAAAGACGAGCTAAACAGTCCTTTAAATATTACACATTATTAGCATGGCTACCACATGAACTTGCACAGAAACAAACCTATACTTGTGCAAATGGTTAAACACAAAGGCAAAGTGCTTGTGGATCGCATATTCTGCATCTCATTGTACCCTGGCACAGTATATATTTATATACTTCCTTCTTAAATATTGTCAATTTTAGCGTTAACTACAATTGAAAATCTTTGCATTATCTGGAAAGCCATTTCAATTTATTCAGAGGGTATTTTTCATTAGCTCAAAGCTGTCCTTTATTACCTTAGCTTATGACAACAGCAAAATATCTTGCCATTGTTGAACTGTGATACACTTTTATCTTGTCAAAGTATTGTTAAATGCTGTCATAGTACCTAATACTTTCTTTATCTAAGATTGAGAGTTACACAGGAATTATTATTTTCAACCCTAAATAGATTTGATTTGTCTTTGTCAAGCAAAACACACAGCTTTAGTTTTTACCATGAGTCCTGATCATAGATTCAAAGAATCATAGATATTTACAGTCATTTGATCCATTATATTCATCCTTTCAATTCTGTGGATAAACATGCTTTAATTTTTGCATTAAGTGTTTTTAAAGATAGACTTTCTGCTGTGCCAGTAATGTCTCCTCTGCAATCAAGTTGATTCAAATTCACTGACAGTGAAAAGTTTACATTTCTGCCTATGACGTAGTTGCTTTAAATCTTTAATGACTTTAGTTTGTCTGATTAATTTGACCACAACAATATTGTGGTCATGGGTGTTTAGGTCCTAGTTGCATGCTGCAGATCCACTATTAAATCCAGTACTCGATTGTCAAGTTTTCTCACTAAAAAGTTATGCAATAATTTATTGTAGCTATCATTTTTTTTTATCAGACCTGCCTTTAAAACTAAATGTGTCACTATGGGGCCATTGAATCCGAGATATTATGCAGACATTATCTGATTCAGCTGCCCTGGTAATTTCTGCCCAGAGTGAGTCATTGTAAAGGACACATGAGCTTTGCACTTTAGCAAGATTAGCATTAAAATTATATTCACCAAATGTTGGCAACTTTTTACTTTCAGTGCTGAAATTAATCTTCATTTACAAAATGTTAATGCTATCGCAAAGAAATGTGAGCTTGCCAGTTAAAGGAAAAGAAAACTGAGCATAGTATAAAACTGGCTGCCAATTGTCAGTGAACCAATTTTGCGTTGCCAGTGTAGAAATCTCTGTGATAATCAATTTAACTCCAATTAGTTGGCTAGTGTATGCTGGTTTCAGTTTAAAATTCAGCTCAGGCAGCACTCTCATTACAAGCTTACCAGTGGCTTATATATAGGCAGTCCCCGGGATAAAAATATTCGATTTATGAGCAACCTGTTGTTACAAACCAACAAGCCAACCGGAAGGAGAATGACGTCTACTTCCAGTTCGAGTGGAAGTACTGTACTATATTATGTTTAAGATGTTTTAATGTATTGGGAAGTGTTTTATCTGCATATAAAGGTAAAATAAAATATATACTATATATACTATATACTAAGATAAATAAGGACTGTATGTATCTGTTCTGACTCGTTTTTAACCTAGGGACTGCATGAAATGAGCTGTCTGATGAACAACACTGCATATCATTCTCCTAAAATCCAACCACTGGCACTGGAAGTAATTTCCCTAATGTGCTTCCTAAAGAGAGACTTTAAACAGTGGCTCCTTTTGCTTCCAAGATGATAGAACTCCCAAGAGTAGTAAATGGAAATGTAGTAGGCTCTGTCCTTCAGCAGTTTTTAAATCAAAGATCTAGAAAACTATCAGTTTTATTCTTGACCACTGATGCTGCTTGGCCTGCTGAGTTCCTCCAGCATATTTTTTTTGCCAGATTCCTGTCTCTCCTATGACATCAGTTCCAAGTATACCAGAGGTAGCACCTGCTGGTAGAGTTCAAAGATGCCACTGGAGTAGCAAGAATGAGTATAACATCCTTTTCTCCATCTCCACAGGTTCACAGAACATTAGATCCCAGTCCATGTTTCTACAAGGTTAAAATTTGCATCATACTGCATAAATAAGTTTGAATTTGTCCTCCTTTTCATCTTTACCATTTCCCAGCTTCATGGGCCTATGGGAACTCTACACATCTTCCATTTAAGTCTTTTGTTTATCCTCAACTTCTTCTGGCAATCGAGACATTAAGCCACACTCGAGTAAGAATTCCACATTTTCTCTAATGTTCCATAAACATCAGTCCTTGCCCAAAATTAAAGTTCTGGACATAATGTCTGCTTTCTCAAGTCAGTGTTAGTTTTGATTATTTCCTTGAACCATTGCATGACTAGGTAGTTCCTTGTGAAGTTTGAGGACATTAAATACGCAATGTAAGTTTGTGCTGTCATTTTTATACTGTCCTTTATTTATAGCTGACTGTAGAACACATCCTTCACCCAATCATGAGGCACTTTTACCCAGCACCACACCACACTCCAACACCATTTATCCTGTTACGCCCTGATTCTTTTTCCTTGTCCTTACGTAGCAACCTCAGGTATCATTTTCCTCTCATCTGCTAGTGTTGGCAGAAACAACAAATTCTTTCCCTTCACACATTTGCTTCAAATTCAGCTTTACTCGCTTAAACATCTGAACATCTGACCAATGATCCTCAAAGATTTCAATTTTTCAAAAGGTCAGATAGGTTTCTTGATCTTTCTTTTTTAAAAAGGTAACCAGATGTTTCTAACATGACAAAGCTTGATTCGAAATCAAAATGCTACATATATTTTCTATCATTGGTGATGGAACTCGCGACAATATAAAGCTAAAACACTGGGGTCAGTGATTTTGAATGCATTGTCTGATAGGGTGATGAAAGTATGTTTCCAAGCAGTTTCTTCCTTTCATCAGAAAGGGAAATAATTACCCAGTGAATCCTTATAGCACATTATCAAATGATGAACCACAACTGGGGAAGTCATGGCACATCCATTGTCCACCTTCTCCTTTTTGTGCAGTCAACTCGAGATGCTTGAACTGTGCTTTTGGATTGCGGGTCCGAAAAATGAGTCCTGCCTCGTGGTATCACATCCATTCAACTCGATTGACTGGGAAACATCAACATAAGCTATTTTTATGTCCAAGCTAAAGCAGCTCTGCAAACATACCAGAGAAAATTTCAGGTCTTTTACCACTGATGGCTCTGCCAAGACCTAACACAAAACTCCTTATAAATTCAGTCTTGTGAATTACTTGTATAAGATTTACAAATGAACCTCAATGAATGAATTGTAAGCTGAAGATATAAACATGTCTTTCAATGCATTATTAGGACATTAAAAACATTCTTCTCTTTTGAGATGTTGGTTATGTATCTTTATCTTGGCTGTATAAAGTATGTTGATTGACCTGATGACTTTCTCCAGCATTGTGTTTTTACATCAATCATAGTGTCTGCAGACTTTCATGTTTTACTCCTCTATTGTCTTTTGACCTCTCTTTTAACAAATTCAATTACCCATTAAAAGAAATATAAAAGTAACTCACTCTTTGCAACAGGATTTGTGTTGTGGCTGTGTTAACAATGCAACAGCACAATTGTTATGAAGACATATTTTCTCCATACTTTTGCTGTGTACTAAATTAGTAAAGACTGTATAAATTACTAATTTACAACCTACAACTTCACTGACTACATTACCATTGATGCTGAATAACTGGAAATAACGAGTCAGATACAGATAGAGATAGAGATCTAGTGGGTGGTGCCAGAACAATAATCTTGCTCTCAACATCAAGGTGCTTGTCATGAAATTTTGGAACGGGAGGCTGAGGGACCACACACCTGTTGGTTTTGATGCGAAGTTGGTGGAGGGGTTTGGTCCCTTCAAGTTCCTGGAATCTACAGATTGGGGGAACCTCTCCTGCACCCAGCACATCAAGGCAACTGTGAAAAAGGCACATCAACGCCTTAACTTTCTAAGGAGTTTGAAGAAATTTGGCAAGTCATCGTTTGCTCTGCAGGTGTTCTGTGAAAGTGTACTAAGTTGTTGCATCACAGCCAGGTTTAATAATTTGAATGCCCAGGTACACAGAAGGCTATAGATGGAAGTAAGCCTAGCCAAGGCTCTGATCTTCCATCCATTGAATACCTCAAGAAGGCAGCAAACATCACAAATGACTCCTACCACTCTGGTCTCAACCTCTTCTCACTGCTACATTCAGGCACAAGGTACAAAAGTCTGAAGAATAGGTTTGAAAACGGGAGTAAAATACAAATGTCTGCAGACACTAGGACTGAAGTAAAAACACAAAGCTGGGGGAACTCAGGAGATCGAACAGTGTCCTTTATGCAGCAAAGATAAATATACATAACTAACATTTTAGGCTTGAGCCCTTCAAAAACTGTTTCTTTCCAACAGCTATCAGGCTCTTGAACATACCTTTGTTACACTAATTATGGACTGCTCTGAAATCATTGCAAAGTCACATTTTTTGCACTACAGTAACTGTGAAAATTCTTCTTTTATCTTTTGTATTTATCTCTTTTCAATCAAATTATGTATGCTATTGCAGTTTTTTATGTAAAAATATATGATGTACCTGTTTGCAGCACGTCAGAATTTCGCTGCATATTGTACAATGAATATGACAATAAACTCATTATCATCAAATCATTTTTGTTATTTTGTCACACACTTTTACTTTATTATATCCATTTATTGGCTGTTTTCTTGAACATCCATTATTTGTGAAGCGAGCGATAACATGATTTGTATCTGATCCACTCTTTTTCTAATGCCTGGTGCAGTTTTGGCTTGAAATAATTGCTCAAGTTTCAGATGGAAGGCTCATTCAAACTCTGTGTTAAATTAGTCAAAAGCAACTTGTTTGCCTGCTTTGTTGCTGTGTTCTCCAAACTTGAATGATGTCTTTGCACTTTCATTATTCACAACTGTCCCAGTTTGATTGTTGCTAATTGTTGTCAACAATAATTTCCGAAGTAAACCATTTCCATGTTTTAATAACCCCCATTTAAAAGTGAATGATTTTGAATATCCTAATTAGCTTCAAGATGGATATCTAATGGTTTGTGTTTATACAACATAATTTTCTTTTTAAAATATTTTTATTGAGTTTAACTCAAAAAGGATATTGGCAGAATATTTTTCAGACTTTATCAACAATTTTTAAGATTAAATTACATCCATGCCCTATACAATAAATTTTATGTTGCAATTCCAATACATTTTTAAAATGCTTCCTTCTAACCCAAGGTCATTCTGACACAGAGAAACTGTTGGAAAAGTCCTGGGTTATCCATTTTTAAAAAGCCTATCGCAAGCAAAGCGCTGTGGCAGTTTAATTTTCAGTGTTTCGGTGCTTTACAATTGTATGGAGGCTCTGAAGTGTGAAAGTTGAAATTTGTTCAGCTCTTCAAATGACAATAGTAATATTACCAGACTTCAAAACCACACAGTTATATCATCATCAGTCCTGTGAGATGCGCTTTGAATTTACTGGTAATGCGCTGACCCTGGACTTGCTGTTCCAGTCTAACAAAAGAGCATCTGGCCATTTGGTAGGAGCAATCACTCCTTGATCAAAAAGAGCGATGCTTGAGAGCCTGTTTCCAGTGAGGTGAAGCATTCAGTTCAGCATCACTGATGGTAATGGATAGCTTAATACACTCAAGTTGGTACATCACCCCCATTTTCAAATAGACAAGAAACAAGTATTTCTTCTGAAAATGTGTTTGCTTGTTACCAAAATTCCTTTGTTTTATGATGATTCCTGGATGTGCAACAAAGGAAAAGGTAAATAGGAGTTTGTAAATGTGTTTATTGCTGACTTTGGTTGAAATGTGCAGACTGCACAGGTTGAAGTGTTTGCCAGATGGAGGAAAGCTAATGTTCCATATCTGCATTTAAATCTCTTCTGACATCACAGATTACCGCAAGAACACTGCTCTTCTGACCCCAATGGATATGTTAAGTAGAAAGTAAACCCTCATTCATATTTGATTCAGCAGGCCATTATCTAGTTGTCACATAACCTGCCTTTTATTTTATAAAGATTCCAAAGTGCTTAAGGCAATGCAAGTCTGTTAACTGCATCAATTCCTTTTCTTGTCTAAGTGAAGACTGAATGGGCTTCTGTACATTTTCTCTTCATTCTCATTTATTTTACATATTAGAAAACTCATAAAGCCATTCAGCCCACCATGTCTATGCTTACTATCTGCCTTCTATACTAATTCAATTTCCCTATTTTCGGTCCACAACCTTTCATGCATGACCAAATGCCTGTTAAACTTAGTGATTGTAGCTGTCCTTATCATCTCCTTTGGTATCATATTCCAGATAGCTGTTCAATGGGTCTTACCCCTCAGGTTCCCTCTGAAACTCCTTACTCTCACTTATGCCCTCATAATTATGACACCCATAATGATGGGAGAAACATTCTATCTGTGCTTATAATAACATATATATATATCTTTATGAGGTCACCCCTCAGTATCTTTCACTTGAGGGAAAACAAATCCAGCAAATCCAATCTCTCTCCATATCTAAATTTCTCCAATCTGGGCGAATCTCCTTTACACTCCCTCAAGCTCAATCACATCATAACTGCAGTATGGTGGCGATATTTGTAGAAACTGGTTTCAAAAGAAAACTGCAAGGAAATACATAATTGTCTTTGGTTTCAAAAGCTGCTATTACATCTGAAAGATCTTTTCTACCATTTGAGAATTATATTACAATATTGATTTTGGCTGCTCTTTTACTTTCAAACTTGCAGGCTGCTTGGTGATTAAGATCCAAAAGAAATGTCTTTTAAGTTAATAGAATACCAATCAAAGCTGAAATTGTTGGGATCTTGGTGTGGAAGAAAAGTCAAACCAAATTGATACATGTATGATTCCCAGTGGGATTTCAGTTATATTGTACTGTTCAAGAATATTCTTGAGAAATAGCACAATATTATTCTGTAAACATTTTTTATGGATCTTACTGCTGCGTGCTATGTTAGCAGGCTGAATCGTGCAATCACAGGGAAATGCTGAGCTGTACATTTGTACGACTCTATTGAGATGAAATAAACCCTGGGGCATACTTTTATGATCAATTAAAGAATAATTGTTAAGTCTGTTCTTAGGTTTAGAAACCAACAGAAAGATGGAGCATTATAAAACATAAAAACAAACTACCTTATCCTCAGAAATTAAATCTATGAAACAAATGATCATTAATATTCTAACTTAAGTTGGGTCTAGGGCATGGATCCAATGACACAGTAACATGGCCAAATTACTTCTTTGGAGTCAAGTAGTTATATAGCATGGAAAAAGGCCTTTTGGCCCAACTGGTCAAGCCAACAATGTTCCTTCCTGAGCAAGTCTCCTTTGCCTGTATTTGGCACATATCCCTCTAAACCTTCATTATCCATGTAATTCCACTTTAGCAATGACTTCAGCAATTTCCCCAAAGGCATACCCCTGCCTGGTGAAGAAAGCTAGATTGTAAAAACTGCTAGCTGGAACTAAATGATCAAAAATGTCCAGAGTGCCACGGAAAACATTTGGAAGGTCATTAGTAAGAGTATGGACTCTTTAATGAAGTTAAATGAAGTCCCCTTACTCATTCAGGTAAGTAGAACATTACTATCCATTATTGCAGAAAAATATAGTGTTTTGTCTCAATGGTGAGACTTGCAAAGCATAAGGTGCAGACGGGCAGGGAACCAATGTGGGTGATTTACAAAAGGACTGCACTGAGTACATCCACTTCCAATCCACACTGGAAACATGGTGGCAGAACCAAAACAGTGTGTCTTAAAGAGCAGGATCTAATTTAGCAAAAGCACTAAATGGTATGTTCGGTCCTTGATCTGCATAGGTGATGAACCTAGGCCATTGACATAGATACCCTGTTTGCTCCAGTATAGAACACAATGCCCTTTCATCCTGGGCATCTATGTCGATGCCTAAAAATTTAATTGGCTCCATTTAAGCTTGCTGAAACATTGCTGACACCAGTTTGCATCTCCCCTTAAAGGCATGCCCTACATTAGATGAAAAGTTCTTTGAAAGCTAGCTCTGCTGGTTTCAACCTCAAAAGAAGCAGTAGGCTTGGAGCTGCATGTTTTCAGATAAGAGCTGTGTGAGCTGTTTACAGCCTGTCAAATTGTTGCTGCATTGATCACACATAAGGCACTCAGATCTCTCCCTATTACAGCACCAGGCCAGCTGCATAAGAAGCAGCCTTGGAGACCAGGGTTCAGTGTTAGAGCCCACCCCCTCAACCCTCATTGAAGCCCTGATCCAGTGAAGTCTGCAAATAGCCTGATGACACAGTGCAATAATTAGTGAGGCAGCAATCACTGTGCTCACTGTGCAGAAAATAAAAAGGCCACAAAAAATGATGGAGCAGGGCACAAATCACTAGTCACATATTTGACCATTGGAATATGAGTCAACAGATGTTTTCAAATCATTAAAGACAAAATGGAGACCCCTCAATGTGTATCTATGGGCCATTTAGTACTGCTTTGTGACTCCATACTATGGTGCGCCGTTAGACAGAATCAGACACACACAAGGTAAAGACTGAACAACAGGGTTTAATCCACAAAAACCTCCACAGAGCAAGGCTGGCTGTGGCTGCAGCAACTCAGTGTGAGGCCTCGGGAGGCCGGCGCAGGCTTATATCCTGGAGGGTGATTGACCCCCCGACCGGGTGGGGCTTGATCCATTCAGGCCGACTGATTGGCCTGTTCCCCTACACTCCTGCAGGTACAGAGGTTGCCCCCTGCAGTAGGCCGGTGGTGTACCACCACACATACATCAGCCCTTCTCTCATTATATGTCTAATATTAGTCAGCAGGGAGATGAAAATTGTAGAATGAAACACAAAAGTCTGCAGGTCCTGTGATTATTGTGAAAACCCAGAAATGCTGGAGGTGTAGTGGGCCGGGTCAACCCCACACATGATGGGCCGAATTGCCGAAGCGGACAGCCAGCGCGTCAGGGCACAGAGGCTTTCCCCCACTGCGCAGAAGTTCCAGGCTGCAGGAGCGCGTTGCCAGGAGAACGGCCAGGCCCTCGACAGCATTATGACATCAATTCCGTGAGCCTGTCGCCACTCCTAAAGAGGAACTTGTGTGATTTGAATAAATGGAAGTTTCTGGTTTACTTGCTTGGTGTGGACAGCATTTATTTCAGCTGCTCTGCCTTTAGCAGTGCAACAGAGGAACTCAGCAGTTCTTGCAGCATCCAGAGGAAGTAAAGATATGTAACTGACATTTCGAGCCTGAGTCCTTCTTCGCATTATCTTCTGACATAGGACAGTCCAAGATCTTGGCGTGTATTGTACGTGGAAATGCCGACAGCAATATCCCTAACACTAACTCTGAAATGATTTACATTGATCAGGGATTGCATGAACTCAGAAGACCAAGGAGATCATTGTGGTCTTCAGGTGTACTGGAAGCCACACTTGTGCCCCTATTTACATCAATGGAGTTGTGGTGGATCATATATCAAGCTTCAAATTCATTGATGTCCACATTTCCGGTGATTTCACCTGGTCCCTGAACTCCTCCATCCTGACCCTATGGCATCTCAGTATGGTATGGCAATTGTCTCATATCAGACCGTAAAACTCTTCTGTTGGTGATGAAAACTGCCCAGCGGATTATCGGAATCCAATTGCCCACCATTGAGGACATCTATCAGGAACGCTGACTGGGCAGGGCAAAGAGCATCATCAAGGATGCCTCTCACCCCACCTATGGACTTTTTACTCTTCTTCCATCTGGTAGGCGCTACAGGAGCCTTCGCTCTCGAACCAGCAGGCTCAAGGAGAGCTTTTATCCCACAGCTGTGACCCTGCTGAACCTTAATTCCCAGCGCTGAGTGGTACTGCACTCACATTGAACTGTCATTACTTTGGTAATTGTTTGCTTGCTGAATGCACTTGCTTTTATTTGCACGTAGTTATTTGTATATAGCACTATTTTTATAATTTCTGGTTGGATGCTAATTATAATTTATTGACTTTGTATTTTTAATGGCACAATGACAATAAAGTTGAATCTAATCTAATCTAATAATACTGAGGAGAAAAAAAACACAGGACATGTAAACCAGTTATTTGACTTTGATTCAGTAGTTCCATTTTCCAGGACCTACACCACTGAATTTCTATGTAACGCAGGCAAAAAAAAAACCCGCTGTCTAGTGAAAAAGAGGAATTAACTGGAGGATTCCGATGAAACCACAAAGCAGCCTTCTTTATAAGAGAATAATCTTGAGCAGTTGAGATGTACCATGCTGATGGGCGATTTGTGAATATTACTTGAATATATGTCATAATATAACAGATATTAATACTCCAGATACTTCGTGTCTCATAAGATGGATTGTTCTTTACAAAAGAATTAGAACATTTCAGATATTATGCGCTCTTTCCTCTGTATTGTAGTTTGAAAGTTGAACTATTCTCATGATTACCACTGTTGAAGACTTCTGGGCATACGTGCCAGCTTTGGTTGCAGTTTGGAAATAGAAGCTCTGCAAATATATGATACAAACTCTGAAAGCAGCAGAAAAGAATGGAGAATCTATCAAAGTGCAATTCCAAGCATGTAATTTATCAAATGAAAGACTAACACAATATAATTCATAGTGAGAAGCATTGTGCAATCCATAAGTCACCTTGTTGAGTTTACACCACATAACATAAAGATTACCTGTACATGAGTTCTAAGGTTTCAGTTTATTAGCTTGGCTTTTACTACACAGGTACATACAAGAATCTTCAGCTCCCCACCATGACTACCAGCCCCCCCACATCTCCATCGGGCTCACAAAACTCAAAACAGTCAGCCAGTTTACCTATCTCGGCTGCACCATTTCATCAGATGCAAGGATCGACAACGAGATAGACAACAGACTCGCCAAGGCAAATAGCGCCTTTGGAAGACTACACAAAAGAGTCTGGAAAAACAACCAACTGAAAAACCTCACAAAGATAAGCGTATACAGAGCCGTTGTCATACCCACACTCCTGTTCGTCTCCGAATCATGGGTCCTCTACCGGCATCACCTACGGCTCCTAGAACGCTTCCTCCAGCGTTGTCTCCGCTCCATCCTCAACATTCATTGGAGCGCTTTCATCCCTAACGTCGAAGTACTCGAGATGGCAGAGGCCAACAGCATCGAGTCCACGCTGCTGAAGATCCAGCTGCGCTGGGTGGGTCACGTTTCCAGAATGGAGGACCATCGCCTTCCCAAGATCGTGTTCTATGGCGAGCTCTCCACTGGCCACCGTGACAGAGGTGCAGCAAAGAAAAGGTACAAGGACTGCCAAAAGAAATCTCTTGGTGCCTGCCACATTGACCACCGCCAGTGGGCTGATCTCGCCTCAAACCGTGCATCTTGGCACCTCACAGTTCGGCGGGCAGCAACCTCCTTTGAAGAAGACCGCAGAGCCCACCTCACTGACAAAAGGCAAAGGAGGAAAAACCCAACACCCAACCCCAACCAACCAATTTTCCCCTGCAACCGTGTCTGCCTGTCCCGCATCGGACTTGTCAGCCACAAACGAGCCTGCAGCTGACGTGGACATTTACCCCCTCCATAAATCTTCGTCCGCGAAGCCAAGCCAAAGAGAAGACATACAAAAATAATGGCAACCTGCTCTCTAGGTTCAAGAAAAGTTTCTTTGCAACAGCTATCAGGCTTTTGAACCTTTCATTTTTACATTAATCAGGTCACTTTTATTTGCACTAGGATAACTGTGAAACTGTGAGCATTTATTATTTGTCTACTTTTTTATTTATTGCTTTTTAAATTTAATTAAATGAACTATTGTAGTAATTTTTAAAGTAACTCAGTCAATGCAGCATTCAGACCAATGCATTTAAGTGCATTTAATTCAGGAAATTATAATCTGGCCCCTTCTCAAACCTTGCTTCACTAATTTACCAAGAGGCCGGCCACCAAAATACATAAAGGGCATGAACTTCTATCTACTGCTTGTTATTCGTTAACAAAGCCAATAAAAGTTAGGTGCAGTCCATTCAAATTTAAACCTCAATTATCTTTAAACAACCTATTTGTTGCTCAAGTTCATCATCCGTTGTACAACCCAACAAAACAATGTACTCTTGAAAACAATATTTTAAAAGCATAGAAATTATTTTTTAAATTTTTACTATCTTATAATCTTCCACTCTTCCTTACTGACAAAGCTCTTTCTCACTCTTCATTTCACCTTCTGGAAAAAAAAATCAATCAAATTATTAAAACTTACAGTTCCTTCTTTATGAGTTTTGTGACTTTTTGGACCGATATCCTTTTAAAAGCAATCTGATTGCCATGATTGTCTCCAATATGGATCAAGTTGCACTGGAATATTGAGAATAAAGACTCTGGGGCTTCTAATGGGATGACCAAGATATTCAAATCCCAACCCCAAGGTGTCCAATTCTTGGAAAGGTTTGATTCTGATAAAGATAATGAGTTTGTTGTCATATACATTGCACAATGTGTATATGCACTGAGAATCTTACTTTCTGAACAGATCATTTGGAACAAACATAGCGACAAAACAACCTTAAAAATTACTACAATAATTCACTTAATTAAATTTAAAAAGCAATAAATAAAAAAGTAGACAGATAATAAATGCTCAGTTTCACAGTTATCCTAATGCAAATAAAAGTGACTTAACAATCCCTGATTAATGTAACAATGAGAGGTTTAAAAGCCTGATAGCTGTTGGAAAGAAACTTTTCTTGGACCTAGAGGCTTCTGTATCTTCTACCCTACTGTAGCAGTGAGAAGAGATTGTGAGCAGGGTGATTGGGATGGGGTTGATTGTTGATGTTGGCTGCCTGCTTGAGTAAGCGCATCTCATTGGATGGGCTCAGTTTGTTACCTTCTGAAGCCTTCTGCATTCTTGGGCAATCAAATTCTCAAAACAGGTTGTGATGCAACAAGAATGTATACTCTCCATAGCTCACGTGCAGAAGATTGATAGAGTGTTTGAAGACATGCCAAATCTCCTCAGACACTCTAGATAGTAGAGAATTTGTTCTGGCTTCTTCATTGTTACTGGGATGTGCTGAATCCAGGAGAGATTTTCTAAAATGTGAACACCTAGGAACTTGAAGGTTCTCACCAAGCTCAGTGAATGCAAGCCCTTCATTGGTGATAGATACAAGATCACGCCAGAGACAAGGAGCATTACGGGTGTTGAAATAGGTATTAATGGTGCTATGATAATCAAAAAAGATGTATACTATGGCATTCAGTCTAATATTCGACAGGCCTGTGCACAGAGTCTAAATATAGATTAATGGAGATAGAAGGAATGGCCGAAGTATTATACAAGGACTTTACATCAGTCTTCACCAAGGAGGAAGATGCCATTGGAGTCTGTTCAAAGGAAGATGGAATTGAAAATCTGGATTTTCTAAAAATTAATGAAGAGCGGGTAGTGGAAATCTAGTTGTATAAATCACTCGGGACTGACTAATGATTCTTAGGTTGCTGAGGGAAGCAATGATGGAAATCGCAAAAATCCTGGATTTAATCTTTCGGAAATTAATTGATCCTAGGACTGGTAAACTGAAACATTACATCCTTATGCGAATAAAAATGTAGGATAACCTCAGCAACTACTGAGCAACAGTTTAACTGCAGTAATATAGAATATAGAACACAGAACATGACCACACAGGAAGAGGTCCTTTAGCCCAACCATGATATTGATATAACTGCTGTGGTGAAAAGAAACTTACTGAGTTAGAGAGAAGTGTCCAGCTGAGTTCTCAATAGGTCAGCTTGGGATCATGGCTTTTCTAAATTACATATCAATGATTTGGATTTAGATGCACTGAGCACTATTCCCAAATCTGCAAGTGATGGAAAACAGCAGCATATTAAAAGTGTCGAGGATAGTGTACAGCTGGTGGCAGGTGGGAATGAAAGTTAAGGTTGAGAAATATTTCGTCTTACACTTTGGCAGAAAGAATGAAAATGAGCAACCTACATTGGAGCGTACCACTCTAGAAGAGGCGTGAAACATCTAATGGCGTGTCTTCATGGTTCAATTAAAATCACGGGGCAACTTCAGAAAAAGGTGAAACATCCTGCCATGATCCTGAATATCCATGATCCTGAGCTCTTTTTTTTTGTAGAATATGAAAACAAGGAAGTCATAATAAACACTCATAAAATATTTATTTTGGCCTCGGGTGATATTGTGGCCATTCCCAGGCACACACCTTGGGAAAGATGAGTGACATTTTAGGGAGGGGAGGGCATGGAAGATATTTATCTAAATGATTTCAAGGAAGAGGCATGTTGGTAATATAGATTGTTCTACCATAGCAAGAATGGACAGGCCAAATTGCTTCCTTTATTGATATAACTGTTCTGTAATTTTGTAAGCTCGCACAAAGGATGAGAGTCTTCGATGAACAATATTTGAATTAGTCTTCAGAATTTGGTCAACACTTAGGTTCATCAATAACTCGATCTTGAATTAGTGGTCTGGCAGCACATTGAAGTATACAGGACTGCTGGAAAAATGGTGTTGTTTGTCATCAGCAGGAAGATCCCCTGTGTTTCACATTAGCAGCACACAGACTGGGAACAAGAAGTGATCATGGATCAGAGTTTCTTAAAATGGTCAACAAAATAAGTTCAGACAATCAAGAACTGAGCTGGAAGAAGTTAAGAAAGCAAGCCTTTGCAGCATATTTTTAATTAGTGAGATACGGTCTTGCTATTCAATATTTATACTGGTTAATCTTTGTTTACTCTGTATTATTATATCTCAAAATAAAGATGAAAAAAGAAATCCCCTTGGAGAATTTGGCATACTTGCCAACATAATAAAGGCAGAGGGATTGTTCTCAGTTCATTTAAAATTTACTCTCATTTCCCTCATTAACTTGGTTTCCCTGAGATTGCATCTGCTTGTCTTCCGGAAATTTTTTCATCATTTCACTGTTGATTTGAGACCCACCTCTGAGTTTCTAACTTTGCAATGCTGATACATTCAGGGAAAGTTACACCCAAATTGCAAGAGTTGCTATGGGCAGGAGTCAAAAATAGTGGTTGGAAGCTAGATACAGAAAATACCCAAAAAAACTCTGCAAGCCAGACATCCCTGTAGTTTCCTATCATGAAAAGTCATCAATCTGAAAGATTGCTCCTATTAAATGTTTGGAAAAATACTTCTTAATGTATTTCAGTCTTTGCTTGACTTCCTTCGCCCTCCTGCATTATTATCTGACTACTTTTTACAATGTCAGATCACCAGCAAATTTTTGAAAACCCTATTTTCTGGGTCTTTCAGGAGGAAATATAGTGCTCCAGCTGCCTGCTAATGAGCAATGAGGGGTAAGATCACAACAGAGTGGAGAAATGGGATATGAGGCAGATACAAATACCGTTAAAATATTCAGTGAGATAATTAGAGAGTAAAGTGAAAGAGCACAACATGATTGATTCCTCACCCATTTGAACTCCATTTACCTGCTGAAGAATCGTTTTGAAGGCTAACCAGATATTTTAATAGGCAGTTCATTTGTTTGCCCACAATTTACATTAGTTTTATACCAGTGTCTGAATCAGCAGAAAAATAAATAAGGAGATGTAGCAAACCTTCATGTAATACCCTCTGCAAGCTACTGGTGAGTGCTTTTCAGTGGATCACATTGTTAATGAAATTTTCAGACAATATTTAGAAAGGTAATATCAGCATGTGAGGATAATCTTGTAAATTTCACAATGTTACACATATCTGCCCTCTTGCTTTTACTTACCTCACCACAAATGCATAAACTCTTAACAGAGGTAAATAAGTTGATCATTAGTTATTGAGGTCTGCGACAGGATTTTGATAGCATGACAATTGTTTGTTTTCTTTGTGTCTCCTTAAACACATCTGAATAGAATTCAAACAGTGAAAACTTGATTCATACTTTATTTTAACGTGATTTTATCAAATCTAATTTAATTGAAAATGTTACATCCCATCCTCAGGGATGCAGGGCACCTCATGTGGCAGCTCTATCACCTCCTTGTCGCTGTGTTTGGTGAGATCCTGCACCTAAAACATTACCACTGCACCCCTTTACATTCTTATTCTGCTCACTGAACTCCTAGTATTGACCCCACCAGCCTCCGCATCCAACACATCCTCTTCCATCATTTCTGCCACCTACTACATGATCTCATCACTAGACACATATTCCTCTTTTCTCCCCTCCCCACCTTCTGCAGGGATCGCTCCCTCCTTGGCTCCCTTGTCCAGTCCTCTCTCCCCAGCAATTGTCCCCTTAGGACATACCCCATGACCGCAGGAGGTGTTCCATTTGTGCCCACACCTCCTCCCTCAGCCCTATTCGGGGCCCCAGACAGTCCTTCCAACTGAAGCAACATTTCACTTGTGAACCTGTGTGGTCTCCTCTACATCAGAGAGGCTGAACACAGACTGGGAGATCACTTTGTTAAGTACCTTAGACCTGTCTGCTGCAATAGCATGGATCTCCCAGTGGCCACCCATTTCAATTCTCCATCCCAATCCCTTTTTTCACTCTTTCTTTTTATTGTTCCACTTAGCCCATTAACATTAGAATTTACAAACTTAATTACCTTACTCATCCAGATCAAATATTTATCAATCCCTCTCCAATCATAATTAAGATAACAATTTAAAAATTAAAAGAAAAGGGCAAAAAAGAAAAAAATACATCACCAAATTCTTCAATTATGAAATTAAAATAAAGGAGAAAAGAATAGTTCATTGCATGAAGTCCGCAGTAATTACTAAAGGCTGAGCTTCAGGAAGACTCTGAGCAAATTCTTCCACTTGAGCAAAATTTGTAAAGTATCTGTTCTGTTGTCACGGTACAAAAATCTTCAAAGTTGCAGGGTCTTGAAGGAAAAACTTGTAACCTTTATCGTATAAAATTTTCTTAGTTGAATTAAATTCTTTCCTTCTTCTCAACAAATCTTCACTAGAATAAGATCCTATCCCCTTCCCGTAACAAACGACTTTGTCATTCCTTCACTCCTTTCACTGCAAGATAGAACTTTCTGTCTTGATAATGCAGAAACTTTATTAATATAGAATTTGGTTTTTGATTAGGGAGGGGCTTAGATCTCAGAGCCCTATGGGCTCTTTCAATCTCAATCTTAAATTCTCAAAATGATCTCCTTCCAAGACTTTAGGAATCCAATCTTGAAAGAAGCGAATTGCATCTGGACCTTCTTTCCCTTCTGATAGACCTTCTATTTTAATGTTATTTCTCCAACTGAAATTCTCAACGATATCCACTTTATCAGAAAGCTTTTCATTTACTGTAATTAAACCAGAAGTTGTATTTTACACACTAGATACCCTGCCTTCAACCTGCTGTACATCATCTTGTGCTCTAGTAATTGTTTCTTCCATTTTCTCTAATTTCTTCTTCATTTTGTTTACAACATCCAATACCTTATCAGTTTCTTCTTTTATTTCTTTCATTTCAGCCTTAACCTCCTTTAAACCTTCTCTCATTTCCCCTTTCACTGCTTCAATTATCATTAGAGATGATTCTTCAGTAATGGACTGAGGATTAAATTGAATTTCTTCCAATACCTCTTCTTCTTGTATCCCTTCCTCCTCCTCCTCTTCATCTTCAGCTGATGAACCTCTCTTGAGCCCAATTCTTCTTTCTCCTCCGGCACCGAAGTTGAGGTCCACGATTTTTCTATAGGGGGTTGCTGCGGTCCCAGTAGTGCTTTGAGCTTCATTGTGCCATGCATGTACAACTTCTCGAGCAAGCACGGTTCACCTACAGGTTCCTCACCAAAGTCATCTCTCCACATTAGCGGCTGAGAGGCGCCGGTAGGAGTCCCCTCCAAAGGCTCACTATATCTTGTCTTCCCATCAGATTCCAGAGGTCATTACTGTTACTTTTCATTTTTTGGAAGCATCATGGAAGTAAGGTAGGAAGGTTTAAATACACTTTAAAAATATTTTTAAGATTCAAACAGTGCTTATTCAAAACTTTTTAAACTAATTTTCCAAGGGAGTCAGGAGCCTACGTGTCGATTCTATGGCATCATCCCTCTCCATCCCATTCTCTTGCCAACATGTCTGTCCATGGCCTCATGTACTGCCAGACTGAGACCACCTGTAAATTGGTGGAACAACACCTCATCTTCTGATTGGGCACCCTCCAACTGGATGGCATTAATATCGACTCCTCTGGCTTTCATTAAATCTCTCCCCCCACCCCCACCCCCGCATTTCTCCATTCCCTGTCTTCTTTTGCACAGACATGATAAATTCTACCTAATCTCTTATCACATCCAATTAACACCTTTTGTTGGACTGGATTCCCCTCCCACTGATTGAATTCTGAGACTTTCTGAAATATCCTACTCCTGCCTTTTCTGATTTTTCCTTGAAGAGGGGCTCAGGCCAGAAACATCGCCTATAGATGGTGAAAGGACCAACTGAGTTCCTCAGCATTTTGGTGCTTTTACTACAATCACAGCATCTGCAGCCTCTCATGTTTCACTCCTAATATTGATAATATGCTGCAATCACTAACAGATAAAATAATTGCCACATGGACAAAAAACAGTCATAACTACAGTAAAACCCATGGTATCTGGCACCTCATAAATGCTAGATAAGTGTATTTTCCAGTTGCTTGAAACATATTCTTACAATGCCTAACTGCTTTCAGAATAAACAGTTTAAAAGACAAACTACACTTGCATGAATATATAAACCTTAAAGCATTTTATTTTACTTCAATCACGTTCTTTAAAAACATTTAACTGTCGCTGCATCTTCAGGTTCCTCCCCTTCATGGAGACAAACAATAATAATATAGATTATTAAACCCCCCCCCATAGGTTTACAGTTAAAGCCTCTGAAAAGAGATAAGGAGGCACATCAAGAGAGTCACCCCAATAGCAAGTGACATCAACCAGCTCTTCATCCAAGGTGACACCATTGCTGTTTCACACAATTTTATTCAAACAGCTGATATGAGCAAAGCGCAATCAAGGCATTTCACAGGCTGAATATTTGCTCCTATCTTAACCACAGGTTTATGTGTAACTTCAGAGAACATTTACTTCTACAATTTTAAACTTGCGTATCTTTAACCTATTCTTTTATTCTTATTTAATTTGATTTTTAAAATTTATTTTCCTTATTTTTTTTCCCCAATTGCTTGAGGCTGCCAGTTGCTTGAACTCTGAGATAGCAAAGTAGTATTGGCTTGTTAGCATTTCAGTTTAGGGTGGCCATTCCAAAAGTAGGACATGGTCATAGGTTACCATATGTGTATACACACACACTGTGTGCTTGCATTTATTGTTTCTGCAATACCATTTAAATCATAAAAAATATATATATTTTAAAAACACATATGGTAACCTATGACCTTGTCCTACTTTTGGAATGGCCACCCTATTTCAATTACAAATACTAAAATAATCCACTTGAAAATTATGGTTGCAGTATCAGCATTTCTGCTCAATTTCACGTTGAACACCAGAATTTTATCTTATTAGAGAAATGCACTTGTAAAATATCACCCATTTTGATGAAAAGGCATTAAAGTGTATTTCAATGCTTCAAATTCTTGGGTTTAGCACTTTACAGATCGTGTTCATTTGAAGGCTGCCTTATAACCTACGATCTATGTATCATTTGCTTTATATTGTTTGGGCACCCTGCCACCACATGACATTAGTGTACACCTGGAATAGGATAACAGCATGGAAGACAGGAATAAAATATAAAATAAGACAGACTGTGCAATAGCAAATACATCCATGACAATGCTAATACAACACAAACAGTGATATGTATATTGGAAATGTTATAATAGATTAAATACTGCATATAAATTTATTCAGGTGGTAGATACCTTTGTTTTGGTTGCCCTGGATAAGGTATTTGTTTCATGCAAATACAGCTGGATTTTAAACAATGGCCTGGCCTGCAGCAAGATAAAAATGAAATACTTCATTTTGTACCAGCTTCATGCCATGAATTTCTGATCTGCCCGAAATAAATGTTACATTTAGACATGCAGCACATGAGCAAGTCCCTCCTGTCCATGAGCTCATGCTGCCCAAATACACCAATTAACCCCGTTGGTTTGTTTAAATGTGGGAGGAAACTGAAACATCTGATGTAAACCTACATGAACAGTAAGGAGTTCTTCCAATAAAATGAAATTATTGTACTTTATTTATTATGCAAGTAATAATTAATAACAAGATATACTAGTAATAATGTAAAACATCTTAGAATTAGATTACACAATATTCCAGATCTATTCTTATGGTTCAGTTGTAATCTGGAAAAATATTCTTAGATTATGGATAAGAGTATCCATACCTCAAAGTTAGAAATGTCATTAAAAATTTGGCAGTATCAGGGAATTCAGAAAACTAAGGATGCTTTTGAAGCGTGGAAATTTATTTATTTTAATAGCATGAAAGAGAAGTTCGAGGTACTTGAAAACACTAATGTTATTATCAGATTATGGACTTTTTAAATGTGAAAATTTTGGTCAAGAGCCGTTATTGCCAGCTGAAACAGAATTAGAATTATTGCTATGTAATGCAGATATAAAGAAATTTACTTCAATAATGTATAGGTTAATACGAAAGAAAGCCCGAAAAATAAGGCTGCAAAGATGGGAAGTAGATTTAAATAAACAAGTAGATGAATGTGATTGGATTGAGATATGAAGAGAAAATAAGTTAAAGATTAATCCTGTTATTATGTTTAAAGAAAATTAAAAGCAACTTTTGTTTAAGTAACCATTGTCTTGGTAAATTTCTATTGTTGCTGGGTTTTGGAGTCCTCTGGACTTGTAACAGTTATATTTGACACCATACAAGTTTTTTTGTTAAAAATCAGACTCTTTTCAGATTTATATTTTAGATGTGGGCAGGAAATTGGTACATTTTTGCATTCTACTTGGCAGACTCTTAGAGTTAAACTTCTTTGGTTAGAAATTGATAATTTATTGTTGTGAAGAATAGGGGTTAAATTCCCACAGAATTCAATGTTATTTTTATTGAATGATATTAAGAGGGTTAAACTTAAAATGAAATTGAATATGTATCAAATTGCTTTAGAAATAGCAAGAAAATGTATCACCATAACTTGGAAGTCTGATACAGTATAGAAAGATGGTATGCTGAGGTTCAGAAATGTATTCCACTTGAGAAAATTACTTATAATTTAAGAGTAACCGGCGCCAATGTCCTTTTTTGCTGGGCGGCCTCGCTTCTTTGGTTGGGCCGCAACTACTGGTTCGGTGGGGTCGAGATGGGCTGGCTTTAACCTGTCCACCATAAACAGTTCCCTCTTATCACCGATGTCCAGTGTGAAAGTGGATCCTGAACACTGGACGACTTTGTACGGTCCTTCATATGGTCTTTGTAGAGATGGTGTGGACAGGCCCTGCCTGATAAAAATGTACTCTGCGGAGTCCAGCTTGCTGGGGACGTAAGAGGCCTGTGTGCCGTGTCTGGGCGGCAGTGGGGGTGCGAAGGAGTCCAACTGGGCAAGGAGGCGGGGAAGTAGACCGTGTGGTGACTGATGGGGATTGTGAGGTGCGTTGACAAACTCACCGGGTAGGGCTAGCAGTGCACTTTAGACTACCTCGGCTGATGACGCCTGTAGGTCTTGTTTGGGTGTCGAGTAGATGCCCAGGAGCACGCAAGGCAGTTCGTCCACCCAGTCGGGGCCGGTGAGGCGGACCATAAGTGCCGACATAAGGTAGTGGTGCAATTGCTAGATTAGCCCATTGGCCTGTGGGTGATAGGCCGAGGTGTGATGTAGCTCGATCCCCAGCCTGTTGGCGAGCTGTGCCCAGAGCGCAGAGGTGAACTGGGCACCCCGATCATTGGTGAGGTGGTTCGGGACGCCGAACCGGACAACCTAACTGTTCAAAAGCGCTCGGGAGCAGGAGTCCGTGGAGGCATCTGGATCACCAACGAGTGGTGCGGTCTACCACTGTGAAAAGGTAATGGTTACCTCGAGAAACAGGTAAGGGTCCACATGTATGTGGCTGAACCGTTCCCGGATGTGTTCGAAATCTTGTACAGGAACTCTGATGTGCCTGTGTACCTTGAAAAGCTGGCAATGGGTGCAGGTTCTGGTCCAGTCCCCAATCTGTTTCCGAAGCCCATGCCAGACGAAACGTTCCGCCACCATACGGACCATGGACCTGATGGAAGGGTGGGAAACGTCATGGATATGGTGGAAGACTTGCCTGCGCCACTGCTGAGGAACCACTGGTGCCCATGGAGACACCGCACAAGATGGTGTCCTCACCCTGAGGAGTCGGAAGGTCCTGGAACCGCAGGCCCATGATGGCAGTCATGAAGGCCCGCGTCTCCTCGTCAGACTTTTGGTCCTGGGCAAGCTAGTCGAAGTCGAGGCTGGGTGTCAGCGCGCAAATGACTGGTTGTGAGAGTGCTTGGCGACCACGTTTTCTTTCCCTGCCTTGTGCCGAATGTCGGTGGTGAACTCCGACACGAAGGAGAGGTGACGCTGTTGGCGGGCCGACCAGGGATCTCTTGCCATAGCAAACACCTGAGTGAGGGGTTTGTGGTTGGTAAAAATGGTAAAAGGCCTCCCCTCCAAGAAATAGCGGAAATGACGCACCCCCAGGTACATGCCTAGCAACTCATGATCAAAAGCGCTATACTTGCGCTCTGGCGGATGAAGAAGTCAGCTAAAGAATGCCAGTGGTTTCCACTGTATGTTCACCTGCTGCTCCAGGATGGCGTCGACGGCTGTGGCAGAGGCATCAATGGAGAGCGCCATATGCAGGTTGGTGCGTGGGTGGACGAGCAGGGTAGCCTTTGCGAGGGCATCTTTCATGGCTTCGAATGCCCTAATGGCCTCTGGAGTCCAGGTAAGTGTCTGGTCTTTGGCTGTGATGAGGGCGAAAAGTGGCTGCATGATGCGCACAGCGCCTGGAATGAAGCGGTTATAGAAATTGACCATACCTGCAAACTCCGGTAGCCTGTTTTTTAAAAAATTTTTTTATTTTTCACACTATGAACCATATTAACCAAAATACACACAAACATTTCCCTCTTGAATATACACAGTCATTTGCTCCCTTTTTTCCCCCACTCCCTTCCCTCTCTCCTTCCCACCCCTTCCCTACCCACTAAACATTCAACATATACAATACAATAAACCCATTAAACAATGTCATCACACAATGAAAATAAACAAGAAAATTGTGTCGTCTACTTTTACACACTGGGTCAGTTCATTTTGTCTTCTTCTCATTCTATCATTTTAGGGGGTGAAGGTCCACAGTAGGCCCTCTCTGTTATGTTCCATGTACGGTTCCCAAATTTGTTCGAATAATGTGACTTTATTTTTTAAATTATATGTTACTTTTTCCAATGGAATACATTTATTCATTTCTATGTATCACTGCTGTACTCTCAGGCTCTCTTCTGATTTCCAGGTTGACATTATACATTTTTTTTGCTGCAGCCTCCTGCAGCCCCTTGAGGTTGTCCGGGTGTGGGAACTCCCTGATTGCAGCGATCTGAGCAGCAGGTGTGGCTGCTTCAGCCATGATGGTATGGCACAGGAATTGCATGGACTCTTTCCCGAACTGGCCCTTGGCCGGATTGATCGTTAGGCCGAAGTCGGCCAGTCGGGAGAAGAGAGTGCGCACGTGAGACTTGTGTTGTGCCTGGTTCCTGCTGGCGACAAGGATGTCATCCAAGTAAATGAATATGAAATTCAAAGCCCTACCCTCTGTGTCCATAAGGCGCTGGAAGGTTTTGGCGGCGTTCTTGAACCCGAACGGCATGCGTAGGAACTCAAACAAGTCGAAGGGGTGATGATGGCTGTTTTGGGTATGTCCTCAGTGTGCACCGGGATTTGGTGATACCCACACACCAGGTCGACCTTGGAGAATACCCTCGCGCCATGCAGGCTGGCCATAAAGTCCTGAATGTGAGAGATCGGGTAATGGTCAGGTACTGTTGTGTCGTTAAGCCGTCGATAATCTCCGCAGGGGTGCCAGCTGCCGGTGGCTTTCGGGACCAGGTGGAGTGATGAGGCCCGAGGACTGTTGGAGCGTCGAATGATACCCAGCTCCTGCATATGCAAGAACTCTTCCTTCGCTATCTGGACCTTATCCGGCAGGAGCCGGCGTAACTTGGCGTGGACCGGCGGGCCTTAGGTGAGGATGTAATGAAACACCCCGTGGCGTGGTGAGGCGGCAGAAATCTGTGGCTTGAGGAGGGATGGAAACTCATCCAGGATACGCTGAAACTCGTCCTTGGGCATGCTGACCGTGGCCATCTGTGGCTGCTCTGTGCAGTAGGCATTGGAAAGGATTGGAAGGTACGGGCATCTACCAGTCGCCTACCTCGAATGTCGACCAGGAGTCCGTGGGCAAGGAGGAAGTCGACACCCTGGATGGCGGTTGGAAGGGATGAAATGGTGGACCTCCACGAGAACTTCCGCTGTCCGATCTGGAAGTGGACGGTCTTGTCTCCATACGTTCGGATCTCTGTTGAATTGGCTGCACGGAGGGGAGGTCCCCAAGGCCGATTCCATGACTCGATGGCTGTGGCCGGATGACACTGATCTGGGCCCCGGAGTTGATGAGGAAGCATCAGCCGCTGACTGAATCCCGCAGGTAGAGAAGGCTGTGTTCTTGGCCAGCTGCCGCAGCCATTAACAGCAACCAGCCTGCTTATTTCCCTGGAACAAGCAGGGCTGACGACACTTCCGAGCCTTGGCTCCCCAGCGCTGGTGGAAGAAGCAGAGGCCTGAAGTGGATGACTTACTTCTGACTATGCTCTTTGAGGCCCCTGCAGGGGCTAGGTGTTCCACCGCAGCGCTAGAGGAAGGCTTGGCGTGGTCATGCTGAGCCCTCCGGGAATCGTTTGAGCCATAGCTCCTGAGCCTTTTGAGTGACCTTCCTAGGGTCGACGAAGCTCTCCTGGGATAGTAACGGCCGGATGTCTTCAGGCAGATGGTCAAGGAAGATGCGCTTGAAGAGTGGGCAGTTGGTGTGATCACCCATGAGCGCGAGCATCTCATCCATCAACTCGATTGGAGTTCTGTCCCCCAAGGGCGTCGAGGCGCAGCATCTGAATGGCACGCTGGGGTCTGGAAAGGCCAAGGGAGCTGGTGAGCACCCATTTGATGGTCTCATACTTATCTTCTGCAGGTGGCTACTGAACGAGGTGTAGCACTCGTTTGGCGTTGGCCTGGTCCAGGGCGGCGACCACATGGTAAAACTTGGTCGAATCTGATGAAATCTGGCGGAGGTGAAACTGAGCCTCTGCCAGGTCTCTGGCTCCTGAACCCAGAAGTCAGGAAGCTTGATGGCTATAGCATTGATCAAAGGGTCATTCATGTTGGGTTCAAAGCTGTTTGAACCTGTCGGGGTCACCAATTGTAGCAACAGCTACACTACTAACTGAAGGGTCGCACAACCAGACAGGTTGAGTTCAGTGAGCAAAAACTGATTTATTGCAGGCTGCCTGGCTGGTCTTATACTCCCAGCCCAGACCTGGCTGAGAACCGCGCTGGGGGTCCCCGATGTCACCGGGTCGAAACATGGGTACCCAAGCACGGGCTTCTGAGCCCGGTACTGAGGTCAGGAGGAAACCCCCGACGGCACAATTTTGGCTGGCTGCCCTGCCGCGTGCATGACAACTGGGGCCGGTTCGCCTGCCTAAGGCCGTACCGCCACACCATATATATTTGTATTTGATTTGCATTATTATTAACTATGTGATTTTTTTGTGGTTTTAAAATTATATTTTTTTTATTTTAGAAATTTCAGAAATCTACTATGATAATCCACCCCTGCTGAATGTGGTGACACAAAGCTTCAAATGTATAGCATCTCCATGTTATGTAATTCATCAATTACTGTGATATTTACAGGAATCATTATTTTCTGAACTAGGAAATGGTGACTTGCTTTATCTGAACTAAATTCAATAAACAGTATTTGAGGCAAACCAGTATGTTGTCTCAATGCAGCACCAATTTCTCCAAAAGGTAGGTGCAAAGAATGCTAAAATATTGCATTACATCTTTCCCTTTCATTCTGTCATCAAGTATTCATTATGCTTAGCATCAGATATTTTGCTTAAAGCTATTGCCACTGAAGGTATTCGAAATGTAGTTTTTATTTCTTCACAGTGCCATGTCATAAATTATGGCTTTGAAGTATGGTGTACAAAGTCCAGGTAAAAACACAACTCCCTACATGAGACTATTTAAAAGCCTCATTTCCAGTCATCTCATATTTATGGCACTTAGCAATATATTTAGCTATTTAATTGAAGATAATACTTATGTCTCCTCAGGTTATTATGATATTAATAAATGATATTACTTTCTTTTCCTTTAAATCAATTGATTTTACAGAATGGAGCATGAATAAATTTGTGCCAAAATTCATTGTCCCGATTATATTTAGAACAGCTTACAACTGTTAATATCCATTAAGTTTTGATGTCTGTTCTGTGAAGGGTAGAAAATAAATGACCATTACCATGCGGGTTGTTAATATAACCTTTACCTCATTAGAACATTTCAAAGAACTGACAACTTTCCACAACCTCTCCAAATAGAGATAAATGTCCTTCAGGCATAAAAGATCAATGTTGCATTGCACTTGAGAGAGAGTCAGAGTGGTCTGAGGCACTAAATTAAATTTTAGCAGAACACAGATTAAGGATGTATGCTTGTGAAATAAATGTTTGGTTTTCTAGATCAAGATCTCGTAGTCTCTGGGCAATATCAAAATCAGAATTTACTATCATGAACAAGTCACAAAACTCATTGTTTTGCTGTAGCATTCACAGTGCAATTATTCATATAAACCATTTTACAATAATATTTTTTTTTAAATAGTTCACAAAAAGTAAGGCAGTGTCTTTGGTTCATTGATTATTCAGGAATCTGATGGCAGTGGGGAAGAAGCTGTCCTTGTGCCACTGAGTGCTTGACTTCAAGCTTCTGTACCTTTTTCGCAATAGTAGCAGAATGAATAGGGCATGGCCTGGGTGGTGGGAGTCCTTGAGGATAGAGGCTGTTTATTTAAGACACCACATCTTGTAGATTGTCCTCGATGGAGTGAAGTCTGGTGCCTTTGATGTCACAGGCCGAATTAATAACCCTTTAGAGTTTCTTCCTGTCCTGAGTGTTGGCATCTTCATACTAGGCAGTGATCAAACCAGCCAGAATGCTCTCCATGGTACACCTGTAGATGTTTTCAAGAGTCTTCAGTGACATATCGAATCTCCTCAGATACCTCACAAACTTTAGCTGGTGATAAGCCTTCTTCATGATTGCATCAATCCTTGGAGATGTTTGTACCCAGGAATTTGAAATTCTTGACCCTCTCCACAACTGAGCCCTTGATGAGGACTGGTTCTTGTTCCCCTGACTTTGTCCTTTATCCAAAGTCATAAGATATATATTGCCATCTATTTAGATACAGACAGGATACAGAATTGGGTGGAAAAGCTTAAATATGACATTACATCATGTAACCACTGTGAAGTAGGTGAAGAGTCATCTTTCCATTTCATTATAATTGCTCATCTGGCTATCAACGATAAAAGCTAAAACTTTCTCTTGAGATGCAAACAAAAGTATTTCCAGTTCATGAGAAAAACCAAACAAGGCAATTAAAGGGCATGAATGGTTTTATTTTGATCTTAAAAATCATTGATAAGGATTGAAAAATGTTTTCTCAAAGTCTTCCTAAATTGGAACACTCCCAAAACATATAGATCAATGACGCTTCCAAAATTTTGCACTTCTCACATCTTTTCTTTGGCTTGGCTTCACGGACGAAGATTTATGGAGGGGGTAAAAGTCCACGTCAGCTGCAGGCTCGATTGTGGCTGACAAGACCGATGCGGGACAGGCAGACACGGTTAATGGATCAACATCTGCATAACTAGCTCTTCTCAAGCTATTTAATCAATGCCCATTTATTTTGTGCCATTTTATGTACATTTTGCAGTGAGATTCACATTCAATTCCTGACTGTGGTTTTCTTCCACCAACTGAGCATCTGTGACTAGGTGCCTTGTATTTTATGCTAGGGAGAAGAAAATCAGATAGGGCTCTTCTAAAACTGATGGTAATTCAGCAACGTCCTTCATAAACCAATCAGATTGAGGTAGTAGGTCGAATAACACTAATCTTTGTCGAGTTGCTTCCAGAGAAATGTCCTTTCATACAAATGATTGTCACAACTCCCCTCTTCCTTGCATAAGAGAAACAAAATGTGTGACTTCCACAATGCTTCCAAAACCCAGGCGGGAATAATCCTGCTTCCCTACCTAGATATGGGGTAATCAAAATGACCATGATAATGAAGATGATAGTTCTTCCTCTGACAAGGAGAATCAGCAAAATTGTCCATTTCACACAAAGTCACTCCATATTTCTGATGTAGATCTCTGGTTGCTAATTAATCAATCCGACTTCTTCAATCACATGACTTTCAATTACAAGTCTCACTCACAATCTCTTTTCTTTTGGATAAACAACCATTGTTCTTTTCTCTTCCACAGCATTACTTTGCTTATATTCATCACTCAATGGTGCCATGCAGTCTGTAAAAATATTGTCAAATCTGTTACCCCAACCCCCAAAGTAACACTCACTAAAAAACCGGAGCTTGTGATACTGCACTCTGTATGATAATTTGCAAAAAGCAATCGTCACAATTCAGTTAGTTGCTGAACAGGAGCGTTACCAAATTTCTGTCCCTCCTAAATGGATATATTTAAGCAGTTACATAAAAATATATGAGCCCAGACATTCAATCAAGCAATTTAAAGTTCTTGAGTACTGTGCAAAAGAATTTTTATCAGAAGACCAAATTCTCATTAGATCTTTTGCAGATTATTTCTGAGCCTTACATGTGCTGAGCCCATCCCTGACATGACATCCATGGCATTCACATGTTTGTCTGGACATTATTTCCATTAAATTCAGGCATGCATATCTCACAGATGACATGGGCTACATATGATAAAAGCAAAGCCTGTTTCAAAGTAACCAGGGATATAAAGCCCAGTGCTTGTAATCACCTCCAGATAATCATTTAAGATATGCACTTTCTCCTTCATTCTTAATTTTATTAGTTGCTGTATTCTAGTCAGCATCGTCATTCTTCCAGAATGTGTGCAAATACAAAGCAATTAATAGATTCAAAAGAGCCAGTTTTGCAGAATAAATTTGGCAATTTATGCTTTATTTTTGCATAAAATACTGATAATGATAAAATCACAGAGTCCATGTATGTTGTCTTCAGCCCGTGTCCCTCTGAAAGTAGAACAATTATATAAGCCATAGAAAGACAGTAATTATCAGACATTTTAAAAATAATGCAACCATTCAACAGTTAAACAAAAAGACTTTGGTTAAAATATTTACCTCAAAATTTTAAATAGTCACAGCAAAGCACAGAAGATTTATAGTTAATAGTGTAAGATCTTAATCTAGGCACTGGAAAAAAATACTTTAAAAACATTTTATTTAAAAGAAAAATGATGAGAATCCAATTCAATTACAATTTATGACTTGTTATTTGATATTAAAAAATGATGTGCTTTCATTTCTCTATAATATTTTTCAAAATGTAAAGTGGGTGCTGCAGAAGCAAAATATTTTTGGTTCCCTTTTGAAGTAGAAAAACTTTAGTGAGAAATAATTTTATGGCATTGTTACAATAATGCTAGTTCCTGTTCCAATTCAGCAAAGTTGATTTTATTTGTGTGGTGGCTTTGACTACGAGTCAATGAAGCATTGCTAAAGATATTTAAAATTCAAGTTACATCAAAGCTGGACTATTAGTCCTAGTTGTCCTTAGATGGAAACAGCAGATCTTAGAATATTGCTATGTCTGATTAAATTTTATTCTGAGCCTGGCTGGATTTGTTTCCTGTAGAACAGGGGAAGCTGAGGGAAGATTTAATCAAAGTATAGAAAATACTGATTTGCCTATATTTCATCAACAGCAAGAGGTAATTTTCCTAAGCAGAGATGTTAAATAACTACTGGTTGTGGAGTTAACAGGTGGAAAGATTAGAATGATTAGCAAGAAAAATATTATTTCAGCCAAAGAATTGGTACGGTCTGGAACTCACTGGCTTACAGAGTGAGATTTGACACATTATAAGTAGAAGGGATCAGGTGAAATATGAAATTAATTTCAATCATTCATTCATAGTCTTATTGGGCATAATGGACTGAATAATTTCTATATATGCCATGATGTTCTATGATCCTAATTCAGTCAAGCACAGCAAACTGTTGCAGAATGTCTGCCATGTATTTCAAATGCCTTTTTCTAATTCAAATAATTGAACTTTAAAAAGTTATATATTTTAAGTAGTGCTCAAAACCTTCATGATAAATTCACTTCAAAACAATCAAGAGGATGTTAGATCAATGGGTAGTGATGAAAATGTTGAGCAGTCTACTTACTTATCATTAATAACCATTATTGTTAGCAATTAGTTACATTGGAGACCACTCCCAGCGCAAGCTTCATTTGCTTAACCAAGAAAGTAACTTGTACTAGCAACAGATTTAACCATGCTTCAGATACCACTTCAGAGTCTTATTCTATAATAATTCTGGGAAGTATCCACCTCTTCAACAAAAATAAATAAAAGTGTGTAATAGATAAATTGTTTGCCTGACTATAATATATTCTTGTAACCTGAATGAGATATTTTCCTATATGTTTCTACTTAAAGATGGATTTAGAAAGTATTTGGTAAAAAGAAAGTCAGAATTGAATTGCTAAATGGCTTTATTGCATGTGCTAACAGACAACTTTTTGATTTACTGCAAGTTTAGACATTGAAATTAAGTGGAATTAAATGGGAATGAGTTGATTTCTGTTTTCACACATGAAGATGGCTTAAATTTGGGCCTCATAGAACCATAATACATTACACCACAGAAACAGGCCCCATCAGCCCTTCTAGTCTGTGCCAAACTATTTTTTTATGCCTAGTCCCACTGACCTGAATACCCTTCCATACCTCTCCCATCCATATACCTGTCCAAATTCTTCTTAAATGTTAAAATTGAGTCTACATTCACATTTCAGCTGGAAGTTCATTCCACACTCCCACCACTCTCTGTGTGAAGAAATTCCCCCTAATGTTCCTTTTAACCATTTCGTCTTTCACCCTTAATCCATGTCCTCTGGTTTGTATCTCACCTACCATCAATGGAGAAAGCCTACCTCCATTTACTCTGTCTGTCCCCCTCATAATTTTAAATATCTCTATCAAATCTCCCCTCAATTTTCTACAGTCCAGGGAATAAAGTCCTAATCTGTTTAAACTTTCCCTGTAACTCAGTTCCTGAAGTCCATGCAACATCTGAGTAAATCTTCTCTGCACTCTTTCTATCTTATTGATATCTGTCCTGAAGTGAGGTAATCAAAACTGTGCACAATATGCCAAATTTGGCCTCACCAATGCCTTGTACAATTTTGCCATAACATCCCAACTCCTGTACTCAATACTTTGATTTATGAAGGCCATATGCCAAAAGCTTTACAACACTATCCGCTGGTGATGCCATTTTCAAGGAATTACTGTATGTATCTGTATTGATAGTTCCCTCTGTCCTACAGTACTACTCAGTGTACGTCCTTTCTTGGTTTGTCCTTCCAAAATGCAACACCTCACACTTGTCTGCATCAAATTCCATCTGCCATTTTTCATCCCATTTTTCCAGCTGGTCCAGATCCCTCTGCAAGCTTTGAAAACCTTTCCACTATGCCTCCAATCTTAGTGTCATCTCTAAACTTGCTGACCAATTTACCACATTATCATCCAGATCATTGATATAGATGACAAACAACAATACTTATTTGTCAGCACTGATCCCTGAGGCACAGCATTAGTCACAAGGCCTCAGCCTGAGAGGCAATCATTCACCACTACTCTCTGGTTTCTCCTGTTGAGCAATTCTGAATCCATTTTACTACTTCATCATAAATACTTAGAGAGTGAACCTTCCTGTCTAACCTCCCATATGGAACCCTGTCAAAGCCCTTACTAATGTTCATGTAGACAAAATCCACAGCCTTTATTTTAAATACTTTCCTGATAAGCTCCTCAAAAAACTATAAGATTGGTTAAACACAACCTTCTTTCTTTGGCTTGGCTTCGCGGATGAAGATTTATGGAGGGGTAAATGTCCACGTCAGCTGCAGGCTCGTTTGTGGCTGACAAGTCCGATGCGGGACAGGCAGACATGGTTGTAGCGGAAAATTGGATGGTTGGGGTTGGGTGTTGGGTTTTTCCTCCTTTGTCTTTTGTCAGTGAGGTGGGCTCTGCGGTCTTCTTCAAAGGAGGTTGCTGCCCGCCGAACTGTGAGGCGCCGAGATGCACGGTTTGAGGCGATATCAGCCCACTGGCAGTGGTCAATGTGGCAGGCACCAAGAGATTTCTTTAGGCAGTCCTTGTACCTCTTCTTTGGTGCACCTCTGACATGATGGCCAGTGGAGAGCTCGCCATATAACACGATCTTGGTGAGGCGATGGTCCTCCATTCTGGAGACGTGACCTACCCAGCGCAGTTGGATCTTAAACAGCGTGGATTCGATGCTGTCGGCCTCTGCCATCTCGAGTACTTCGATGTTAGGGATGAAGTCGCTCCAATGAATGTTGAGGATAGAGCGGAGACAACGCTGGTGGAAGCGTTCTAGGAGCCGTAGGTGATGCCGGTAGAGGTCCCATGATTCGGAGCCGAACAGGAGTGTGGGTATGACAACGGCTCTGTATATGCTTATCTTTGTGAGGTTTTTCAGTTGGTTGTTTTTCCAGACTCTTTTGTGTAGTCTTCCAAAGGTGCTATAAAACCACATTGACTATCCTTATTCAGTCTCCAGCTATCCAAATACTTGTATATCCGATCTCTTAGAATACCTTTCAATAATTTACCTACTACTAACTTCAAGCTCACTGGCTTATGATTTCCAGGGTTACATTTGGAGCCTTTTTAAATAACAGAACAATGTGAGCTACCTTCCACCTTCCAATCTTCTGACATCACAAGTGTGGCTAAGGACTTTTTAACTATTTCTGCCAGAGCCTCTGCAATTTCTACACTAGCCTCCCTCAAGGCCCAAGAGAGTATCTTGTCAGATCGTGGGGATTTATCCACCAGTATTTGCTGTAAGACAGAAAGTCCTCTTCAATTTTAATCTGCATAGGTTCCATGACCTCACTACCTGTTTTCCTTACTTCCATGGCTCTGTGTCCTTTTCCTGAGTGAATAATGATGAATACTGTTCCAGGACCATTACTCTTCAAGATTTTTATATGGATTTTATAAGATGAGGAAGTGGAGGGATAGGTTAGTAACTCTTCTGATAACACAAAGGTTGGGAGTGAGGTGGATAGTGTGGACAGTTGTTAAAGGTTACAGCAGGACATTGATAGGATGCAAAACTGGGCTGAGAAGTGGTGGATGGATTCAACCCAGCTAAGTGTGAAGTGGTTCATTTTGGTAAGTCAAATATGATGGCAGAATATAGTATTAATGGTAAGATTATTGGCAGTGTGGAGGATCAGAGGGATTTTGGGGTCCGAGTCCATAGGATGATCAAAGCAGCAGCACAGGTTGATTCTGTGGTAAAGAAGTCATTTGGTGTATTGGCCTTCATTGATTGTGGATTTGAATTTAGGAGCTGAGAAGAAATAGGACTCTGGTCACATCCTACTTGGAGTACTGTGCGTATTTCTGGTCACCTCACTTGCAGAAGGATGTGGAATCCATAGAAAGGGTGCAGAGGAGATTTACAAAGATGTTGCCTGGTTTGCCTTATGAAAACAGGTTGCGTGAACTCAGCCTTTTCTCTTTGGAGCAGTGGAGGATGAGAGGTGACCTGATAGAGGTAGTTAAGATGATAAGAGTCATTGATCATGTAGATAGTCAGAAGCATTTTCCCAGGGCTAAAATGGTTGCCATAAGAGGACACAGGTTTAAGGTGCTGGGGAGTAAGTACAGAGACGATGTCGGGGGTTGTTTTTTAATGCAGAGAGTAATGGAGGTGGATACATTAGAATCCTTCAAGAGACTTCTGGATAGATACATGGTTAGAAAAATAGAGCATTATGGGAAAGCCTACTGATTTCTAAGGTACGAATGTTGGCACCACTTTGTGAGCCGAAGGTTCTGTATTGTGCTATAAGTTTTCTATGAATAAGAAACATTTAAAATCTCCATAATCTCTTTTAGCTCCATACAAGTCTAACCCCTCTGATCTTCAAGGGGACCAATTTTGTCCCTTACTATCCTTTTGTTCTTAACATACCTAAAGAAACCCTTAGGATTTTCCATCATACTGTCTGCCAAAGCAACCTCATATTTCTTTTCACCTTCCTCATTTATTCCTTGAGGTTTTTCTTGCATTTTTATACTACTCCAGTGCCCCATTTAAACTGAGGTTTAATCTAAGTAACCTCAGAGAAATGTTGTCATATTCAGGATTCCCAGATATTTGCTGGTGAGTTAGTAATGAATTTCAAGCCAACTTTGCACATCATAATCCAATTGAGAGTAAAGGATAGAGGAAAGGATGAGGTAGGACAACTCAGATGTGGTCAATGACCATAGTTAGGACCATTGTTGAAAAGTACTTCCAAATCAAAACCTATCTGCAGTTAGTGTCAGACCAATTTCTCTGAGCGTATCCACAGCAGATTTTAAAGTGATCAAAACCAGTCTTGCATTGAAAGTTTCTCATGGATCCTTGGCCAAAAATATTTGTCACTATATATCAGTCACAAACAGATCAATCTCAACTTTCTTTTCTCATAATAATATCATTACACTCATAAGTTTAGGGAAATTTTGAGGGGGTGGGTGCCAATTAATTGTATCTTCTTTGTGCTGAATAAAATCAACCTTCATTATTCTGGCTAGAGCTGCCCTCACCAAGGCCAAGTAAAGAACAATCGCAGTGGTTCTCAACCATCCCTTCCCACTCACATCTTCTTTGGCTTGGCTTCGCGGACGAAGATTTATAGAGGGGGTAAATGTCCACGTCAGCTGCAGGCTCGTTGGTGGCTGACAAGTCCGATGCGGGACAGGCAGACACGGTTGCAGGGGAAAATTGGTGGGTTGGGGTTGGGTGTGGGGTTTTTCCTCCTTTGCCTTTTGTCAGTGAGGTGGGCTCTGCGGTCTTCTTCAAAGGAGGTTGCTGCCCGCCAAACTGTGAAGCGCCAAGATGCACGGTTTGAGGCGAGATCAGCCCACTGGCGGTGGTCAATGTGGCAGGCACCAAGAGATTTCTTTAGGCAGTCCTTGTACCTTTTCTTTGCTGCACCTCTGTCACGGTGGCCAGTGGAGAGCTCACCATGTAACACGATCTTGGGAAGGCGATGGTCCTCCATTCTGGAGACGTGACCCACCCAGCGCAGCTGGATCTTCAGCAGCGTGGACTCGATGCTGTCGACCTCTGCCATCTCGAGTACTTCGACGTTAGGGATGAAAGCGCTCCAATGGATGTTGAGGATGGAGCGGAGACAACGCTGGTGGAAGCGTTCTAGGAGCCGTAGGTGATGCCGGTAGAGAACCCATGATTCGGAGCCGAACAGGAGTGTGGGTATGACAACGGCTCTGTATACGCTTATCTTTGTGAGGTTTTTCAGTTGGTTGTTTTTCCAGACTCTTTTGTGTAGTCTTCCAATGGCGCTATTTGCCTTGGTGAGTCTGTTGTCTATCTCATTGTCGATCCTTGCATCTGATGAAATGGTGCAGCCGAGATAGGTAAACTGGTTGACCGTTTTGAGTTTTGTGTGCCCGATGGAGATGTGGGGGGGCTGGTAGTCATGGTGGGGAGCTGGCTGATGGAGGACCTCAGTTTTCTTCAGGCTGACTTCCAGGCCAAACATTTTGGCAGTTTCCGCAAAACAGGACGTCAAGCGCTGAAGAGCTGGCTCTGAATGGGCAACTAAAGCGGCATCATCTGCAAAGAGTAGTTCACGGAGAAGTTGCTCTTGTGTCTTGGTGTGAGCTTGCAGGCGCCTCAGATTGAAGAGACTGCCATCCGAGCGGTACCACTTTAAATAATCCCCAAGCCATTGGTGCTCTGTGATTGATAAAGGATTACTTAAGGACAGCATCGAGTCCACGCTGCTGAAGATCCAGCTGCGCTGGATGGGTCACGTCTCCAGAATGGAGGACCATCGCCTTCCCAAGATCGTATTATATGGCGAGCTCTCCACTGGCCACCGTGACAGAGGTGCACCAAAGAAAAGGTACAAGGACTGCCTAAAGAAATCTCTTGGTGCCTGCCACATTGACCACCGCCAGTGGGCTGATAACGCCTCAAACCGTGCATCTTGGCGCCTCACAGTTTGGCGGGCAGCAGCCTCCTTTGAAGAAGACCGCAGAGCCCACCTCACTGACAAAAGGCAAAGGAGGAAAAACCCAACACCCAACCCCAACCAACCAATTTTCCCTTGCAACCGCTGCAATCGTGTCTGCCTGTCCCGCATCGGACTGGTCAGCCACAAACGAGCCTGCAGCTGACGTGGACTTTTTTACCCCCTCCATAAATCTTCGTCCGCGAAGCCAAGCCAAAGACTTAAGGTGGTATGTGAGTGGGAAGGATGGATGAGAATTACTACTCTAGACCCAATTGTTACTAAATTATTTTGCTTGAGAAAATTTGTCATTGGTCATTTCCTTTGGAGTTATGAAACCCTGCACATAACGAGTCAATTAAGTATGATTAAAACAGTGGTTTTCAAACTTTTTCTTTCCACTCGCATATCACCTTAGCAATCCCTTACATCACAGAGCACCAATGGAATACTTAAAGTGGTATATGAGTGGAAAGAAAAAAAGTTGAGAACCACTGATCTATAGTAACCTGTACATAATCCTACTTTGACATAGAAACCAAATGCCTGCAGGTTCCCATGAGCAGTTGCAGTAAGTATCAATTTGAAAAGATTTAGTGGATTATTGAAGTGGGGTTAAGTTGAGCTTTCTAACGACCATTTTTCTCACTTAAAAGTAACAGCCTTTCCAATGAAATTGATGTTCCTTTCTGAATGATCTCCAATGAATCCAATGCACAAAAAAAAAAAGTTTGACAGCCACTGGTCAGAAAACTGTCACACATGTCAATTAATAACTTTTTGGATGACTATACACATTAATTTTTGGAGGAATGAGAAAGCTCAAGGCAAGTTGGGTGTCACTTATATTAGCATATAAGTAAATAATGATACTGTGAATGATACATGGACCACCTGTGAACTCAAGAGTCTGGTTTGAAAGCTGACAAGGATTTGAACAGACGAAGCTGCTGCAACAACAATTCTCACTGAAACATTGGTTCCATTTTCCCTGCAACAAAAGACACTGATGCTGATATAGAACGGACCTCATTATATTTTGAAAGCAGGAGATTATAGCTGCTAAATAGGAAAACAAGAATGTTAAAATGGTGGGACCTTATTCACAGCATTTTGGAGTTTTTCAAATCCTGCAGATGTGGTTCCAATTCTCCATGACCCTTTCCCTCCATCTCATAAAATATCAGAGTCAATAACTGTTGCTCTTCTCCAGGGTGTAATCTTTCCTGTTGGGCATTTTCAATGTTTTCCATTTTTACTTTGAGAATTTCTGTATGCACATGATTATGTTTTATTCAATATTGTTCATTGACAAAATTTGCAGGTCAAGAAATCCTATTCCACTATTTGTATATAATGATCAAGTCTTCCCCGTCATCTCCTAGCTCTCTTCTTTTCTTCTTCCTCCCACCAGTATCCACCTATCATCTGATAACCTGTGCTCCTCCACCTTCCCATTCCCCCACCCCACCTTGGTATGGCATCATCCTGATTTTTTAGCACTCCTGAAGAAGGGCTCAGGCCTGAAACATCGACTGCCACTTTGCTTTCTATGGATGGTGCACGACCTGCTGAGTTTCTTTAGCATTTTGTGTACTGCACTAGATCCCAACATCTGCTGCTTTCTTTAAATTTTTCCTTTAATTTAATCACCTTCCATGTGATTTGCCTCTTTTCAGGTATAGGGAGAAAAAATGCTTCTGATTCTTATCTCTCTGTGCTCTCAGAATCATCCATCAGCATAATCGGTCAGCACATCTATTTCAGAAAATTACAATGGATATGAACATATGTTTATCAGGACAGATCTTTCTGAATATACCCACATATAATTCCACTGCTAGGCTGAGAAAGGCAAAAATATCTCCCCACAGCTCTATGAACCAGTTTCAAACTTCATTAAAGGGTTGGGTGTGATGGTGGAGGCTCCTATCTCAGTCAGAGCATTGACACCGGGGGCTGAGGAATTTAGGAGGACTAAAGTATGAGGGCACTCAGCTGTTTATATCAGCTGTTTATATGCTGAGGTTCTACTGGAACAAGGTATTGCAAAGGATAGGCTTGACCCCATTGCCATGTAATGTCGCAGTCAGCTGGACTTTGCCACACCACCTATCCTTCGTGAATTTTTTTTTAAGATCAACGCCTTTGTCCACAAGGCCATCAAATAATGGTCAGCATGGAATGTCAAACAGAAAATGAGAGACGCGGATTCGATGGACCCATTGAGGTGGTTCACTGAGCAGACCATCAGGTCATCTGCCAGAATGCCTCATTGCCAGGGTGCAGAAACAAGCTCCAGGACTTGGCCTGGCTGATGGTGAGAGGAGCCCATCCGGTCAGATCCTTCCTGTACAACTGGAATATCACCCACCGTGCACATTGTCCTCGAGATGGCTGCGGTGGAGTGGAGACAGTCACCCACCTCTTTTCCGAATGCAGATTTACAAAGAGAATGTGGAGAAGGATGCAAGGGTCCTTGTCATGGTCATCCCCAGAGGCAGCATGACAGAGGCCTCTCTCATCTATGGGCTGCTCCCAGACGCACACAGAGTTAGACATCCAAAACTGCTGGAAGACCATCAACTCAGTGAAAGACACACTTTGGACTGCTCAAAACCTGTTGGTCTTTGCTAAGGATTACACAGAGGCCTGGTGCAGCCAAAGCAAGGGTGCTGTGGGGAAGGATCACAGTCTCAAGTGCTCCCATTACTGGGCTTTAAGGAACTGAGTGAAAACACACCGAAATACTGGAGGAACTCAGCCGGTCTTTTCAGCATGCATAAAAAGCGTAGATATATTGCTGAAATTTTGGCCCTGACCCCTTCTTCAAGGGACTGAGATTGAGGGGAAGTCCCTCAAAAAACAGGGCAGCAATGGTATATTTAGAGAACAAATTATGGGAATGTATAAATATGATTGACACTATGGGTGTGAAAAGACTTTCAATGGATTTTTTGGAAATAATTTATTGTGAATAAAGTCTAATTTTTGAAAAATAATTTGCTGCTTTGTCCAGCCAATGAGTCAAGTTGATCGACCTGAAATTTTTGTGTCCCTTCAATGAAAGTTGATGACAGAATTTTAAAATATTATTTCCCTATTGCCTCCATATTAGTCAATAAGCAGAAACAATACAACTTTCAATGTGTGTGGGTACAATGTTCACAGATTTTACACTGACAATTATTTGATCATATTGCATCCCAATACCAGATTTTATAAGGCTTTAAAATGAGAAACATAAGAAGAATCCCAAATAAATGCCATTTAATAGTAAGGCAATTTCTGTTCCTTTGCAGTCTTCATAACACTGCAAAACATTTATTTTATCATCCTGTAAAACAAATTGTAGTTATTTGCATTGTTGCAATGCAAATGGTGCACAATCTCTTACTATAATTTGTTGATGAAAATGCCATGCTATGTGGTCAACACACTCATTTGTTATTATATTTTGGAAAATATTCTCCATGCATTGTGGTACTGTACAGCTGCGATTTGTTGTTTATGAATAAGCTTGGCAAAGCAATTAGAATTGCTGCCATACAATACCTATGGACCAGGTTAGACCCTGACCTTGGGTGCTGTCTTTAGGTAGTTTGCACATTCTCCCTGTGACAACACTTGCTTCACCCCAAGTGCCCAATTACACCCAATTCACCTACAACCCCTCATACATTTTGAAGGGTGGGAGGAAACCAGAACACCCGGAGGAAACCCATGCAGACACGGGAAAAATGTACAAACCCCTTACTGACGGCGCCAGATTCAAAACCTGATCACTTGCACTGTAACAGTGTTGCACTCATCTCTATGTTAACTATGCCGTGATGATCTTTTACTTGCTTATTCCAAAGACATCCTAGCAGGTTAACTGGCTACTGTAATTGTCCCTAATTTGTATGAGTGTCAGGAATACAGGGAGCTGAAGGTCATATGAGAACCTATACAGTGCAGAAAAATATGTATGAAATGGACTGATGAAATTGTTCTGAAAACTGACAGACTCGATGGGCCAAATTACCTAAATTTTATCAAAAGGTCTCTAATTTAAAATAGACTTTGAAATGGTAATTTTCAAAAAATGTCAGTTCTAATGGCCTGACTAATGATTCAGAGAAAAAAGTTTTCACCCCAGCTGGAATTTTAATAACAAACATTAAATAAATCTAGAATATAAAGCAAGTATATGCAAAAATAATGATGGAATGACCAGATTGTCATAAAAACTAATCTGGTTCACGACTATTCTTCAGACGAACACTAATCAGCTATCATTAGGAAAGGAAATCTGCTGTAGTTACCAAAATCTGATTCCAAACTCAATGGGATGTGATTGACTCTTAACTGTCGACCGAGAAGTCAAGAACACACCTCATACATATATATCCCATCAAATACTACGTGCATAGGATATAAATGCTATTGTGGCCCAATAATGCCAAAATCATGTCCAAAAAAAAACTAAGATTGTAACAAATCAAAAGAGAAAACTAAGAGAAAAGAAAAATAAATTCTGGAAATACTCAGCAGGAAAGGCAGCTTTCTGTGAAGCAAGAGACCTAGTTACCATTTCAGTTCAATGGCCTTTCAGTATGGTCTGATAAAAGATCAAAGAACTATTTCTCAGTTGATTGAATCTACCTGAACTGCTGAGTGTTTCCAGCATTTGGTTTTTATTTCAGACTTCCAGCATTTTGCAGTTTCTTTTTCACTTTTGAAAGAATATGGAGTGAGTGCAGGAAAGTGGTTCTGAGGTCATAGATAAGCCATGATTTGATTGCGTGATGAAGTAAATTCAAAGTGTTTTTATTTCTTATGGACAGGATGGATTCAAAATCCAGAGTTGTAATTGGTGGAGGACAGTCTAAATGTATGATGGTATCTTAAGTTCACAGAAAACAATGTATAAAAACTGATTTTGTTCCTAAAACTAACCTTTTAACTCTTAGCAGTTTCATTCTTCTTCCAAAGCCAGACACTATGAAATCACAGGAGTTCCGTGGATCCAATGATTCAAATGAAGCAATTTACATATCACAATGAGATAAACACCATCACTTACTTGCCTGCTATTTTATAGCACTTGCTCATTTCTGAGTGACTGTTTCTAATCTACCATGACTAATGCTTCTGTTACTTGTTTGTTGCTTCCAGAAAATTTACCATGGGTAAAAATTCTAATAGGCAGAATAAGGCGAGCACTTGGCCATAGCTGAATTTCACCTGAAATCAAGTCCTGTCTATGCAGAAATCATGCTCCTACCAGCCCTGGGTCTTTGTATTTCCAGGGCATGTGATTAAGAGAGCCAAAGATTCCATGAGTTTTATTTTCCTGATGGAAGATACCTTTTCACAGGAAGTCACCTTTTTAGGGTAGCACGGTTGGCATAGCGGTTATCACATTGCCTTTACAGCAACAGCGATCGGGACCGGGGTTCAAAACCTGCACTGTCTGTAAGGTGTTTGTAGGTTCTCCCTGTGTCTGTGAAGGTTTTCACCAGGTGCTCTAGTTTCCTCCCACCCTTCAAAGTATACTGGGGTTGTGGGCCGAAGAGGCCCATTATGGTGCTATATGTCTACATTTTTTTTTAAATTGTGGAAGCCACAAACAAGTAACAGAAGCATTAATCATATTCATTTATTATTCACTTAAATGTTACACAACGTACAATTTTAGATCACAAGCAGAAATAGGTGCCTTCAATTGGTGAAAATGGCAGCCAAATGACAGCAATATTTATATTACACACATGGAAGTATTTTAAAATGACATGAAACCATGTTTTAACACTTAAGTTATTGTAGTATTCATGACAGCTAAAAGGACGTTACGCCTTCTTAAAATATGAGGCTATCCAATGCACTCCAGGGATACCAGCATTACAAATGAGTTGCAACAATTTGCAAAAAGCCAAGAGGGTAGAACACAAAGGCACTGATTGCACGTGTCATTAAAATAAACAGGAAACCATGTTCATGTGGCAACTTAAAGCTGTAATCCTTACTCAACAGTTTCAAAAAATACATGCTCAGATGTGTATATTTATGGATTCAAAATATATCAATTTTGCAGCATTGCGTCTAAGATGACAAATACCAACCGTATTCACTTTTCAATCTTCTGCCTTAAGTGATGAAGTGTGTTGGAATAATGAAGGCTGTCTGTAATGAAGGCACTAAGCAATATGTTCAGCGTCTGTACTTTCGATGTATTACAAATTAATTTAGACATCTGCTGATTTAAAATGCCTATGGGATTGGCACATTGTTCTGCTGCACTGACTTACAGGTTAAGTTGAACAACCAAGCCATATATTTCATAGCGACCCAATAAGAAACCCAATCTACAGATGGGTAAGAGGACATACTGTGATCTGCAAATAGTAGGTTGAAAAGATCTTTAGAATTTTTTGCCAAATTGGCATCAGCAAGATTCGTCACATTTACTGCAACGGATGGTCCACAGGAATGACACTTGTTAATTAATTATTTTGTTCATGTGCTTTGAGCAGAAAATTAAGACAGGTTGTAATTATTAGCACAAGGTTGTGAAACAGAAAAGAGTGATCTGTTGTGTTCTTTTAGTATCCAAGTTCCAGTCCAAATACTAATTGAAGGTCGTAACTAATTAATATACAACATTTCTGCATTGTAATTGCTCAGCATAGAGAACATGGTAGAGGTTTTATTGCAGATAAAGGATTCTACATCATATGTATAACCATAGGCTTTTTTTCTCCTTAAAACAATGAGGTATCTGTGCTCATAAATGTGACTCTGGTGCTTTATCTTTGTGAAAATACATGGTAAATTTTTGAAACCCAATTCATTCCTGCCACATCAGTTTTGCTGGCATAATGCCCACACCAGGTGGACCAAATTGCACCCAAACTGAGAGGATGTATACCACATGTGTTTGCCTTAGTTTCTTCAGGTCTAAAGGGCTTAACCAATGGTCCATGATGAAGATCAGGTCAAGTGTCATTCATTTCAAGGAAAAATGATTAAAGTTTCTCATCCATCACTATACATCAGAATTAATGTTAAATTAATTCAATTACCTGAAACATTAACCACATTTTACTTACTTTTCACATCATGAAATAGGATTGCATTTTATGGCAGTTCCTCACAGGGACCTTGGATGCTCCTGTGTGCAGTTTGCACATTCTTCTTGTGACCATGGCTTCCTCTGGATCATTGGTTCTCAACCTTTTTCTTTCCACTCACGAATCACTTTAAGTAATCCCTAAGCCATCAGTGCTCTGTGATGAGTTAGGGGTTGCTTAAGGTGGGATATGAGTGAGCAGGAAAGGTTGAGAATCACTGCTCTAGACCCATTTGTTACTGAAATATTTTGCTTGAGAAAAATTGTCATTGGACCATTTCCATTGGAGTTATGAAACCGTGCACATAATGAGTTAATTAGGTACAATTAAAACAGTGATTTTCAAACTTTTTCTTTCCACCCACATCCCACCTTAAGCAATCCCTGACTAATCACTGAGCATCTATGGCATAGGGAATACTTAAAGTGGGATGTGAGTGGAAAGAAAAAGGTTGAGAACCACTGATGCTCCAGTTTCCTCCCACAACCCAAAGAATGGCAGGTGATTGGTAAAATCTGGGGGAAGTTGATGAGAATGTGGGACGAATAGAAAAAAATAGGATCAATATAGGATTATGTAATTGGGTGAACAAACGAAATAGAAGCAGTCGTCCATCTGGCCCATTGAGATTGCTCCACCATTCAGTAAGAATATGGCTGTTCTAACCAAGGATTTAGCTCCACCTCCCTGCCTTTCCCCATAATCCTCATTTCCCCATACTAGGCAGAAATTTGTCTTTAAATACATTCTGTCTTTAATGTATTTCCAAAATTGCTTTATTGTCTTGTATTTGTACACAAAATGTAATAATACACAAAATTTTTCAACATTTGCTTGCTATAATGGCACGCAGAGAGGTACCCAGAAGCTGAGCGGACTCAGGTCTAGTCAGTACTTGGAGGGAGATCGCCTGGTAGCAACCAGGTGCTGTAGGTTTCTGTGAGGAGCGCTGGACAAAGTGGCATCTCTCTGCCTGCCTTAGTATCCTAAGTTAAAGAATTTCATGTATGTAACATTCTAAATGTAGTATTACATGACAATAATGGAACCTTTAACTTTACCCCCCTGTCCAGTCCATTGGCAAACCAGAGCAGCTAGATCTGAACCTCCAATACAATCAAGTTTATTTATTATCCAATTGTATCAGTACAAACTAATGAAACAGCATTCTCCGGTTCAAAAACAGTGCAAACACACATAAAAACATAACACACATGCAGACAAATACACGGAACATGCCTTATGTACATATATTAAAAATAAATATTATTAATAAGTAATTGAGTTACAGGGAGTTGTTTTAACAGTTCAGCAATCCATATAACCATATAACCATTTACGGAGCAGAAACAGGCCATGTTGGCCTTTCGAGTCCGCACTGGTTCTAACGTTTCCTAATACTATAAAACTTTTTTTTAAATATTTTTTTATTACAAACTACATGTATAGTTTTACATTTAAATTCAGATTTTCAAAGGTAAATTAACATCTACGAATAATGCTTTCTACTGAATGTTAAGCAAAGTGTTTCTCTTTATTTTGCTTTTCTTTAGTTGGCTGTGGTAGCCTATTGTCAAATGTCACATGGGACCCCTTCGTTAGAATTTCTGAATACTCTGCAGTCAAATCCTCAAATAAGAATGTTTTTCATGCCGTAACAATTTTTGCCATTCAAAGTACTTGCCAAAGATCAGAATATTAGGAAAGTCTTTTTTTCACTTCGTGTAAGTGCACATAATTTTTTTAGGAAATAGTAGACAGAATAAAGGGTGACTAGAATCCACAAGCTGTTGACTAAAAGCCCGTCAACTGTTAATCACTTAGTTCATTCGTTTTAAAGCAAAGTGAACAATATTTTATTTAGCTTGGATCTCCAAACACAAGCAAAATATGATTAACTATTCAGTTTTAAATTTAGTTTGAGTTAATTTAATTTATTTTAATTGTTCTGTAGGATTTAAATGATATTTTAGCTAACATTTTCTGTAGAATCATTCATTTAAAGCTATTTGCCGGTACAGTAATTCCTATGCAGTCAAATCTGGTTGAATATGGAGAGTCATTCAGTAGCCTCACTGGCCATGGGAAGAAGCTGTTCCTCAGCCTAGTGAATCTGGCTTTAATTCTTCTATACAGAATCTCTTTACTGACAGGAGTAGCTCGATGATGCCGAGTGTGAGATGGGAGGAGTTCTTACAGATTTTATCAGGTCTTTTTAAACAATGATTCCAGTAAATCACATCAAGGCCAGGGGTAGGAGACTTCAGTAATCTTCTCTGCTACTTTTATAGTCCTGCAGATTGACCTCTGATCCCATGCTTTAAAGTAACTGCACCACTCTGTGATGCAGTCAGCCAGGACACTCTAAATCAAGCTCCTATAGAAAGTTGATAGGATGGTGGCTGGTAACCTTGCCTGCCTCATTCTTCTCAGGAACTGCAGTTGCTGTGGTAATTTCCACACAAGTGAGATGATGTTGAGTGACTGGGATAGGTCACTTCTTATGTGGACTCTGAGGAACTTGGTGCTCTCCACTCTCCCTACTACCAAGCTATTAAAATGTCGTGGAAGCTGGTCGTCTCTGGTCCTCCTGAAGTCCACAATAATCTCCTAAGTTTTGTCCAAATTGAGGCTCAGGTTGTTATTCTCTCACCAATTCATGAGATTTTCCACTTCTTCTCTGCAGAGCAACTCATTGTGGTTGCTTGTGAGGGTACTTCTGTCGTGTCATCTGCAAACTTTATGAAACTGGATATGGCATTACAGTCATGGGTCAGAAGAGTGAACAGGACCGATGCACCAGTGATGGTGCCTGGCATTCTGCTAATAATCCTGACTGACTATGTTCTTTCCATTGGGAAACCCAGAATCCAGTTATAGGAAAAGGTGTCGAGTACCAGTGAGGACAGCGTCTCCACCAGCCTCTGGGATATAATTGTATTCAATACCAAGCTGAAGTCAATGAATGGCAGCCTAGCATATGAAGCATCATTACCTAGGTAGGTCAGGACAATCAAAGCTATAACATAGTCAGTGGAACAGTCTAGAGGTGAATTAAAATGGGTCTAACACCTCTGGGAGGTGCACTTTGATACGTTCCATCACTAGAAGCTCAAAGAATTTCATAATGGTGGAGGTAAGTGCCAAATTAAGAACCTTTCAGCACCCAAAGCCTCTGAGGACCCTCTCATACATGATTTTTACCAGCTTATAGTTTTTTATTTTTAATATAGAGCAGTATAGAGTTTGCAGCACCCGACCAAATTCAGAGACTCCAAGTAACAAGGCAGCTGTCTTAGAAAATTATCCACTTTATCATAGCACGTGTAAAAGTGCATATTTATTTGCATTCAGCTTCTTACTAAGATTTTTGACATCTGGGAGGTCAAAGAATGTTGTTTGATTATTTACAGCCTTCCTGATGCTCAATGAGTGAAAAGGAGGAGAAACCAGAAAATCAGAAGACAGCAGCCAAAATATTGGATGTGGATCTGCGTGAAATATCTGCTGAATATATTCAAGGCGCAGAAGACCTTTCTGTTTATGAATGGCTCTACGGAGGTTATGTGGACATTGTTAATATAACTTGGGAAACTACAATAAACTGCACAGTTACCTCCTTACTATGTTTTTTAGGAAAGGAGGTTGGCAAAGATATTTGTGGGTTGTCTGATTTAGCAGTGCTTCGCAAATGATTCATGGTGTTGATATCACCAGGTGAAGGCTGCACTGAATCAAAGATATTAAATTTCAGGGCCAGTAAACTGTATAGCTACAGGCATTTGTTTTTGCAAGGTTTTTCTCTTCATTGCTGAGAAGAATCTGTGGTGATCATGCTCCACCGTTAAGGAGAGATTTGAATATTGATATTGGAATGCCCAGAGAATCCCTTCTAGAATCTTTGCAGGGGAAAAGAATCCTCTGCAAGGATTCTATTCCCTTTTCGCAACTTCTCTGTCTCCAGTCCAGATCATCTAAAATGTCTGCCTTCTTCCACAAACCTGGCTCCCCCTCCACCAGCATCAACTCAGTCCTCACCTGCATTTGCTCCATTTCTTGTTCATCCGCCCTAGCCCCTCTTCGCCTAAACACAACAAACACAGGATTCTCCTTGTCGTTAACTACCACCTCCGCATCCAATGAATTATCCTCCAGAACTTCCAGAACTTACAACATGATCCCACTACCAGACATATCTTCCCCTCTCTCTCCTTCCCTCTCTATCTTCCATAGGGACTGCTTCCTCCACAACTTGCTCGTGAACTGATCCCTCCCCACCAATCACCACCCCAGCACCTTTCCCTGTATCTGCAGGAAGTGCCACACGTGCCCATATCTCCTCCCTCACCAGAGCTCTGGGCCCCAGACAGTCCTTTCAAGTGAAGCAACACTTCACTTGTGTATCCAAAGGAGAGATCTACTGCATCCAGTGTTCCCTTTATGGCCTTCTCTACAATGGAGAGACTGGGCTCAGACTAGGAGATCACTTTGCTGAGCACCTTCACTCTGTCTGCATCAGTGACAAGGATCTCCAGTGGCCAACCATTCCAATACTCATATGTTTGCCAATGGCCTCATCCAATATCTCAATAAATTGGAGGAAAACACCTGGTTTTCCATCTGGGCACTCTCCAGCCTGATGGCATTAACATCGACTTCTCCAGTTTCTGTTAATCTACTCTTCATTCTCTTCCCCATATCTTCTTTCCCTCAGCTCTCCACCCCTTCCCTCTATTCACCTATCCATCCCTCCTCCTTCTGCATGCTGCAGTGCCCCCCTCCTCCCCCATCACCTCCTGCTTTTGAGACTGTGTTCCTCTCCCCTTCCCTTTTTGTTCAGATGCTGATGACATTTTTCCATACCTTGATTAAGGGCTCAAGCCCAAAACATTGGTTATGTATCTTTAATCTTTGCTATTGTTAGGTCTGCTTTGTTCATGAATGAGTGAGACAAACACCAGGCTGAGTCGAAATCAGGGTTCTTTGTTCTTTATTACCGGATTGTAACACTTGCAACTAACCATGTTAGTCGGAGAATGCATTCTGCCGTTATCAGCAAAATGGTGATTTTTTATACCCTTGGATACGTGCTTAGAACATCATCATATCATTACTTGTCCAATGACTAAAACTGTTGCTATCCTTTCCCTGCTAGCTTCCTGCCTCTCAATCCATCAATGTCTCTCTTATCTTGTAAGTACAAGGATGCATTCACATCTTGTTACAGCCCTGTACAGGGTAACTCCTTACACATTCCCATCTCATGATGTTTTACCTTACACTATATAAAGTATAGTGTTTGACCCGCTGAGTTTCTCCAGCATTGTTTCAATATTAAATATTCATTTCTTATCATTTATGCCTTATTTGATCTAATTTAATTTTGTTAATGAAAACAAAAGCACAGATTGGACACACACACACTGGGAATCAGAGTGTAAAATCTACTGTCAGAACAGTGCGAACAAAGCAGCTCAGCCTCCTCCCTTTTAGCTGGAGCTGCTGGGTGCATTCTTTAACTGCCGCAGCGTGTGTCTTTGGCATTCCTGATTGGAGGAAAGGGGTGGAGAGCAGCGGACACGTTTCTCTCCTGCTTCACACAGCTGTTCACTCTCCCAGCTCACGGCTCCGGTGCTGCTTTCTCCCACTGCACAGTCAGTGACTGGTCAGATATAAAACTGTCCATGGTCCATATCAGTGTTCAAAGTGCCCTTCCAAAGAATGCTGGTTCAACTTCTTAATTTTTGATGGTGTGGTGCACACAGCAATCATTGGTACTTGAATTCTCCAACAGTGGTCCAGAAAAACAGGAAAAACTCAGAAAATTACATTAACACCCTGTGTGAACATTACATCAGCTGACCTCAGATATCAAATTTCTCTGTGGATCTGCCCATCACAGAATATTGGACTTTCTTTCTGCTCATTTTTTTTGATCATTTTCTCGCAGGCCCAGGTATTTCCAATTATGTATTCCTTTCAAGGAAAGATGTTTGGAACACCTAATTTACCCCCTTTTCTGATCAGAATATATCTAATTTGCTTTAAATTCCATTTTTATCAGGTTTGAACATCTTTTCCTTTTTTGCACTCATACCCTCCTTATTTTGATTACTTATTTGGTGTGGTGGAGTGGATACAATAGAAGCAGAAGGAGCCTGATTCAAAACTTGGAGAAACTTAGGATGTCTCTCATAAACTGCCATTTTCAACAAGTCTGAAGTTGACAAGCGAATATGGACCCATTGAAACCTATCAAGATAGTCATATTTCTCCTTTGGTGCAGTACAACAAAGACAAGGTGGACTCTGGATCATTCCCATCTTAATTCATAAGCTTTGCACCAATTTTCCCAGATAATTAATGATAAAATTGTGATAGTTGCTTGAAAACCATCCTATCCCAATTTTCTATGAATCAAATGCTCTCTATTTTTATTATTTTCTACATATTCACGTGCATGTACGTTTATCTGGAGTCCATTGCTTTTGCATAGACTCACTTGGCAGGACTGGAGCTTTGATAACTTGGCATCTTTGTTGTTAACACATGCACCTATTGATCCACTTAACTCCAAATATCTCCTGCAAATAACTGTTACATTCTAAATCCTGACACCATGAATGGAACACCTCATTTAAGACTCTGTTTTATAATTATGAAACTAATCTTGTGTTCCTCAATACCACTACACATTAGCTCATCTTCCTGGGTATTCTCTTTAATGGGTTCACTCCTCTGTATTGTCATTTGTATAATCATTATGGGTATTCAGGATTAGCTGAAACAGATAGCCTATTCTTTGTTATCAGTCTGTTGAAATACAGATCTTACCATTGGAAACAATTACAAAACAAATGGTTACTTTTTAAAAATCATTTCTCTACAGTATTCCATCAACACTAAATACACACTGTCGTTCCAATGTAACTTTTCATTAATGACCAAGGAGTCAAATCATTTTTCCAATCTATTTGACTAAATGAATCTTTATGACTTACATTGTGAGCTTGAAGATTCTTGATTGCACTAAATAAATATTTTTTTACTTCCCAATAGTCCAATTATGACCCATTGATTCTCTTTCTATGCTTGCTTCAAACACTATTCTAATGTGAAATTTAATAAAATGTTATTCAAAAAATTGCCAAATAATGCTAATTTGAAGCTCATTAGTAGCCACGTTTTTAAAATTTTATCTGCAATATTATTTTAGCTCCTAGTTTATGTGGTTCCTCCATGCTATTAAATTAAAATTTAAAAATTTAGACATATAGCTCAGTAACACTTCATTTCAGCCCATTACACTCCATTAACCTACACCCCCAATACATTTTTAAGAATGGGAGGAAGTCGGATTCCTCGGAGAAAACCCATGCAGGCTTGGGGAGAACATACAAATTCCTTATAGACAGCGCGGATTTGAACCGCAGTCCGATCCCGGTCACTAGTGCTGTAAAGGTGTGGCACCAACCACTACACCAACCGCTATGTGCTGACTTGCTACATATGTACAGTACAGATCAAATAACATTAAATAAAATATTAAATAAAAAAGCAGGGGTAAATAAAGCACCATTTTTAAATCAAAGCTTATTCCTCTAAAAAAAAAACTGATGGTGGTACTCAGCTTTGAAATTTCTTTGTGTATATTGGCTAAAATGACTATTAATATGGAACATAGCCTGAGGGGTTTGAATGAAAATGTAAATGCAAAACTACATGACTGGTGAACTCAAGTGGTTTATAAAGACATCTAAATCCCTGTGTGTGTCTCAGCCGTGAGCATGCTTCCAGCTCTCTTCCTGGAAATAGTTTCTCTGTTTCTGTCCCACTTCTTGCTTCTGGCTGTTAAGCTGCCGCACTATTACTTAGAACTTGCATTATTATTGCCTAACAGCAGTCTTAAGTCATGTGATGTAAATAACTCTTTTTTTAAAAAGAGTCATGGAGTCAAAGTTATACAGCATGGAAACAGGCTGTTCAGCCCAACTCTGTTCTTGCTTACCATTAAGAATCTTGTCACATACTCTCCCTTCAGGTTTGTTCTTCCAAAATGCATCATTTCACACGAATGCAGATTGAACTCCATCTGCCACATTTCTGCCCAACTCTGAATCCTGTTGATCTCCTGTTATAACCATATTACAACCTTCTACACTATGCACAATAGCTCTAACCTTCGTATCATCTGCAAACATACTGACCCATCCCTCTACTTTTTCATCCAGGTCATTTATAAAAATCAGGAAAATCAGCACAGCCAAGATGTCATGGATCTCATGCCTCTGAATGAGTCTATCGTGGGGTCATTGTAAAATGCCTTACAAAAATCCATGTACACCACATCGACTGCCATACCCTCATCAAATTTATTTTGTTACTTCCTCAAAAAACTCAATTAGTTTATCAGGCATAGACTACCCTCACAAAGGCACGCTGACTATCCTGCAGAGGACTATACTTCTCCAAATGCTCTTAAATCTTGTACGTAAGAATCCTCTCCAATAGTTTGCCCACCACTAACATAAGACTCACTGGTCTATAATTCCCAGGATTCTCCTTATTACCCTTTTAAACAAGGGGACCAATTTGTCATTCTCCAATTTTCCAGTACCTCTCCTGTAGCCAGGGAGGATGCAAATATCATTAACAAAGGCCCAGCAATCTCTTCCTGTAGCAACCTAGGGTATATCTCATACAGTTCCAGGAACTTATCAATCCTAACGATTTTGAGAAGATCGAGCGCCTCTTCCTTCTTAACCTCAACATGCTCCAGCACACAATCCTGTTCTATGCTGATCTCACATTGACCAAGGTCCCTCTTTTCTGATGAACACTGAAGCAAAGTATTCATTAAGAACCTCCCTACCTCCTCTGTATCTACACACTTTACCTCCTTTATCCTTAAGCAGCCCTACATTCACTCCACCAGCCTTCTGTTCTTCTTGTATGCATTGAACACCTTAAGTTTTTCCTAATCCTGCTTTCCAAGGCCTTCAAGTGCCCTCTGCTAGCTCTCACGTCCTTTAATGTTCCTTCCTGGCTACCATATTATTCTCATGGGCCCTTCCCGTCTTTTGCTTCCAAAACCTTCTGTATGCTTCCTTCTTCCACTTAAATAGTTGTCTCAACTCTTTTGTCAACCACAGTTCCCTTATCCCATTATCTTTCCACTATCTCAATGGACCAAATCTATTCAGAACACAGTGCAAGTAGACCTTAGACATCCTCCATATTGCTTCTGTGGTCCCCCACCCGAGAACATCTGTTCCCAATTTGTTCTCCTTCGTTCTTAACTAATCCCATCCTAATTAGCCCTTCCCAATTAAATACTTCACCATTTTATCTACTCCTATCCTTGTCCATAGCTAAACAAAAGGTCAGGGAGTTGTGGTCACTTTCACTGAAAGGCTCGCTCACTGAGAGGTCCATCACCTGACCCAGTACTAAATCAAGTATGGCCTCTCCGCTCATCAGCTTGTCCACATACTATATAAGGAATCCTTGTTTGACATACCTAACAAATTATGCTGCATTTATCCCTTTCTGTAAGGAGGTGTAATCAATATTTAGGAAGTTGAAGTCTCCCTTTACAAAGACACTTATTTCTGCACCATTCCAAAATCTGCCTACTTATCTTCTTCTCAGTGTCCCCAGGGTTATTTGGGAATCTATAGACTACTCCCAATACAATGATTACTCTCTTCCTGTTTTTGACTTCCACCCACACTATCTCAGTAAACAATCCCTCCATATCCTCTTTCCTTTCTGTAGCTGTGATACTATCCATAACCACCACCCAGTGACATTAATAGCCCTTCCACACAAGGCAAAGATTCACATGCACTTCTCGAACCTCAGTATTGCATTTGATGCTCCCAATGTAGCCTTCTCCACATGAGGGCAAGCTCAGACCATTTCATAGAACATCTACTTTCTGTTTGCAATGGCCATCCTGAGTTCCTGGTTATATTCCATTTCAATTCCCACTCCCATTCTCACACCAATTTGTCTATTCTGCGCCTGCTCTACTGGCAGAGAGAGAGGACCAATGTAAACCAAAGGAACAAAACCTCATATTCTGCCTTGGTAGTCTACTGCACAATGGTATGAACATAGAATTGTCTAATTTCAGATAACAAGTCCTTTCTCTCTTCGTCCTCTTTCCCCAATCTATTCTATACCCCTTCTCTTCAATTCTATCCCCACCTCCCCAGTGGATTCTTCCACTCTTCCCACTCCATCTCTTAGTACCATAATTATTACTTTCTCTTCTTACCCAATTCCAACACTGGCAGCCATTGTCTCTTAGTTACCCACTCCACCCTCTGCGTCATCTTTCCCCACTTAACCGCTTTGTTTCTCTTATCTCTTGCTCTCTCTAATTTTCTGGCAGCTACCCAACTACTATCTCTGACAGTCATCTCCCTGATTCATCAATCTCACAGTTGGTTCTCTGCACTTGGTTCTCTTCTCCACATTCTCAGTCTTAATGAAAGTTTAAGGCCCAAACTGTCAACCAATCACACCTCTCATTGTTGCTGCTTGGATGCTGAGTTCCTCCAGCAGATTGTTTTTTAGATTCAACTTCCACCATCTGCAGTCTCCTGTGTGCCACCAGAATTCAATACAATATAACCTTCTATGAACTGAAGTCTTCTTTCTTTGGCTTGGCTTCGCGGACGAAGATTTATGGAGGGGGTAAAAAGTCCACGTCAGCTGCAGGCTCGTTTGTGGCTGACAAGTCCGATGCGGGACAGGCAGACACGATTGCAGCGGTTGCAAGGGAAAATTGGTTGGTTGGGGTTGGGTGTTGGGTTTTTCCTCCTTTGCCTTTTGTCAGTGAGGTGGGCTCTGCGGTCTTCTTCAAAGGAGGCTGCTGCCCGCCAAACTGTGAGGCGCCAAGATGCACGGTTTGAGGCGTTATCAGCCCACTGGCGGTGGTCAATGTGGCAGGCACCAAGAGATTTCTTTAGGCAGTCCTTGTACCTTTTCTTTGGTGCACCTCTGTCACGGTGGCCAGTGGAGAGCTCGCCATATAATACGATCTTGGGAAGGCGATGGTCCTCCATTCTGGAGACGTGACCCATCCAGCGCAGCTGGATCTTCAGCAGCGTGGACTCGATGCTGTCGACCTCTGCCATCTCGAGTACCTCGACGTTAGGGGTGTGAGCGCTCCAATGGATGTTGAGGATGGAGCGGAGACAACGCTGGTGGAAGCGTTCTAGGAGCCGTAGGTGGTGCTGAAGTAATAAATGTTTAAAGACCAAGACTTTAAACCCGCCTCTGAACTCATAGTATACTCAGCATCATTGAGCCCTTACTCGCCTGTACACTCCAGATACAGGGACATACCACAGCACTGGAGCAGTACCACTAATGGTAGTTTGAAAAATCCTCCATCCAGAGAATTTGGCATGATTGGCAAACCAATATCAGTGGTAATTCAATACCATACAACTGGGATTCCACATTTTCTGTCATGAACTGTAGTGTTCAAAGAGAAATGATGGGGCACAAGGCTTCATCTGGGAGATTGGGGAAAGAGAGAGGATCAGCCTGCTGCAAATAAGGACTCCCAATGTTAGTCCTAATCAACCTGTGGCTGGGTGCCCTCATACAAATTGTACTTCTGGTCACCAAGGAATGGGCTCAGTTATATTCATAATTTGTTAAAAGAAATTGCAAAGAATATATTCTATTACATAATGGTTTTAGCCAGAATTTGAGTTTGTTTATTTGGTAAACATTTCTGCTTGTTTCAGCACTCATTAAAACTACATTCTTTGTCCTCAATACAGTTTCATCACAGCTAAACTGGTTTCTGAGGTCAAAGCTATGGGTGGTCTCTGCTTATGAGCCTCAGAATCATTCCAGTCTCATGCTGTAATTACTGTCAAATCGCACACTTTTGCGACTCTATTCTGCATTAGAATTTATTGTCATGAACAAGTCATGAAATTCGGTGTTTTGTGGCAGCAGCATCGTGCAAACATTCATATTATAACCATCTTACATTATTATAAAAAAAATTAAATAATAGTGCACGAAAAGTAAGGCAGTGTCTTTGGTTCATTGATTATTCAGGAATCTGAAAGCAGCGGGGAAGAAGCTGTCCGTGTGCCGTTGAGTGCTTGTCTTTAGGCTCCTGTACCTTTTTCCTGACGGTAGCGGAGTGAAGAGGACATGGCTTTTTTAAGACACCATCTCATTTAGATTTCCTCGATGGAGTGAAGTCTGGTGCCTGTGATGTCGCGGGTGTGTTAACAACCCTCTGGAGTTTATTCTTGTCCTAGGAGTTGGCATCTCCATACCAGACAGTGATGCAACCAGCCAGAATGCTCTCCATGGTACACCTGTAGAAGTTTACAAGAGTCTTCAGTGGCGTACCAAATTTCCTCAGACAGCTCACTAAGTATAGCCATTGGCAAGCCCTCTTTGTGATTGCATCAACATGAAGGCTCTAGGTCAGATCCTCAGAAATGATGACACCCAGGAATTTGAAGTTTTTGACCCCTCCACTAATGAGCCCTGGATAAGGACTGGGTTGTGTTCCCCTGACTTCCTTCTGAAGTCCACAGTCATTTCCTTGGTTTTGCTAACATTGAGTGTAAGGTTGTTGTCATTACACCATTCAATGAGCTGATCTATCTCCCTCCTGTACACTTCCTCAATGGCGTTTGTGATTCTGCCGACATTGGATAGCTTTGGAATTGTGGCTGCCACTCAGTTATGCGTGCATAAAGAGTAGAGCAGTGGATTAAGCATGCATTCTTTGGGTGCGCCTATATTGATAACCAGTAATGAGGAGACATTATTTCCAATTCATACTGACTGTGGTCTTCAGATGAGAAAGTCAGGAATCCAGTTGCAGAGGGGAGTACAAAGGCCTAGAATTTGTATCTGCACAATTTCCAATGCTATTTACAAGTTTGCCGATGACACCACAGTTGTCGGCAGAATCACAAATGGCAATGAGGAAACATGTACGAGGGAGAAAGAAAGTACTCTTGAATATGGTGTTGCTCTGCAAATGTCATAATTGTAAATCTTGTTGTTGGCATGACTTTCACTTCTTCTGTTAAGTTAACCCAAAACATTATGGAAATGCAGCATGGAAAGAGTCCCTTTGGCCAGAGACCAAATTTACATTAATTCTTTTTTTTTTGTTCTCCTTAAGTCCCACCAAATTCTATTTCCTACCTGCACACAAAGGGTAATTTACAGTGGCCAATTAACCTACCAATCCATGTATCCTTAAGTCATGGGAGAAAACTGGAGAACCCAAAGGAAACCCACACAGTCACAGTAAGAACATGCAAACTCTCCACAGACAGTATCCAGGGTCAGGATTGAAACCAGGTCTCTGGTGGTGAAGAAGCAGTTCAACCAGCTGCTTCATTGAGCAGCCAACAAGTCCATTAAATTTTATCTTATTTTCAGCTAATGATTTTTTGAAATTTATGGAAGACCAAATTAATATTTTCTTTAATACAGATTCTTCTTCAACCATTTTTATCTCAATTGTCTAGGACACTATGAAAGTATATCTTAGAGGACAAATGATCTATTATAAAGCTAATATAAAGAAGAAGACTAATAAGGAAAGATTAGATTTAACCAACCAAATTAAACAAATTGACTTATTGCCCATTAAAAGCCCTGAATTATATAAAAAAGAGAGTTGAATTTAAGACTAAATTTGATATTCTTTCCATTAATCCCATCGAACAGCAACTTCTGAGGAGTAAAAGTCAATTTTACATTCATGGTGAAAAATTCAGTAAGCTTTTGGCCAACCAATTGAAAGGAATGGTTGCCAAGAGACAAATTACCAAGATTTGGGTGGATGACAGTATGGATAAAACAGATCATTCTAAAATTAATGCTACTTTTAAATAATTTTACTTTAGACTGTATACTTCTGAATCTAATAATGATAATAGCTTAATGACGAATTTTTTATGCCTTCTAAATTTTCCCATGCTTTCTCAGAATAAACATTTGAGTCTAGTGGCACCTATTTTCCAAGGTGAAATACTTTTTGCAATTTCTTCTTTACAATCAAGTAAATCTCCAGGACCTGATGGGTACCCTGTAAAATTTTTAAAATCTTTTTCTAAATTGCTCATGCCCCAACTACACTCTGTGCTTAATGACTAATTTAAACAAGGGAATCTTGTTTAATGAAATTTGTATTTCTCTTATTCTGAAAAAGGGGAAGGATCCATTTGAATGTGCTTCTTCTAGGCCTATTTCTTTACTGAATGTTAATATGAAGATTTTGGCTAAAGTATTGGCCCACAGATTGGAGAATATTTTACCATGAATCATTTCTGAAGATCAAACTGGCCTTGTTATAAATCATTATTTTTATTTCAATATACACTGTTTATTGAATATTTTATATTTACCCTCAATTCCTGTCTCTGAATATGTTCTTTCTTTAGATGCAGAGAAAGCTTTTGATCAGGTGGAGTGGTGTTATTTATTTGTGACCCTGTGAAAAAATTAATTTTGGATCATGTTTTATTAAATGGATTAAATTAGAATATTTATGTCCTACTGATTCAATTCTTACCAATCTACAACAATCAAAATCTTTTAATCTTCAATGGGGCACTCGTCAAGGCTGTACTTAAAATCCATACTTTTTGATTTGGTATTAGAACCATTTCCTTCTGGAATATAGAGATTTTACAGGGATTTACAGGAATGTCATTGAACATACAGTTTTCTTATATGCAGATGATCTTTTGCTTTTTGTATCTAATCCAGATGTTTCTTTACCAAGCATGTTATCTTTATTATCTCAATTTAGCCAATTTTCAGGATACAAGTTGAATCTGCACAAGAGTTAACTTTTACCTCTAAATGGACCTTTTCCAAGGTATTTTAATTTTCCTTTTAAGATTGTGAAGGATCAATTTACTTATCTTGGTATTACAATTACTAGGATTTATAAACATATTTTTTTAAGGAATTTATTTTCTATTTTGTTTAATCATGTTAAATTATACCTATCAAGATGGTCACCTTTATCTATTTTAACGATTGGCCACATCAATTCTATTAAAATGAACATTTTAGCTAATTTTTGTATCTTTTCAAATCTATAATAATCTTCTTTATTTTTCAATATATTTTATTGGTTTTTATAATACAGTATAATGAAAAGGGAATGAAACTGAAAATACAATATAACATATTATAAAGATACAACTTTGCAATCTTCATTCCTAAATCTTTTATCAATTCACTTGAATTGTTTATACCTTCTTATATATGACATGAAAAATGCCCCCACTTAAATAAAGTTCATCTTCAAAAATCTAAAACGGACAGTTTTAGCATTGGCTAATTTTAGATTTTATTACTAAGTGGTTAATATACATAATTTGATCCTTTTGGTACAATTTTATATTTGTGTTGACTGCCCCACATGGGTAGAAATGAAACTGAATTTTGTTAAGAATACTTCCTTGTTGGCAATTCTAGGGTCTACTTTATCTTCTTTATATAAACTAACTGATAACCTGATAATTAAACAGTTTGGGAATATGGGTACAATTTAGAAGGTTTCTTTGGATTTCAGGGCTTTTCTTTTTCCAGTCCAATCACATTTTTCTACCTTTACAAGACACTACCTTCAATGACTGGCACAGATTAGGTATTAAATGTTTTAATGACAATTTTGCATTTTCAAACAATTGGTGGTAAAGTTTAATTTACCCAAATTTAGATATTTACAAATTAGACATTTTGTTCAGTCTCAGATCCCTGATTTTCCTAGAATCCCTGAGATGATCATGCTTCACACTATTTTTTTATCTAAATCTTCCCATAAAGGCTTAATATCTCTTATTTATGATCATTTGGCTGATCTAAGACTAGCCCCCCCCCCCCCCCCCACCCAGTTAAAATCAAATACCTGGGAGCAGGATTTGAATCTTTCATTGTCCAATGAGGTTTTGGACACCATTTTTAATTTGACTAACATTACTTCCTTGTGTCCTCAGCATTGTTTACTGCAATTTAAAGTGGTACATAGAGCACATATGTTTAAAGTTAAATTGTCTTGTTTCTATTCATACATAAATCCTCCAGATGACAAATGTAAAATAGATGATGATTCTTCAGTTCATATGTTCTGGATCTGCATTGGCTTATAAGAATTTTGGAAAGATGTTTTTCAAACACTATCAATAATTCTTAAGTTAAAATTGGAAACTTGCCTTTTAATTCTCTTTTTGGATTACCTCAAGATGTTGATGTATTACTGACTTCAATTCAAAGCCAAATTTTATCTTTTACATCACTGTTAGCCAGACGTGCGATTTTGATTTAATGGAAAGATAATACTCCACCTACACATGCACAATGGCTTGTTTAACTCTAGAAAAAAATTAGATATGCTATGAAAGATTCAAATGCTAAGTTCTAAAAGATATGGGGCTAATAATAGCCTATTATCATAACCTTAAAATTTAAGGTGCTTCTGGAATTTTGGTGCTGTGTTGTCCCTCTCCAAGTTGGTGCCACTTGATTCATAAATGTCAACTTTCATCTGTGCTTAGAGAAAGGGGTTTTGAAATTTTTCTTTTTTTTTTCTGTTGCTAAATCTTATTTTATTGTTATGACTGTGCTCTGGATTCCCTTATTATGAGAATATTATATAATATTTTAATTTTTTCTTTTTTTTTCCAAATCTGGTAGCACATTGTATAATTGTACTGTTCATTTGTTTATATCGTAAAACATTAATAAAAATATTTTTAAAATAAAATTTATTCCATCTCCAACACAAACTTAAATTGAAAACTGACCTGACAAATGTGTTGCACATTACATTACAAACCCTTTTTTGGTACATGTTGTTTGAAAATGGAATCTCACTTCATTTTTGGAAATGTCACACTTTCAATAGCATTCTAATGATAGTCCTTCAATGGTTATACCACCAATTTTCTGCATTTGTCTAATTGGGTAAGCAGAATTGCATTTATATAGTCCTTCCACAACACAGTAAGTTTCACAGTCACTGAACTACTCTTGGGGAGTAGTTCTTGTAATATAAGGAACCAAGACAATATAGTCACACAGAGAAATGTACACACAGTAATGACAAATATTAAGTAATGTTAGGTGCATTTGGTGAAAATAGAATAATATTATTTGAAATGTTTTTATTTGTAAAATAGCTGTAAATATTCAATAACAGACAAATTCACCCCCTGTTTAAAAGGATGGTTATTTTTAAACCAAGCACTTTTCCCACACAAAAGATGCTATTTGTGCAAATTAACTTTTACCTCTGCCTGCAAAGAGTTAATATCCACTTCACCTCTGTCCTTCATACTCCATTATATGAAGACTTGAAAAAATTGAATAATTCAGCATTCACAAAGGTACTCTCATTATGGAGATTTATTGGCTAGTGTGCTATTTAATATCAAGTGTTTACTGAAGCTTGGGTCACAAGGTAACATTTCTTTTTTTTTACATATATATGTCAGTATCTGTCAGTTCATCATTGATGTTAGAAATTGATGTATTACCTATTTTCCTAAGCAATTTAAATGGTATGGTTAAAATGTAATACCTTTTGCGAATGTGGTAAATAACAGTCTATCCTCACAAACACTATGGTGCACTTAATTATAGTCAAACAACCTATGTGCTTTTCTAAATGAAAAATTAGACTATTTTGCATTTTTATTGAAACTATTTTCAAATTTTACAATTGCGTCAGAAAACATAACAAAATTACAAACAAATCAAAAAAAATTCTGTCTACTGTAAAAAAAAACAATTTAGTGAGGGTGTCCTTCCTGGTTTTTAGCAGCATCTCAGTTGACCTCATTTGACATTTGCCTTGTTTTTGGTTTTAACTTGATTTATAGGTTTTACACAAAATCAGGGATGGGAAGTTCATTACTGAACTAGGCCCTACTGAACTGCACGCTCTTTATGCTCTTTGGCATGCAAGGTTCTGTTAAAAAGAATAAAGAGAGAGCCTCCTTTTTCCACACTGCTGCTGTGCAGCATGGAAATAGGCACTTTAATTCAACTTGCCCATCTGAGCTAGTCCCATTTGCTTGCATTTAGCCCACATCCCTCTAACATTTTCCTATTTATGGACCTGTCTAAATGTCTTTTACTGGGTGTAATTATACCCATCTCTTCCACTTCCTCTAACAGCTCATTCCTTATATACACTGTTGTGTGGAAAAAGTTGTCCCTATGCACCCTTTTAAATCTTCCCCCTTACCCTAAATCGATATCCTCTGGTATTGAATGTTGAATTAATTTCAATGTACTTTGGCTAATTCTTTGCAGAAACACCTTTTGCAACCTCAAGACAGAATAGCAAAGAATCTTGTTGGAACGTTGTTTCTTAATGCCTCTTCCCTGAACCCCAAGACTCAGTTTGAGGCAAAGGTCAGCTGTACACATCCACCCTCCTGCCATCGCAACCATGCCACCATGATATTGATTATCTCTTTTCTTCTTGATGCTCTAGAAACACTACCAAATGCTCTTCTGCTATTCATCTCTTCTCTTTTTCTCTGTTTTTTTGTGGATGTTAGTTCACGCATATGCACATCATGCCATCCTTACTGTGAAATGATGATTGGAGTTTTTTGAATTAAGGGGATGAACATTATTCAATTTAGTATCTCAATCCAAAACCTTTAGGACTCGGGTATCAACAATAACCTTTTAGCTTTTCTGGGTAGAATGCTTAAAAAAAATGAAATGATGAAATTCCTGCATTGAATTTAATTGGGGGGTTTAGCTTCTCAGCCAGAACAGGTATGACCAAGAAACATAGACACTAAAATCTGGAGCAAATCAAAACAAACTGCTGAAGAACTCAGTGAGTCAGACAGCATCTGTGGAAACAAAGGGGTAGTCGGTCTTTTTGGTCAATGCAGGATCTTAACCCAAAATGTTGACCATCCTTTTGCCTGACTTGTTGAGTTCCTCCAGCAGTTCATTTTATGGCCAAGAAATGGGTGGCTCAATTATGGATATTTTTTTCTCTTCCTCAACCAAAAACTTTTAAACACAGGGCAGTAAACTGATAAAGTGGCACAATTTGTCTTCTTGTTAATTGAATTGATGTTAATCACTCAATTATTCATCTTAACTAAAAACAAGTTATTTTCTAATTAGACAGTTGTAGCCAAAGGCAAATATTGAATAATATGTTAATGGCAACTTTCTTCTGCACTTTGAAAACTTTGGCAAAGTATGCCCAATAAATGTTCCAGTTTGGATAATCCAATTTGTTAGAAGGGTATTAAGGCATGTGTACTCAATATTCTTTTAAAAAAATATATCAAATCCTATAAAGCAATTCACAATTGGACAAGAGATATCACATTTCAAAGTTGGTCCCTTTTGGCTCCATTTACATTTCAGGACTACCAGGGAGCAATTTCTAGCCCAGTGAGTTAGGATATGATGACAGGGCTGCCATGTGCTTTATTATGCATCATCAATTCAGTATCAGCTACACCTACATTCAACTGACCTCTTTTTGCTGCTAACAATGTGCAGAAACTGTTTGCAAATCTCATCCCCTGTTCTCCTTCGCTGACTTCAGAAGGCCTCTAGCTTTTAGATCTATAGTTTTTTTTTAAGTGGCTGGTCTAGTTATGTTTAAGAGAGTATCTTTACTTCCAAGATAATGATGATGTAGGATTCAAAAGTGGTCATGTCATTAAATATTAAATGGAAATTATTGGACTCTTTCCTGTTGATTAGTAGTTATTGCCTGGAATGAATGCAATGTATATATTGTCTTGTCCAGATTCAACTGCCTATGTGGACAATTTACTTTAATATTGGAGGGTTTTTGGGTGATTCGATGCTGAAAGGTTTCTCTTTAAGCTCTCTTCAGGTATAATAGTCTCACTGTGTGTAAAAATTCAACTCAATGATCATGAATTATCAGAAAGACTGGTGATATTAACCCATTCTGGCTTCTTTGTTAACTATTTTAACAAAAGGTAATCTAGAGAGCTAAATAACATAGAAAATATTGATGTCACCTGCATACACCATACCCAAGTATAGAACGTAGATCACATTATTAATAAGTAATATTATAGTTAAATCATTTTAATTTGTATTCTTACTTTTGACACATTTAAATCATATTGAATGAAGCAGTTTATTTTTGCTTAGATGTTTGAAATTTGAGCTGGGCAGCTAGAAAGACACGAAGATCTCTGTTGGTTCCATGGGGAGGCAGGGTATTGGTTTTCTGATATAAAGCCATGGCTAGAAAGCTCTGCAGCTGGCTGCAGGCATCTCAGCTCCAATTCAAAGAAGCATACTTCTGCTATATTTGCTGCTCTTTCGATATTGAATAAAAACTCAATTTTCATGGTACCTTGTCAATAGTTAAAGTCAAATCAATTTAATATTTAAACAGACCAGGTTTCAAACCAAATTATTTAAAATCATTGTGATTGATCTCATTTTCCTCAACTATTTCACCACAACAGAAAAAGAATTTTTTTTTAAATTGTTTTTATATCTGTCAATACTTGTGTGATGCATTTTAATGAAAATAAAAATCATACCAGTAAGGGAATTGTTAATTCTGATTCTAAAGAAATGTAAATTCTTAGTTATTTGGATCCTAAACATTCATTCATTGCAATCTCTTAATGTCTATATCTCATTATATTTTTACATAAAAATTGTTTTAACACTTTGCTTATAATTGACATTTATACCACCACTACGTGATTGGTACAAATGACTAGGCTTCGAAAACTTCGATGTATTTATTACCCTGAGCAAGAACATTAATTTGAGGTACTGCAATTGAAGTTCCATGAATTCTTGTATGAATTTGGTGTTCATACTAAGATTTTGAAATGTCAACTGGATGCCAATTGCAAAGTTCAGACACAAATATCTCCATATTTTAAACAAGGCCATGACGTTTGTGAGATAAGGCAGTTTCTCCCTTTTTTCCAACTGGGTTTTTCACAAGTTAATGCTATAAAAATACTGGAACAAATTAGCTAGAGAAATTCTTCGGTGCTACAACATGGACATGTTCTGGTCCCATTGCCTTTGCTATATCTTATGATCACAGCTTTTTATTTGTACCACAAAGAGTGAATCAAGTTGACAGAATAATTGGCTTCCATGATTGTGCAAATCTCAGAGGTTCGATACCCACTCAGCACTTCTGAGTGAACATTGTTGTAAATGTTATGGCCTTCCTTCTTGCACATAAATGCTGAGTTTTGCAATTGCTAAAGATATAGATGTTCTTGGAGTTACATCCTACTGTTAAATATGACAGTGTTGGCCACCATTCATGACCAGGTGACAGGAAATGATGAGACAGAATACAGGATGGAGATCGAGAACCTGGTTGGATGGTACCAGAACAACTATCTTGCTTTCAATGTCACCAAGATGAAGGAGTTTATTATTGATTTCAAGAAGGAAAGATCAAGGGACACATACCTGTCTACATAATGGGGCAGATGTGGAGAGGGTCAGAACTGGGAATCCATATTCCAGAAGACCTTTACTGGAGCCAGTATATTGAGGAAACTATGAAGAAGGCACACCAACACCTCTGTTTTATGAGAAGTTGGAGGAGATTTGGCATGTCAAACCTTTGTCCAGTGGAAAGTACACTGACTGGTTGCATCACAAACCGGTTTAGCCATTCCAGTGTCCAGGAATGCAGAATGCTGCAGAAGAGAGTAAACATAGTCAGGTACATCACAGGCTCTGACCTCTCAGCCATTGCAGAGATCCAAGAAAGGCAATGTCCGAAGAAGGCAGCTAATATCTTTCATGGAGGCTCCTTTATGGAATCCCAAGACCCTTGTCATGACCTCTTCTCTCTGCTATCTTCAGGCAGAGGCACAGAAGCCTAAAAACTAGTACCTCTAGGTTCAAGAACTATCAGACTCTTGAACCTCCTCTTATTACAGTAATCAGGGACTGCTCTGGCAACTCAAAAGGACTGTCTGCACTACTGAGTTTTTTTTTTGCATTGTGAATATTTGATATCTTTCTTATGTATTTAGTATCTGTTTTAATTCAATAAAGTTTACTACTGTACTATAGTTTTTTTTTTCTCTAAGTACCTGTTCGGCTGCAGCAAATAAGCATTTCAGTCCACAAGTATATTGTACATTTATATGACAATAAACATTATTATTAGTTGCTGTAGGTCTGTAGATCTAATGCAGTGATTGTGGGATTTATTAGCTCTGTCTATTTTATCCTGCAATAACTAATCAGTACACATGCACTTCTGTGTAGGTCTAACCAGCAGAGAACTGCTTAATTTCTCCCCTGAAGGACATTAGCAAATTAGATGGATTTTTATGACTATATATTACTTGCATGTTATGAACAGTACATTTTTATTTAAATACCAAATGCGTAGCTGAATTTGAAATGCACATTAATGGTAGGACTTCTCTTATCTCTAGATTGTTAGTCCAATGCTCTGGATTACCTGCTCAGTAAATGAGTGACTACATTACTATTGTACGCATGTAATATCATTCCCTTTAGGAACATTATCTATATATATTGTTGTCCTTTGCAATGAATTCAATCCAATCACCTACAAATTTACAGTTTATTCAGGATCCCTTTATATTGTTGCACAAGAACTGACATCAGAATCTGAATTTATTTTCATGGACAATTCATGAAATTCTGTGTTTTCTGGCAGCATTATTAGTGCAAACATTCATATTGTAACTATTTTACGATATTACTGTAAAAAAAATGAAAATAGTTGTGCACAAAGAGTAAGGCAGTGTCTTTAGTTGATTGATCATTCAGGAGTCTGACGGCAGTGGGGAAGAAGCTGTCCGTGTTTCATTGAGTGCTCATCTTCAGACTCCTTTACCTTTTTACTGATAGTAGCAGAGTGAAGAGGGCATGGTCTGGGTGGTGGGTGTCTTTGAGAATAGAGGCTGCTTTTTTAAGACACCACCTCATGTAGAGTGAAGTATGGTGCCTGTGACATCGCAGACTGAGTTAACAACCCTGTGGAGTTTATTCTTGTCCTGAGAGTTCTCTATGGTACACCTGTAGAAGTTTTCGAGAGTCTTCAGTGACATACCGAATCTCCTCAGACACCTCACAAAATATAGCTGCTGGCAAGCCTTCTTTGTGATTGCATCAACATGGAGGCTACAGAACAGACCCTTGGAAATGTTGACTCCCAGGAATTTTAAATTCTTACCATCTCTACTACTGAGCCCTCGATAAGAATTGGGTCATGTCTCCTGACTTCCTCCTAAAGTCCACAATCATCTCCTTGATTTTGCTGACATTGAGCACAAGGTTGTTGTCGTTACACCATTCAACGAGTTGTTCTATCTCCCTCCTATACACTTCCTCATTACCATTTGTGATTCTGCCAACAACTGTGATGTCATCAGCAAACTTGTAGATGGCATTGGAAATGTGTCTGGCCACACAATGGTCTAAGCACGCATCCTTGGGGTACACCTGTACTGATAATAAGTGATTAGGAGACTTTGTTTCCAATTCATACTGACTGTGATCTTCTAATGAGAAAATCAAGGATCCAGATGCAGTTGTGGGGGTGGGGCACAGAGGACTAGAGTTTGTAGCTTCTTGACCAGCACTGAAGGAATAATGGTATTGAAGGCCGAGCTGTAGTCGATGAAGAGCAGCTGTATATATGAATGGTTGTTTTTGAGGAGATCCAGAGCTGAGTGGAGAGCCAGTTATATTGCATCTGCTGTGAAACGATTGTGAGGATAGGCGAATTGCAATGGTTTCAGATCTTTGCTTAGGTACGTGTTAATTCTGGCTATGACCAGCCTCTCAAAGCATTTCATCATAGTCGAGGTTAGTGCTACTTGGCAATAGTTATTGAGGCAGCTCACACTACTCTTCTTGGAAACTGGGATGATTGATGCCCTTTTGAAGCAGATGGGAACCTCTGACTGTTGTAATGAAGGGTTGAAAGTGTCTGTGAACACTCCAGCTAGTTGGTTGGTGCAGATTTTCAGTACCCTGCCAGGTTAGCCATCAGGGCCTAACACCTTGCAAGAGATCACCCTCTTGAATGATGTTCTGATGGATGCCCTCAGAGACAGATATCACAGGATCCTAAGCCTTTTCAGGGATTTTAGTAGGCACTGTTTGGTTCTTCTCAAAGCGGGCATAGAAGGTGTTCAGCTCATCAGGTATGAAGCATCACATCCATCTATAGTGTTTGCCCTCGCTTTGTAAGATGTAATGGCCTGCACTCCCTGCCATAGCTGGCATGTATCTGTCTCTGATTCTAACTTCCTGCGAACTCACCAACACCATACTCCTCTGGCATAGTTGTCTGACACAAATGCTATTCTCTCACCTATTTGCTGAACAGCAGAACTCGCCCTAAAAATGTTTCTGAATTCATGACGGAATTGAAACCAATTCAACATTTATAGCATTGGAGATAAAAAAAAAATACACCAAATACATTACTCTGGATATAAAATATGCATTGATTCACAATTTTGCAGACAGACACCTACTTTAAAATTGACCAGCTACCGTGCTAAATTAATCTTGTTGGGAGTAAGATTCCAAGGATCACTAAAACTTAATGACTCAGATGTGCAAGGTTATCTCAACAGTTAGGGAAGGAGACAGCCTTTTTAGCAATCATATCCAGGAGTCCTGAATGATGTGTTGCCTCCCTCGTGCAATGTTGGAGGACATCATAAGGTCCCTGAAAAACATCTGGCAAAGTCATGGCCTTTGTTGGAATAAATGAAATAAAGAAGTGAATTTACAATCTTGCAGAGGAGCTACTGGAGTGCAACAATGCTATAAATATTCATATTATGTTTCTATTATTTGCTTTGAATGCTGCTCAGTATATTAGTTTTTAGTTGAAGATCAAACAAGTCCATTGTAGTGTGACTGCTGCTTTAGGCATGGGACAGATCCAGGAGCTGAACAATTAGTAGAAAAAAGACGATTAGTAAAAAAAAAATCTCCATTCATTATCCTGGCTGCACTATGAATTTAAACTAAGTACCAGAACTAGGTGCAAAGACTTTCAAAGATTTAAGAATCCAGAGTTCAACGACCACAGTAGCTTGCAGCATGAAACAGAAAAATATTAACGTCAAAAAAGGTGAAATAAGAAACATCGTTCCTTCAGGGACAATTAAGTTTTTATATCAAATTATATTTTTTAAAAAAAGGATTACGGTTGAGAATTATTATTATTCTAGTCAGAATGAAAGTCATCTTTAAAAAAAAAAGTTAGAAAATAGCAGAGAGGCAAAATTTCAGATTCTGAACATTTTCTTTGGCTAAAAGAGTCAAAGCTCCAAGGCTAAATTTCAGAATTAAAGCCAAGCTTTGAGCAATACTGAGATTTTAAATTAAAAATAAATTGTGGCTCTTAAGGTCATAGAATATAAGATTCCAGAAGTTATGGGGATCACTATCTTACTTTATAATTTTACTCCAATTTATTTAAATTGTCTGACTTGTATCTTTTCCACATTCCTTATATTATTATTTTTTAACCTTCATTTTTCTTTTAATGCCAGTCTTATATAGCATCTGGCAATACAGTTAGTTAAGGGGATTAACTTTTTCTCCTCTACTATTTTCTTCTTTCCTCCTTTTTTTGTATTATTAGAGGTTATTTTTTCTAAAAAAAAGGTATATACTATTTAAAATAAAAATTATGGATATGATTTACAATTTAAGTATGTTAGTGATATACAGAATATCTTATTTAGTTTATGTAACTATGCATACTATCTTATTGAATTGTACCCTTTTTGTTTGTAGAAGTTCTTTATTAAAATCAATATAAATATTTTTAAAAGAAAAAAGAAAGGACATAGAAGATAATTTCCAGTTACATTTAATCATGTTATTAAAAAATATTCTTCCACTCAGTTCCCTCCTGGAATACTTAAACAGAATTTATTTAATAAATTAAGATGACTTAAGAAATATATTGGTTCATCAGGTAGTAGAAATTTATACCTTTCGAAGAATTTAAGTCTCTACTAGAAAATATTTGAATAATTTGTACACACAAGAAAAATGATTGGTGGCAATGGCATTCTAGGGTATGGGAAAATGCATGGTTGATTTCCCAATTATTATCAGAATGTGTTTAACTCATGATTTAATGTTGAATTACTTAACAGGGCAATGTGGAGTGAACTCAGTGAGCTCAACCAATCCACGATGGTGTTTATGGTAATTAGAAGGACCTGCGCAGTTTCACATCCTGTTCTTCAAATACCAACATTGACCTGGTTCAAATATCAGCTGAAGTCACACATTTTGCAGCCTATGATTTTTTTAAATCTCATCCTTCTGTATGCCTGTTGTTGGAACAATCTGTTTCTATTTACTCTATTCAATCCATTCATTTCTTTAAACACCTTAATCAAAATATTCCATAATTTTCTTTGTTCTGATTAAACTATAAGTCATCTTTCAAAGCTTTATATTGCATATCCTTACACGAGTGAGCAAGGGCAAATCTACATTTAACCCTTTCTGCTGTCTGGACAAACATCCAATAATTAGGGACCCCTTGCACCTCGCATGCAGCATCTTCCAGCTATTCCTGTCAGGAAAGAGATACAGGACCACCAGACTGAGACACAGCTTTTTCCATGGGCAGTGAGAGTGTTGAATGACTGATAAACTATTCATATATAACCCTCGTGACTCTACTATTTATTGAACAATAATATTTATTTATTTTAATATTTGTATATACATACTGTGCATAAGTATCGTTTGCAGTGTTTTGCACTGACGTCCAGAGAAAGCAGCATTTTGCACTGGTCTAGAGAACACTGTTTCATTGGGTTGTATTTGTACAATCAAATGATAAACAAACTTGAACATGTTTGAAGCTCACATTTTCTCCACAATACACTTGACTGAAGCGATCTCCTGCAGAAGGAAGCAGGAGATCTTATCAGTCATGTGTATTCTCAAGAATACCATTTAAAGGAGTTAGCTGCTGCTTTTAAATTTGTTCCAAGTTGATTTCTTCCTCTAGTGCACTTGATTCTTCCAGGAATTGTTTATTTATGAAATTGCAGATGTTAACAATGAGTGATGTGGCAAAGTTGAATGACATTTTGCTGACTGGGCAGGACGTATTTCCCGTGCAATGTCACACAAGCAGGAGAATGAGGAGGAGGCACACAGAAAAGGACAAGCTGCTGGAGCAGGGATGAAACGAAGAAAAGTTCTCAGTAGGAGACCCTATCCATCTAATACAATGAAAGCTTTGTCCTCGCATTGCCTACCAGATTAGATCAATGACATGTTGAAACAATGTTCCCGTTCCTCAAATAATTCTGTAGGATGCAAGGTCTCCACAAGTAGAAATTCTTTGCCAGAACAGTATAATAAGCAAGAAGAATATGAGGAGAAAGAGAAAGAAGAAAAGTTATGATCGTAGTCCAAAAGCTATTTTCCAAAATACCATCCATCTAGAAGTACAGTAGACATGATCTTCACTGCACAATACCAAGAAATGCAGGAAGCAGCACTAAACACTTAACCATATAACCATATAACCATTTACGGCGCGGAAACAGGCTTAATCTCACTTAATCTGTCAATAGAAGACTCTGCAGAACACTCTCCTCAAATTTAGCTTCCACCCTAAATGTGTCTCCATCTTATATTTGCTTCATAATGTTAAAGGAAACAAAAAAATCTATGTACCAGAATTTGTAGGTTCTATTGATACTAAAAATGCAGGTGAGATTAACATTAGACCAGAAGCCAAGGTAGCAGTTACTGGATAACTTAGTAGCTGAGGAATAATTTAGTGGTTTATTTTTCCAGGCTTGTTATGGAGTGTTCATAATATGAAGGAATTACAGTATGAAATAATGTGCTCAAACAATCTTTTTGATAATTGAAATCAGTACATCCGAGCATTGCTCTTCAAGTTCACTGTAGATGCAGAATTGATGGTAAGAATAATGAACCCAACCCAAAATAATATGTCAACCTCACACCCTTAATCTAACTAAATTTGATAGATTTTTGAAATTAATCAATATGAAAACTAAAGTACTTTTACCATCTGGTTACTGTTACATTGTGGCAGGGTTTCCATCAATTAATGCGGGAATGTGTCAGTACTGCGCAACCTGTGGTGAAATGAGACAGGAAAAGAAAAATTTGACCTTCATCATAACTGTGAATAATTCAGTGTCAGCTGGTTTATGTGGAGCATCATAGATGGGAGTCTTTGAATGGAGATTATTCTCTTACAACGATCATTCTTGAACAGAATTCATGTGAGTTCATAAGTCATAAAAAGTAGACCAAACTGTTCTGGCCTGAGGATATAAACTTATGTAGCTGTAAAAACAAAAGTTTCTGGCTGACACTACACATGCAGGAGTGGTAATAGAGCAGCCATTCTCACCATTTTACAGTTATGGCACCTCCTAGGAATTTGCTCAAAGTTTATGGGCTCCCTTTTCTGTGAAGCAGTCAAATTTTGATTTATTCTGTACTTCTTAGCAACCAACTGCACAATTAAAAATTAAAATTATGCTACTGAAGGTGAAAAGAAAACAAGGCTTTTACTTAAATGTGCCTTGGCTCCCAGGGCAGCCGTATGCCCCCATTGAGAATGACTGTAAGAGAATATGAATCGAGGTCCAGATCACCCAAATTGCATTTCAGTTTTCATTTGGGAATATAACATTGACTACCAACAGACAGCTGTTTACATTTATGTCTATGCAAGTTTAATTATGTCTATCTTTAATTTCAGAACAATATAATTGGGGAAAAATAGAAGCATCTGCTCAGCAATACATACAAACGATTCATCAATGAGTTTACTAAAAAAAAGCAGAAGGTTCAAATTATTAAACAGTCATAATCCACTGAGGAAAAATTGTTTGGTCTAGATGCAATGTTAGATATCCATGGACATCAAATTCTTGCTTTTAATTATTTTGAAATATGATTAGAACATTTATCTGAACATATATTTCCATATTTGCATCAATAGAAATATGTCCATCCATACAGAATTGGCAATATAATTGGTCACAACCATGAACACTATAAGGAATTATTTTGGATATAATTGAATAATCTAATTGGGATCTGGTATCTTGACATTAAAAACTATACTTATTAGGCTAAAAATTAAACATTGATAACATTAATCAAACATATTGACATACAATTAAGTAATAACATCTTACATCTGCCCAAACCATGTGAAGAGAGGACCATGATTCAACAATTATAATTGCAAGAAGTCAATATTAATAAAAATAAATAATATGATGATATGTCAAAACTGGTCCCAGCAGATGCAAAAGTTCTGACAATAATCCAAAATGTAGGGATCTAAAGGATGAATAGCCTTCAAATAGTATATGAACTTTGAGGAAAGCTGTTTTATCGCCAAACACAAATATGGGAGAATCAAAGATCCACCCTTAGTGAGAAAGGCTCAATGAATCCAAATAAATTATATAGCTTAGTAAAAATCCTTATTGACTGATTTCATTATTTAGATAAGGTTATGGTGATAAGCTTCACTCTGCCAGACATCTTGACATAGCTACAATTGTAAAGTCAGAATAATTATACCTTTTCTTTAAATGACCAGAACAGTCTAACAAAAACAGAAATGCTGGAAGAAGTCAAGCCATATCTGTGGGAAAAGAAGTTAGTTCACATTTCAGGTTGAAGACCCTCCATCAGAACTGACAAATAGAGAACGTACATTAAGCCAGAGAAGATGCAGCGTTCAGTGGGTGGAATGAAGGAAGTGTCAGCAATGGGTTGAAATGATGGTCAGCCAATGAATGAACAATTAAGCACCTTTGTCCACATTACATGTTGCTAATGCTATGACATGTGGATGTTATTTTATCATCTGGCCTACTGGGGTATGCTGGGAAGCCAGAATTTACAAATGAAAATAGAAATTAAAGGAATGGCAAGCCCAAATAACCAATTCTGATACAAGCAAAAATAACAAGTTACCTGAAGTTGTAAAATTTATATTTAGTCCTGTAGGTTGCAACAACATGCATAGATGAGAAACGAGGTGTCGTTCCTCAGTTTATATAGGGCATTGTTGTAACAGTGCTTCAAGCCACAGACAATGAGGTCAGAATGGAGGAGGGATGGTGAATAAAATTGGCTGGCAACTAGAAGCTCAGGGCCATGCCTGCAGACCCTTTAAAAGAATCCCCCAAACTGAATTTGGCTTCTCCAATGAAGAGGCCACATTATAAGAATCAATAAAGTAGTCCAGTTTGGAAAAGATGGTAATGAATTGCGGCTCCATTTTGGAATGATTGTTTGAATCCCTGAATGGCGGGAAGGCAAGAGGTGAATGGACAGGTATTGGATCTCCTCTCGTTGCATGCAAATGTGTTGTGAGATGCAGACTGCTGGGTAGGGATGAAAGAGCAAAGGAATTATCACAGAGCAATCCCGAATAAATGGGTAAATACCGAAGTCAGTCATGAAATTCACCACGGTCTTCAGTACTTTTGGTTGATTGAGGAAAGGCATATCTGAAGTTAAAACCTCAGACCTGGCACAAAACGCAACATCTACCACACAGTAATGATCTGTGTTCTCCCAAATGTTCCTGAGAACTGGACGAATAGCGGCAGGAATGTGAAGCCACTGTAAAAATACACTATCATTTCCACAAAGTCCTCCAAATTGACAGGAATATCAGTGTCCTCTCCCGGACCAATATCCTCAAGCATTGAAGCCCTATCCACCGACAGTTTGCCACTTTATGCAGGCCATATCTCTTGCTTTCCTGACATTGAGTTCCCTCGTGGCAAGGGAGAGAAAAAATATATCCAGGATGCACTCAAAGCCATGTTGAAGAAATGCAATATCCGTACTCTTTTGGGAATCTCTGACCATTGACTGCTCAAAGTGGAAAATCAGCATCTGAAATGGTATTGGGATACTCAAGCACATATGACTGAAAGAGTGCATCACCACCCAGCAAGTATATCCTGCCCCATCTGTGAAAGAACAACATGAAAGCAGGCCCTTTGGCCCAACTTCTGGCTCATAAACATTTCCTATTTGCCAAAGAGCCCATGGCCGTCCCTTCTGCTGCCTCAAAATCCACAAAAACAAAATGGAAATAAATCATCCTCGATCCATAAGCTCTGCCTAAAATTAGGAAAAATGAATGAATTGCATTTGTATGGATTTAGGACATTGGCAGCAAGATTTGTTGCATAAAGTTAATAGGGTAGATAAAGGATGCTGATGTGGAGTGCAACAGAATTGGAAGTATAGGGACGTATAAAAGACTATCATTAAAGTTAATAGGGTAGAATAAAGGATGCTGATGTGGAGTGCAACAGAATTGGAAGTATAGGGACGTATAAAAGACTATCATTAAAGTTAATAGGGTACAATAAAGGATGCTGATGTGGAGTGCAACAGAATTGGAAGTATAGGGACGTATAAAAGACTATCATTAAAGGTAAGCAAGAAAATCTGCAGATGCTGGGGTCAAGTGCAGTACATGACTGCCTTTTACTTCCTTTGGATGTTGCATGACCTGCTGAGTTTCTCCAGCACTTTTGTATATTGCAAAAGACCAATATTAGAATTTTGTGGTATATGAGCAGAGACATTGACAATGTCATCAAGGCAGGAGCAGATGGGTTAACGATAATGCAACTTGTAGTTGAAGCTTATTTGGATCAATTCGACGCCAAGTTGCAAACTGCCTGGGAGCATAGGCCAGGGCCAAGAATATATCTTTGGTGTCACCAGAAGTGCAAGAGAAGCAGAAAATAATGCAAGTGATTCATTGGCTATGAATGATCCTGAAGATGGTGGAGAAAGGATAAAAAAAAGGATGCTGTTGTCAGTTGGGTCAAGCTTATAAAGAAGATAAAAATAATATCATTTGTATCACAATCGCTGCTGGGTATTTCCATCATTTGAGGCATTTTACTTTTGCGTAATGTGTTCCTTTTCTAAGATGCTTATTTATTGGGAGTACAAGAGAATTTGATTTTTTTTAAATATAGATGAGGCCTCCCAATGCAAGAAGTTTGCATTAATATGGTTATTTACAGACCGTTAACTTACAACAATTTTGGCCAATTTAATTAAAGTGCTTCCAGTTCAACGCAGCTGCGGGACTGCCTTTGTCTAAACTGTCTGCCAATTTGGTTCACTTCCATATTGCTTTATTAGGATAAATTGTACTTACCGGGAAAAAAAACACAATACGGACACTGATACTTGGCATACTTTGGTAACCATAGTGATAGGACCTGCATTTGTTTGATATTTTAGCATTAACGTTGGAGTGACCCAAAAGGAGAGATAAAAATACACTGACGCATGTACGGCATTTCAAGTTGGAATGAAAGTTCACTCTTTACAAATGAACTTCGTGATTCTGTAAGCTCTGTGGAGATGCATGTGTATACAGCATTAACTTAACCATCACTAACGTACACCAGCGGCCAACTTACTGTGGCCAATTGTAATCAATGAAAACATCACTGAAGATTAAAAACGAGATAATTGCACATGAATGCAATGTGGTTCGTCAGCATTCCCGCAACCACAAACGAATTAAGCAGTTTCTAGCTATATCACAGTTAGGCAAGACATTTCAATCAAGTTAGCAAAAAAGCTCTCACTTTATGGCTAATAACCCAGCATAGATCCATATTCTGATTCACAAAGATCAAATATTCTTTCAGTGTGCCCTGTTAAAAAATAATTCGTGCAGCGCTAGCCTTTAATGTGGATGTAACTGTATTAGACCCATATTTTCACTCCACATTTGCTGTAAGAATTCTGTCATTGCATCATCAAAATTATTACCAATTCAGTATTATAGCAAATGAATCATCGAAATAATCACGTCAGCAGCCAGTTACAATGGAAAATAATCATCTTAATCTCTACCTTTATCCAACTTTTTGGGTCTCTGGGTATTTCATATTTAACATTACTTTGCCTCGTGCTTTATCAAGGTATCAGCAGCTAAAATGTAACAGTTTAGTCAATCGGAATAGAAAAACATTCAATCATAAAACTGCCCATTCCAAGTTACCTGTTGTTTGGTGGTAAGGTAATCTTGTTAGAATACACAAATCTATTCATCCAAGGTATCTAAAGAGTTTGTGGCACACCTATAATTATAAAAAAATCAGAGAATCACACGTCATTAACTGTCTTCATTAGAGAATCAGCGTTAATTTAATGAAACCTGATACATAACAATATATCTGATCACCTTGGGGCTTACAGTTGCAATCCTTTCATTAGAATTTCAAATAATACAAAATATTTTAATAACAACTTGTGCATATACAACACTAATCTTAACCTCAGAGCATTTAACCCCCTTTGTAACAAATGAACCACTTGTTCTAATGTGGAAATGAGGCAGTAAATTTGCATATGTTCTATAAAAAAATATTTATCAACTTGTCTAAAACGTATTTGACGGCCCTACTTCAAAATGTTCCAATAAAATCTTCTAGGTCATCCTGGTAGCACAGGTACAGAATCATATTAACATCTCATTAAAAAAGCATTTCTGTCAATGCATTGTAACCCTAGTACTGAAGTATATTGCTCAGTCTTCGTTTTTCAAGCGAGTGCTTCAAATCCAGAATTGCCCCTGATTAAGAGCACAGGAATGTGATCTAAAGGTGGACCAATTTTAATCTGGTCATTAAATTCTTTATTTGTAATTCAGTTTACTCATATAGGGGACTTAAGAAATCAGAACAGATGTAGGTCATACCAGCCCTCAACCTGCTAAACCATTTGAGATCAGATCAGTGATGGCCTCAAATCAAATTTAAAGGTAAAAATTTCATTATTGTCATGTAATACTACTTTTGGAATGTAACAGACATGAAATTCTTTAATTTTTATCTATCATAAGGCAGAGTCGCCACTTTGTCCAGAGCCCCTCACAAGTGTTGATACTCTATTTTAAAATCAACATTTTAGCCTTAAATATGCTTCAATAACTCTGAACTTATAGCCACTTTCAGGTGCTCGGACGCAGATAATGCGCCGGCAGACGTGGCTGGGGGAGTGCAGCTGGGACATTTAGGTGGCCGCGGAGAAGATGCCTTTCTGTCACCTGAACGTGGCAACTGAAAGAGAGCCGCGTCCGAGCGAACGCCAGCTCCTGTGAAGTGTGGCTGTAGTCCCCCTGCTGCTTTCAGGTGCAACAGGGGATTCTCAGAACCGGAGATTATACCTACTGAGATAGAAAATTTCAACGATTCACAACTCATGTCAGAGAAATTTCTACTGCCTAAAATGGATGCTCCATTATCCTGAGACTATATCTGAGTACAAAATTCAGATTCAGATTTATTGTCAGAGAACGTACACGACATCACATCCAACCCTGAGATTTTTTTTCCTTCGGGCCAGGGAGAGTGACCATTGATTTATTGGTAGTGCAAAAAAATACAACCTACATATGTAAACGTAAAGGTAAACAAACTGTGCATTAAAGAGAAGGGTGAAAAAAAACAATTAAGCGCAAAGGCAAGAGTCCTTAAGTGAATCCCAGATTGAGTTTGTCCTTGAGCAGTCTGGAGGGGCAGCAACTGTTCCTGAACTTGGTGAGGTGAATCTTGTGGCACCTATATCTCTTTCCTGATGGCAGCAGCAAGAACAGTGCGTGCCGCTCTCTAAAGGCGGTGTTCCCTGTAGATGTTCTCGATGGTGAGGAAGGGTTTGCCTGTGATGTCTAGGGCAGCGTCCACTACCTTTTGCAGACCTTCAGGCTTGGCGTGCTTCCGTAGCATCAAGTCCTTCGTGCTTCCGTAGCATCAAGTCCTTTCAGACTCTTGTTTCAATAAAAAAAATCTTCTAAACTTAAGCTTCACCCGAGATCAATGAATCTATTAAGGTTCCCTACTCGTATTGTCACATCTCACAGCCCCAAGACATTGGTCAATGTCTTGTTGTTTGTGTGGTCGTGATGTGCTCAGGTTGACTGGGTGCGTTTGTCGTATTGCCAAAGTACTTAACTGGCTATTCAGCATTTGGAACTTGATTTGTCCTAAATAAACGCTGGCATTTTCTTTGTTAAATTCTTATTAAACGGGGCAATGCCCCAAACCGTTCCGACATCCCGTGCCGCGATCTCACGCTTTTAATAACCCGGTGAAACGCTCCGAGTTGACACACACCCGTTTTGGATTCCGATTGCCCGTGTTGACCGGCCAGCCAGTCCTGAAACTTATCGCCCTCTTCAGGAGGATCTCATTGCCGCGGACTAGTGACGGGCGAAGCAGAAAATAAATACCGGTACTCAGAACTGAACGGAGCCTGCCTTGGAGCATCTGAAAGGACAACTCGATCTGGGAGGAATATTCCCCTCTTTATCTGCTGATCAGCGACACTCACACACAAAACCACCCCCCCCCCCCCCCCCCCCGCCGCGTCGACGGCCAAACCCGAAAGGCGTTAGTGGAATCGGCGGACGCGAAGAAATGTAACGAATTCTAGTCATTATTTCTGCAGGAGCGTTGGATGGTTTCAACAATCGGCTTTAGTTCACGCAAGTCCTGGTACTGGAAGCATCACCTGCCTATATATTCTTTTAAATGTAAGTCTTGCAGCGAGATCACAATAGCTGATGGTTAAGAACCACCCCCACGGTCTCTGAACAAGGAAGTCCAACTGCGCCCTCAGTCTTGCGAGTGCCTTCACATTCAGTCTACAAATGTCTATGAAAACGATCTCGCCTTCTTCTCGAGGTGCTGCTGCACTGCAAAGAGTGGACCGGCGGGAGTGTGTTCAGGTCCTGCATCGCCGACTGAATCGTGAAGCGTGTTACGTCTTTTGAACTTGTTGCTGAGCTGCTTGGGGTGGGGGGATTCTCTCACGGATCCGGTCGAGAGGTTCTTTTAATGCATCACCCACCTTGATCATGCACATGTCTATCAAATGGTGGAGTGGACAGTTCCGAAGCCTCTGAACGCCCGACAAGTGGCCGCTATTGTCAGAGAGGTACGGCGCCAACCAGTTAAAATGTTCTTTTTGCTAATAGTTTGGTAAATGTGCGTCTGCTACTGAAGTTGATGAACCTGCAAATAAGAGGGGACTCTCTAAAGTGCGTGTGTCTACGGATCATCCGGAGGTAGGAATTGCTGCCAAAGAAATGTTTAAATCCCCTGATGCTGGGTCATCGTTTGCAGTGAGGGGGGTTGCCTTGAGAGAGACGATTTTTATTTGCAACTCCTGCCAATGACATCCCCCCCCCCCCCTTTCTGGTTCATTTTGTCTCTCCAGATGTCGGACGTGCCAGCCCGGTTCTGAGTCGGGAGCGACCGGTTGCCCACCCAGCCAGCCAGCGAGCCGCCGAGCATGGCCGCGGGGGTAGCAGCCTGGCTGCCGTTCGCCCGGGCGGCGGCGATCGGCTGGATGCCGGTGGCCAGCCACCCCATGCCCGCCGCCCCCAGCCAGCGCAAGCGGCCGCAGGACGGGCTGGTCATCCTGAACGTGAGCGGCAGGCGCTTCCAGACGTGGCGGAGCACCCTGGAGAGGTACCCCGACACCTTGCTGGGCAGCTCGGAGAAGGACTTCTTCTACAACGACGAGATCCGGGAGTACTTCTTCGACCGGGACCCGGACATCTTCCGGAGTATCTTGAATTTCTACCGCACCGGCAAGCTCCACTACCCGAGGCACGAGTGCATCTCGGCGTACGACGAGGAGCTCTCCTTCTTCGGCATCATCCCCGAGATCATCGGCGACTGCTGCTACGAGGAGTACAAGGACCGAAAGCGCGAAAACGTCGAGCGCATCCTGGACGACGCCGAGGACGAGCTGAGCAGCGAGAACCGCCTGCCGTCCCTGACGACGCGCCAGAAGGTGTGGCGCGCCTTCGAGAACCCGCACACCAGCACCCTGGCGCTCGTGCTCTACTACGTCACCGGCTTCTTCATCGCCGTCTCGGTCATGGCCAACGTGGCGGAGACGGTGCCGTGCGGCGCCCTGCCGGGCAGCGTGCGCGAGCTGCCGTGCGGCGAGCGCTACGCCTTGGCCTTCTTTTGCCTCGACACGGCCTGCGTCATGATCTTCACCATCGAGTACCTGCTCCGCCTCGTGGCGGCCCCCAGCCGCTACCGCTTCGTCCGCAGCGTCATGAGCATCATCGACGTGGTGGCCATCATGCCCTACTACATCGGGCTGGTGATGACGGACAACGAGGACGTCAGCGGCGCCTTCGTCACCCTGCGGGTCTTCCGGGTCTTCCGGATATTTAAATTCTCCCGCCATTCGCAGGGCCTGCGCATCCTGGGCTACACCCTCAAGAGCTGCGCCTCGGAGCTCGGCTTCCTCCTGTTCTCCCTCACCATGGCCATTATCATCTTCGCCACGGTTATGTTTTACGCCGAGAAGGGCTCCGCTGCCACCAAGTTCACCAGCATCCCAGCTGCTTTCTGGTACACCATTGTCACCATGACCACTCTGGGGTAAGCACTTTGGGGTTCATCCCGCTCTCGCTGCTGCATTTGTAACCCTCTGTATCACTTACGACTCTTTTTCTAATGAACAAAACCTATCTGGGTGGATAGCAAAATTGTGTATAATTCCAATAGGATCCATTTGGCCTGTAAGACCACAGTAGGTTTATCATTTCCAACCTGTGCTGCAAATGTTGCATTCCCTCCAGGTGTGTAGTTTGCTTGTCCTGGGGAACTTTCCTTTTTTTTAAAAATCTTGGTACCACTGATTCATTGGGGGCTTGCCACGTGTTGACATCCACGCTTTTGGGGTTCATTTGGAGTAAACTTCAATGCACACAGCGATCCTTGGATTTCAGTGCCCGGTGCTTTTCAACGGGTGCCCATTGTGATGGGCATTGTGTGAAATTATTTGAATGTTTGCCAAGAAGTGGACATATGACGCTGCATGAAGTTTTAGTTGCTTGGTAGAATTTTTGGAAAGTCTGAGACTCGCCTTCTTGTATGTCTCATTTTCATGCAGGTTTGATCTATGCCCATATTTTGATGATACTTTGAAATAAACATTATAATTCAAAGGGCTTTTTACAAGTTAGATAAGCATTAACTTTTTTTAAAGAAAATGCAACACCACAGTTAAATCTAGCTCTGCAAAGAAAATAGTTTAGAAGCTCAAGACTTCAGAAGAGTCGGTATGCAAAGTTGTACTTGCTCTCCTCTGATGTGAAGCTGTGGTTTATACTTGTGATCCAGCAAACATGGATAGGTGCTCAATAAAATATGAAGCAGTTTGGAGGACCAGGCGCTGTTCTTGTACCAATTGTAATCATCTGTATCACTTACAACTATTTTTCTAATGAACAAAACATATCTGGGTAGATGATTGAAACCAGTCCACTTTTTTGGCCACTGTCATGTGAATAATTCCAATAGGATCACTGTAAAACAGTGATTGATATTAGTAGGTTTATCATTTCCAACATGTGCTGCAAATGTTCAGGTGATAGGATGATGCATAATGAGTGAATGACTCTTCCTCTGTCACTGAGTTGATATACTGAATTAGCCAGTTTTCTAATGGTAGTTGTTAATGCTGTAAGTTGACTATGGAAATACAAGTTATAAACTACAAAAAGCAATTTCACATAACATTGTGCTGTTTAGATTAAGCATACACCTGGTCTTGAGTGTGATACACATTATCATGTTGTGGAGGCCTAAATATGTTGTTTAAAAGGTGAGCTCGCCCACAAATTGCTAAATATTTAGTGCTATATATGACAGGACAGACTTTGTTCATTCTCCAAGATAATGCTTGACTGTGAAGGAAAATTATTCAAAGGCGATGCTAAAGTAAACAATTAAACACAGTGCCCTATAAGAAACAATTTAAAAGCTTGATTTTTTTTGAGCATGGCATTGGATCCAGCTCTATTATATTTGCTGTGGGGAAGAGATTTGGAAGTTAAAGACTTGCTGAACAGCCGAGAGCATATGGGGACCTCCTGAACACATCAGACCATTATTCACCCAACATTCTCTTTTCACTAGATTCACTGAAGAGTGACCCATTGTGCAAAAATTTAGATTCACTGAAGAGTGACCCATTGTGCAAAAATTTAGATTCACTGAAGAGTGACCCATTGTGCAAAAATTTAGATTCACTGAAGAGTGACCCATTGTGCAAAAATTTAGATTCACTGAAGAGTGACCCATTGTGCAAAAATTTAGGTTTGCTGCCGTAGACTATTGTGGTATATGAATAGTTTGAAGTGTCAAATTTATGGAAAATAACTAATATTAATGGATTTGAGTGTTAAAAAGTTTTTGTATCAGGGCAGAATTTTTAGTTGGTATGCTATCAGGGAAGTTGCTAAATAATTAAATTATGATATATATTTATGTCAGTTCTAAGTTTTCAAGTGGACATTCCACAAACTTTGCAAATATTTATTCTGTTCTCTTGCAAAAGAAAAAGGAATTAAATGATATTCCCTGCATTGTTTGCATTTGCTTTGCCTCTAGAAATGGGGGTTAAAGGAAAATATGCCTTTCAATTCAGGGTTCAATCTTAGAAATCTTGAAACTCAGCCTTTTAAACTGATTCTCAGAAGTTATTACAAAAGAGGTGATCAGACTGTAGAAAACTACAAATCCTTGTCAAGTTGCTTCCAGAGAAATGTCCTTTAATATGAATGGTTGTCACAACTCCCCACTTCCTTGCAAAGGAGAAACAAAACATGTGACTTCCACGATGCTTCCAAAACCCAGGCACAGGTAAGATGAAATGACCATTAAAATGGTCACGATCCAAATGCAGGAACAGACCTGCTTCCTTTACCTAGATATGGGTTCATCAAAATGACCATTACAATGGTCACAGTGGGTCAATACTTCTCCTGACGAGGAGAACCAGCAAAATTGTCCATTTCACCCAGTCACCCCACCTTTGTGTTTTGCACATCTCTGGTTGCTCATTAATCAATCCTTCCTCTTCAAGCGTCCCAATCACATGACTTTCTGGAAGTCCCTCTCACATGACTCTTTGTACATGTCCCAACTGTTTCTCTTGGATAAGCACCATTGTTCTTTTGTCTTTTTCCAAAGCATTACTCTGTTATCAATATTTAACTGTGCCTTTCTAACTGAGCTGTGAAAAGTTTTGCTGTGAAAAGTTTGCCACCTGTGTTAACCCCTAAAGTATGGTCACTAAATGAAATGTGAGCTTGTAATACCTAGATCAAATTAATCACTGTTCTCTTCATTTTATGCACACAGATTAAACTGTTAAAAATCTTTAAACAATAGTTATTATTTTTAAAAAAAAGAAAGAATACTTAAATAGTGTCATGATGTTTCCCTGAGGTAAAATAAATTATAGTTCTGCAGCTATCAAGGATGCATAGTACATTATTATTAGAATCGTATTCCAACTTCAGGCTTCTTAATGAAAATTTGAGGCAGTATTCACCACCAGTTTTAGTGGTTTGTGATAATTTAAATATACCTTTTTTGTGGTTATCTGGCTTTTTTGCAAACAGTTGTATCTAATCAGGGGCACCAATTATTCCCCTTTGCAGCAAACTCAAAAGGAAAAGACAAACTTGACACTTTTATGATGGTAATAGTTCTTAATGTCCTGGAACAACAAATATTACCTTCTGGCTTTGTGAGGCAATATGTTATTTGCTTTCATACACTTACCCCTTTTACTCGGATGATTAAAGCTATATTATCTGCCTTTCGAGCCCTTCACTTAGCTGTGTGAATGCATCAAAGGCGGATGGAGGGAGGAGGGTCTGAAGTTACGACTTTTATTCCGCCAAGGTAGGTTGTGAAAGAGGTGGAGCTGGGCTGTACTACAAGTCCTGCCTCTTTTGCTTCGGGAAGCCAGCTTGCTGTGTAAAAGGACCCACCTACCCGGTGTTTTTCTGTTCTGTTTGAACAAGCAAGCTGGCTTCCAGAGACAGGTCATGTATATGGCAATAACATGGCTTCTCAGTGTAAAAAGTCTTACTGGTATGATCTTGTGAAAATCAGGACTAAGTGTGTAATTTTGTGTTAATTTTATCAACAATGTTGAAATAAAATGCAATTTGGGATATACTAAAGCCAAAATTGCAAGTTTTAAAGTTTTTTTTTAAAAACACTGGAATTCATCGGTTTTTTTTATTTTTGTTTATTAAGACTTATGGATTGCTGAGATTCTATTGACTGTGCTATTAGTATATAGGGGTTGTAAACTTTATTGACACTTGTGAACAGCTTCATAACTATAGGATAGCAACATGTTTGTTTCTGCATACATTTGTAACTTCTTGGCATCAGCAAGGCATTTATGTTGAGATTAACTTAGAACAGATGCAATAACTTAAAACTAGGTATCGGGGAGATACGTGAACCATCAGCAGTAGAATTATATACTATCATTATTTATAACTTCATGGCCCAGCATGTTGTTCACTCTGTTCTGCTATTATCAAACGAGAGAATGAGTAATGCAACCAGGTCTGCTGGGAGCAGAGCCAGGTGCACCTAAAAAGTACAAATAAAGTTTCAGCACAGATATGTGACAAACAATAGACAGAATTAATGTATCTCTTCAAATCTCTGCAGTTACGCTGTATCTAGTTGTGAATGGTGGATAATTAAATTGCTAATGAGAGGAAGCAGCATCAAGAATATCCCAGCATGTGAATGTAAAAGACAAGGCCAAAGCATTTACCAATATATTTAGCCAGAAATGTGCAAACATGATTTTTTTTTCCCCCCTAGTTTCCTCCAGAGATTTTCACTTGTATGGAAACAAGTCTTCAGCCAATTTATCTCAATCCAATTCATGTGAAGAAATGATTGAGAGAACAAGCAATGGTGGCACTGCTGGAGATACAGTATTTATAGTGCTTAGAACCGACCCAGGAGAGTGGAGACACAGAACTGCTCTGAGGGGTTCAACCACCCTGTCCTAAAGCCGGCAGCTCCATACAGGCTCATATGGCCTGTTAAAGAAGCCAACAGTATTTGAAAGTAAAATCCTGCAATCATGGTCTGTGCCCAAGATGGCGGCGTCTGTGCTTGGCTGCAACTACAAAGGGTTGCAGACTCTGGGGAACAGCTGACCAGTACATGACACCAGAAACTGGGAGAACACCCCGCCCTGTTGAGAACAAGAAGCAGAAGATATGACACTACAGGATGGTAACTGGAGCAATGGACCAGCGTGGGTCCCTCAGCAACTGATAGACCCACACAGGCTGTGGGTGACTTGATTGGAGGACTCGCACTGGCTGCAGACTTGCAGACACTGGGTCACAGGAATCGAGTATTGGAGCTGAGATGCAAGATGGTGCTGAGAGCAATAAAGGCTCCCGGATGGCCTCCGGTCCTGAAGACTTCCTAATTGTGTCAGAGATTTGGTTTTGGATCTCATATTGCTGGTGAATTGAATAGGAGTCTATGCAGCTGCAGAGCTGAAGGTGAATCCACGGGGACTCAGTGACTGAAGTGACTGCGTTGTTTCTCCTTTCTTACTTGAAGAGGTGCTGGGTGATGCTAATGGCGACTCTGCCTTATGGCAGGCATAAAGCATTTTTGTGTAATATTACATGTTCTATACTATTACATGACAGCAAAGTAATCTTGAATCTAAATTGTAGACAACAGGACTTGATATCACCCCTGGTATAGAGTTGAAGAACTGTACTTGAGAACCAGTTCTCCTTCCAGCAAAGTTAATATAACACGGTTAAAATACTGGCACGTATCTAGTCATGTTGAAAAATGCCCAGTGCCAGACAAATCCAATCTGATGTATTACTGATCAATAAGGATCACCTTAGACCATGATCATTTTCCCAACCATTTCAATTCTGTGTCCTGCTCCTGCACTGACATAACTATCCACAGCCTCATGCACTGCCAATCCAGGGCCACTTATAAATTGGAGGATCAACACCTAATATACCGACTGGGCAATCTCCAACTGTATGGCATTAACATCAACTTCACTGGTTTCTGCTAGACCACTCCTGTTTTCTCTATCTCTCTCTCTTCCCTATCCTTTTTCTTTTCCTCTGGCTCTCCACACCCTTCCATTCCATTCACAAAGCTATTGCTGCTCCCCTTGTTGTGTGCTCTCCCTTCCTTATCCACCTATTACCTCTTGCCTGTGCTCCTTCTCTTACCCCTCCCCTTCTTCCCCCTATATTCAGGCACTTGCCTACATTTTGCTCATACCTTGATGAAGGGCTCAAGGCCAGAACATTGGTTATGTATCTTTATTACTGCTATATAAAGTACACTGTTTGACCTGCTGAGTTTCTCCAGCATTGTGTTTTTAACTTTCCCAACATGTGCTTGGTGGCTGCCATGGAAGACGAGTACAAAATGCACTGTATTAATTTGCATTAATATTTCAACAGACTGCATCACTAAACCGTCAACATTTACCACCAAGAAGGATGGAAGCAGATTCCCCATCCATTTACACATCATGTAGGGCAGCACAGTTAGTGTAGCAGTTAGCACGACCCTGTTACAGCGGCAGCACTCAGAATCAGGGTTCAAATCCTGCTCTCTATAAGGAGTTTGTACGTTCTCCCCATGTCTGCATGGGTTTTCCCTTAGGGCTCCAGTTTCCTCCCTCCATTCAAAGCATTTCAGGGGTCGTAGGTCAGTTGGGTGTAATTGGGCAGCATGGGCTTGTGGGCCGATAGGGCCTGTTTCTGTGCTGTATGATTAAATTAAAATCCATTGACTTCTGTTCCTTGGCTGGACATAAATTTTGGATTCCTTCCCCAACAGCATTGGTTTATTGTCACTAGAAAGACTGCAACAGCGCAAGAAGACAGCTTGCCACCACCTTCTCAAGGGATAAGCAATAAATTTTGACCTTGCCAGTGATGCCCTCCTGCTGATAAAAATGAATAAGTAATGGTCAGGGAAAATCCATCAAAGCGCAGACAGAATAGGAAAACATTGTTAAACTTTTATCCCTATTTAATCAATATAATAATTGAACCAGAGTTATTTGCTCTTATTTAGTGTTATTCGACCCTAAGTTGAGCTTCAGACCACAGATCCATGATATCAGACAAAGCTATCAAATCCATTTGTTTTTTGCAACTTTACCCAACCAAATACAATTTCAATTTATCTTCTCAAACCCATGCCTTTTGTTACATTTGACCACTCAAAGTGGTCATGGTCAGCCTTCCTCATTCCAAGTTTAATGAACCTGAGTTTACCTGCAACTCTACTGATTTGCAATATCTGCTCATTGATCTATGTTTTCAACATTATTGGATTCTGATTATGCAGCATTTCAGTCTTAAATTTCTTCCCCTTATTTTTATATTTCCTCTATTGCTACCATTACTGTATTGCCAAATCCATTTCCAGTGCTGTCATCAGGTTTGTCGATGGCGCAACAGTAGTCGACCTCATCAGCAATAATGAAAAATCACCCTAGAGAGGAGAGGAGGTGTGGAAAATTTCATGATCTGGTGCAAGAGAGCAATCTGAATCTCATCCTGGTCAAGACAAAGGAGATGACCACCCTCCACTGCACATCAATAACTACAGGAGAGACCATATTCCTTGCAGTTCACTTAACTAGTGACCTATTGTGGAAACACAGCATCTCTTCACTTGTCAAGAAGGCACAACCTCAACTGCACTTCCTGAGAAGACTGAATCAGGCAAGACTATCAGCCACCATTATGTCAACCTTCTACATTCACTCTATCAAGAGCGTTTTGGCCAGCTGCATCACAGCTGATTGCTGCAGAGAAATGGATCGGAGGTCAATCCACAGAACTATAAGAGTGAAGAGAAGATCACTGGAGTCTCCCTTCCCCCTTTCCCCCCTCCCCCCAATTTGATGTGTTCTACTGGGATCATGGTCTGAAAACTGCACGCAAAATCATTGAGGACCCCTCCACTTTGCACACAGCATCTTTCAGCTGCTCCCAGGACTCTCACAGCCAGCACCACCAGGCTGAGAAACAGCTTATTCCCATGGGCAGTGAGAATGCTGAACGATCAAAGAAACTGCTCACACTAACCATTCAAGACAAAACAATATTTATTTCTTTGTATGTATGAATACCTGTCCTGCATATGTATTGTTTGCCTGTATGTGTATTATGACTTGTGTGTCTACATGTTTTGTACTGAGGACCGGAGAACATTGTTTCATCTAGTTGTACTTGCGCAATCAGATGAAAAAAAATAACTGTTGGACATGCTTCTCCCCATTTCTTTACAAAAGATTTTGTCTAGGCTTTTAAAAAAGGAAGACTTTGACTTGAAAGTAAATGAAACTCTATAAACATGAATGTAGTGGCCTGCCAGCATTGTTACGAATGGGCACTAATTTATTATGTGTGATGCTTCATATCCAATTCTATGTCTGTAGATGTTAACGTTAAGCCATCATTCTTAAACAATCTGAACCTTGGAAAACTGAACATTTGTGAATTCAGCTATTAAAAATTTATTGTAATTAGACTTTCCAAGGCGCTGATCTCTTTTTAATGTAGGTGATCACAAAAATTGGATGTTTGAAAATTGCGATTTCACAATCTCTTTAAACTCTCACACTGAATGGTACTGAAAATTGAATTAATTGTAATGTCTCGTCAGTATGAATAAGTTTCATAAGTTTTGTTTAGACATTCAGCACGGTAACAGGTCCATGAGCCAGTGCTGCCCAATTACACCCAATCGACCTACAATCCCTGGTACATTTTGAACAGTGGGAGGAAACCGGAGCCTTTGGGGAAATCCCATGTAGATACATGGAGAACATGCAAACTCCTTATGGTCAGTGCAGGATTTGAATGCTGGTCCTGTAACCGTGTTGCCCGTTATTGGTCTAGTGGTTTGGATTTGTATTGTAAGTGAACTTGTTCTTTCCGCTCTTGCACTTTAATCCAGATCATAGTTGTGAAAATTTCTTGCATCTTCCAACAGTAAGAATTAAACATGAACAATGTTAGATTGTCTCCTCCTAGCAGTCACCTAGACTAGGTCAGAACAGGCAATCTATATGATTCTTCATTCACTAGTAATCTTTCCCAGTGAGAGAAGTAAAGAGAATTACGTGAAAGCTTTAAAAGACAAATGCAGCTGTGATCCTGTTCCAGGTTGAAAGCATTATTATTGAGACAGAGAAGGCAAATGTATATTATTTATCAGGTTGTGCTGACTAATTAGGAAATTAGAAGTTGAGGCTGAAACCAGATTGTACCTTCCTTAAATAAGGCTTCCTTCATCCTATTTGAGGGCAACAATTCACATAAAGATAAATAAATGGTCAGTATTATTCATTTTCCTAATGTCTGTGGTTAGAACTTTTTTGGAATTATAATCATGTGCTTTTGACATACTTGCTTACTGAGCAACAATGCTTGGTTTAGGTTTGAAACTCTTGCGTTTGAGTACAAGCTTGTGGGGATTCATATGAGTACTTGGCTGACATGACATTGCAATCTTTGGCTTGGCTTCGCGGACGAAGATTTATGGAGGGGGTAAAAAGTCCACGTCAGCTGCAGGCTCGTTTGTGGCTGACAAGTCCGATGCGGGACAGGCAGACACGATTGCAGCGGTTGCAAGGGAAAATTGGTTGGTTGGGGTTGGGTGTTGGGTTTTTCCTCCTTTGCCTTTTGTCAGTGAGGTGGGCTCTGCGGTCTTCTTCAAAGGAGGTTGCTGCCCGCCAAACTGTGAGGCGCCAAGATGCACGGTTTGAGGCGTTATCAGCCCACTGGCGGTGGTCAATGTGGCAGGCACCAAGAGATTTCTTTAGGCAGTCCTTGTACCTTTTCTTTGGTGCACCTCTGTCATGGTGGCCAGTGGAGAGCTCGCCATATAACACGATCTTGGGAAGGCGATGGTCCTCCATTCTGGAGACGTGACCCATCCAGCGCAGCTGGATCTTCAGCAGCATGGACTCGATGCTGTCGACCTCTGCCATCTCGAGTACTTCGACGTTAGGGGTGTAAGCGCTCCAGTGGATGTTGAGGATGGAGCGGAGACAACGCTGGTGGAAGCGTTCTAGGAGCCGTAGGTGGTGCCGGTAGAGGACCCATGATTCGGAGCCGAACAGGAGTGTGGGTATGACAACGGCTCTGTATACGCTCATCTTTGTGAGGTTTTTCAGTTGGTTGTTTTTCCAGACTCTTTTGTGTAGTCTTCCAAAGGCGCTATTTGCCTTGGCGAGTCTGTTGTCTATCTCATTGTCGATCCTTGCATCTGATGAAATGGTGCAGCCGAGATAGGTAAACTGGTTGACCGTTTTGAGTTTTGTGTGCCCGATGGAGATGTGGGGGGGCTGGTAGTCATGGTGGGGAGCTGGCTGATGGAGGACCTCAGTTTTCTTCAGGCTGACTTCCAGGCCAAACATTTTGGCAGTTTCCGCAAAGCAGGACGTCAAGCGCTGAAGAGCTGGCTCTGAATGGGCAACTAAAGCGGCATCATCTGCAAAGAGTAGTTCACGGACAAGTTTCTCTTGTGTCTTGGTGTGAGCTTGCAGGCGCCTCAGATTGAAGAGACTGCCATCCGTGCGGTACCGGATGTAAACAGCGTCTTCATTGTTGGGGTCTTTCATGGCTTGGTTCAGCATCATGCTGAAGAAGATTGAAAAGAGGGTTGGTGCGAGAACACAGCCTTGCTTCACGCCATTGTTAATGGAGAAGTGTTCAGAGAGCTCATTGCTGTATCTGACCCGACCTTGTTGGTTTTCGTGCAGTTGGATAATCATGTTGAGGAACTTTGGGGGACATCCGATGCGCTCTAGTATTTGCCAAAGCCCTTTCCTGCTCACGGTGTCGAAGGCTTTGGTGAGGTCAACAAAGGTGATGTAGAGTCCTTTGTTTTGTTCTCTGCACTTTTCTTGGAGCTGTCTGAGGGCAAAGACCATGTCAGTGGTTCCTCTGTTTGCGCGAAAGCCGCATTGTGATTCTGGGAGAATATTCTCGGCGACACTAGGTATTATTCTATTTAGTAGAATCCTAGCGAAGATTTTGCCTGCAATGGAGAGCAACGTGATTCCCCTGTAGTTTGAGCAGTCTGATTTCTCGCCTTTGTTTTTGTACAGGGTGATGATGGTGGCATCACGAAGATCCTGAGGCAGTTTACCTTGGTCCCAACAAAGCTTGAAAAACTCATGCAGTTTGGCATGCAGAGTTTTGCCACCAGCCTTCCAGACTTCTGGGGGGATTCCATCCATACCTGCTGCTTTGCCACTTTTCAGTTGTTCGATTGCCTTATATGTCTCATCCAGGGTGGGAACCTCATCCAGCTCTAGCCTTAGGGGCTGTTGAGGGAGCTGGAGCAGGGCGGAATCTTGGACTGAGCGGTTGGCACTGAAAAGAGATTGGAAGTGTTCTGACCATCGGTTGAGGATGGAGATCTTGTCGCTGAGGAGGACTTTGCCGTCTGAGCTGCGCAGCGGGCTTTGGACTTGGGGTGAGGGGTCGTACACAGCCTTTAGAGCCTCGTAGAAACCCCTGAAGTCGCCAATGTCCGCACTGAACTGTGTTCGTTTGGCGAGGCTAGTCCACCACTCATTTTGGATCTCCCGGAGTTTGCGCTGAAGATGGCTGCATGCGCGACGGAAGGCTTGTTTCTTCTCTGGACAGGACGGCTTTGTAAGGTGAGCCTGGTGGGCAGCTCGCTTCTTTGCCAGCAGCTCCTGGATTTCCTGGCTGTTTTCGTCAAACCAGTCCTTGTTTTTCCTGGAGGAGAAGCCCAGTACCTCTTCAGTGGATTGCAGTATGGTAGTCTTCAACTGATCCCAGAGGGTTTCAGGGGACGGGTCCGTGAGGCGGGTTGCAACGTCGAGCTTTGCTTTGAGGTTTGCCTGGAAGTTTCCTCTCGCTTCGTCTGACTGCAGGTTTCCAACATTGAACCTCTTTCTGGGGGCTTTATTGTTCCTGGGCTTTGGCTTGAAGTGAAGGTTGAGCTTGCAGCGAACCAGCCGGTGGTCAGTGTGGCATTCCGCGCTAGGCATGACCCTGGTGTGGAGCACATCTTGTTTGTCACTTTCTCGCACCAGGATGTAGTCCAGGAGGTGCCAGTGTTTGGATCGGGGATGCATCCAGGTGGTCTTAAGGCTGTCCCTCTGCTGAAAAAGGGTGTTTGTAATGACAAGTCGCTGTTCTGCGCAGAGCTCCAACAGGAGGCGCCCATTGTCGTTGCACTTGCCGACGCCATGCTTGCCCAGGATTCCTGGCCAGGTTTCTGAGTCTTTGCCGACACGAGCGTTGAAGTCGCCCAGGATGACAACCTTGTCGGCTGTAGGGGTACGTTGGATGAGGTTGCGCAGGTCGGTGTAGAACTTGTTCTTTTCTGCTGGTTCCGCCTGGAGGGTTGGAGCATAGACACTGATGAGGGTGATGTGACGCTTGTTTTGAAGTGGGAGTCGCATGGACATGATTCGGTCCGAGAGGCCTTTCGGAAGGTTTTCGAGTTTGGAGGCAATGAAGCTCTTGACCATGAAGCCTACACCAGATAGGCGTCGTTCATCCGAAGGCTTGCCAGACCAGTAGAGTGTGTAGCCCGCGCCGCGTTCTTGGAGGCTGCCTACATCTGCCAGGCGGACTTCACTGAGAGCGGCTATGTCGATTTCAAGTCTGAGGAGTTCATGTGCAATGAGGGCAGACCGACGTTCAGGTCGGTGGCTGTCAGCCTTGTCTAGCATGGTTCTGATGTTCCAGCATGCTAGCTTGAGTTTGTGAGCATCTTTTGAGGGGGAGGACGTGGAGGGGGAGGACGTGGACCTGCCCGAGGACAGGTCCACGATGACATTGCAATACTGTGTTAGAAAAGAGGTAATTTTTCAAATGGACATTAATCAAGGTTCTGTAATGCTATAAATATGAATTTCCTCTTGTTTCATTGGTCAGTTTTTTAAAACTTTAGCAACATGCTCAAAATAGAGAAATTGGTTATTTGTGGAGCTAGACAACTCTCCGATGTAGTTACGAAGACTTGTGCTCTAGAACTAGCTTTCTCTTGATCAAAGTTTCAGTACTGGCATCAACCCAGCTTGATGAAAAATTTCCCAAATGTGCCCTGTTTACCAAAAAAAGTGGAGTGGGATTTGTCCTACTAGTTGCTGTTCAGTCAATGTACTCTATGATCAATGGGGTAATTTGAAATGGTAGATATTCTGGATACCATCATGAAGCACTAACTTGCCAACAGTCATGAAAGGGTGCAGAGGCATCAGTGTGTTGTCTCTGGAGCATTTCAGTTCTGAGAAGAGGTCAAGTCTATTTTTTTTCCCCTTGAAGTGGACAAGGTTAAGAGTGAACATGAGTAAGGTTTATAAAATTTGAGGCATGTCAACAAAAGGAATTTTTCCTTCCCTTAACGAAGATTAATTAAACTTAGATTTGGGATAAGAGGTTTAGAAGTGATCTGAAAGAGGGTTGGTGCGAGAACGCAGCCTTGCTTCACGCCATTGTTAATGGAGAAGGGTTCAGAGAGCTCATTGCTGTATCTGACCCGACCTTGTTGGTTTTCGTGCAGTTGGATAAACATGTTGAGGAACTTTGGGGGGCATCCGAGGCGCTCTAGTATTTGCCAAAGCCCTTTCCTACTCACGGTGTCGAAGGCTTTGGTGAGGTCAACAAAGGTGATGTAGAGTCCTTTGTTTTGTTCTCTGCATTTTTCTTGGAGCTGTCTGAGGGCAAAGACCATGTCAGTGGTTCCTCTGTTTGCGCGAAAGCCGCACTGTGATTCTGGGAGAACATTTTCGGCGACAATAGGTATTATTCTATTTAGGAGAATCCTAGCGAAGATTTTGCTTGCAATGGAGAGCAGCGTGATTCCCCTGTAGTTTGAGCAGTCTGATTTCTCGCCTTTGTTTTTGTACAAGGTGATGATGATGGCATCGCGAAGGTCCTGAGGTGGATCTATTTTACCAATAGTGTTGTAGGTACTTGAAAAGCACTACCTGACAGAGCACTGGAAACTGAAGTGCTAACACCATTTAATGAGTGCCTAGATGAACATTTGAATGCGTGGGCGTAGAAGGCTGGAAGAAGAGATTAATACAGAGGGGTACCCACAAGCTGGCATAGTTGTGTTGGATCAAATTGCCAGTTTACGTGTTGTATGAATTTGATTAATCGTTGGTCAATTTGCTTCCCCAGGACTACTTAATTATAAAGTTCATCACAGCCTTGGTTGAAACCTGGGACTAAGAGCTGAATTTTCCCTTGAGTGTGTTATCAAGGCACCACGGTAAAACTGAAATCTAATGAACCTGGAAGGGAAAACATCCCAATGATCGGAGTTACACCTCCTCCTCAGAAAAAGAAGCTAGTTGCTGTGTTCATAATTCCAGATATTGTGAAAATTGTTATGTGATTGCAGTACAGATAGATCTTTGGTAGTCCCGGAATAGTGTTGTGGTAGTGTACTATGAGAAGTTCAAGAGCCTTTGGGGAAAGTAAACTGTTTTTGAACTTGTGTTCTCAGGAAGCCATCAAATTATAAGAATTTATTGATGTATTTTTAATCTTCTCACTTGTAACAAATTTGTTTAAGTGTGTTTTCTTAAAGCAGCTGTCTTCGTTATTAAAAACAGGGTAGTCACTGAGGCAATTTTAAAAAAAAATCAGGCGCTTTAAAAATGTACACAATTTATTTTTTTAAATTTCATTTTACAATTCTTGTGGTGAATCGTTGTTTGATTTTAGGCAGTTCATGTTGCTTGGATTGTAATTTGAAATGGATTAAGTAATTCAAACTTTTGGGATTAATTTCATGAACATTTTAGATGATGAAAACAGGTATTAAATTATATCAAACATTAAATTTAAATGTATGAGTACAGATATCTTACAAAATTAAATCATGTATTTTCATATCTTTGAATCTGTGATTGTCCTAAAGTATGAAGGCTATATGGTTATGTCAGCTTGGACAATAAAGCTGTTAGATTTCCTCTCCTCCCCTCCCACCTCTGCATTCATCAAACAGGCCAACTCAGAATCAATAAGACAGAATTAACACAGTGATAAGATGCTTTGCAATTCAACAAATTAAATAAATATGTGTGGGCTTGCATAATTGAATGAAGTAAATATTTAAGTGAATTGAATGGTTTAATGGAACATTATTTTGATTGTCCACAAATAGCAAAGCTTTATGCAAGTGTTCAGCATTTTGGAACTAATTTTCATACTGTTTTTTTCTAGGCCAAACTGCTCTGTATTTATTTTAAAGCAGCTTGAGTATACTGATAGATTTAGCATGACTAAAATCATTGGGACCAGTAAAATATGTTTATTGCTGTATTTGATAGCATATAAGACCCCCTTTTCCCCCAAAAGAATCACCTCAAAAACCACCCCGGGTCCTATATGCAAAGGTAGCATTTTGGGGCTGTCATTTTCCAAGATGGTGACAGGAGGAAAGCACTCAAACTATTCACCCGTGCTTTCCAGAGTTGCTGCTGCTGTTCACTTACCCCGGCAAAAGGCTCACTCTCTCCCTCCTTCCCGCCTGCCAGCTCTCTTTTTTAAAAAAACTTTATTTAAAATATTTTTGAACAGCATACAATCAAATAACAAAAAATATATATCTATATATATTTAAAAAAAAACTACCTCTTCAGCCAGCTTCCTTAAGGGAAGCCAAATATTAAAAAAAGAACAAAATATATACAATATTTCAAAGTATTTCCAAATTCTTATATTGCAAATAAGAAGACCACATTTTAACAACAAAAGAATAATTATCATGCAAGTTGCATGTAATTTTACCATAATAATACAAGCTCTCAATTCATTAGGCCAAAGTGCTTTGTTAATCTCCATGTTATCTTTCCAAGTACTAGCTACACATTTTTATGCTACAGACAACACTAAAAGTACAAATGCAATCTGAAATTCATCCAACCCCAATCCCTTCAAAGAGACCATATAGCCCAACAAAAAAATCTATGGGTTTAATGGTAATTTGATTTTGAACAATTTTTTCCAGAACCAACCTAATTCCTTCCCAAAATGGTTGTACTTTAACACAAGACCAAACGGCATGTAAAAACTTCCAAAACATGATCCACATCTAAAACAAGAGTCTGAATTACTAAACCCATATTTTTTCAGTTTTTCTGGAGTCAAATATAATTGATGTAAAAAAATTATAATTAACCATTAACCAATTGTCAGTTTAGTTACACTTTCATGACACTTAACTTCCCAATTCTCTTGAGGGATAATGGAAGTTAAATCACTTTCCCATTTAGTCCTAGATTTCTCCCATTCCGGTTTATCCATACTTTATTTTAAAAATTGATACATATCTGAAATATAACCTTTCTTTGGTATAGAGGAAATCAAAGATTCAAATTTTGTCAAAATAGGTAAATTCATCTCTTTACCATAATTATCTTTTTTCAAAGCTGAGTTGATAATACACAAATAAATAATTTACAGATATATCAAATTTCTCTCTTAAATGATTAAAAGAAACTGGCCTTCTTCAAAACAGTCCTGAACTATCTTTATACCCTTAGAATTCTATCTCTTTAAATGATTATTGAACATTGAAAAAGAAATGAGCTGATTATGATATAACGGGGTTTGAATTGATAATTTACCCTTCAATCCTAAAACTATATTTCTTTTAACCCATATCTTTTTAACAAATGTTTTAATACCAGCATATTACATTCCCGCAATCAATTCATATTCCACTTAAATATAAACTGGTGTACCTCAACTTCAGAAATACAAGCCATTTCCACCTTCGCCCAACTCAGGGGTTGGTCCACATCCATCAATCTACTAACAAATTTTAACTGAGCTGCTTCATAATAATTTTGAAAATGAGTTAACTAAAGTCCACCTAATGCATATTTCCATGTAAGTTTGTGCAAGGCTACTTGTGCTAATTTTCCCTTCCATAAAAATTTCCACTCCAGTCTATTCAAATCCTGAAAAAAAAACCCTTTGAAAGTAAACATGGTATCCACTGAAACAGATATTGGGTTCGAGGAAAAATATTCATTTTATACAATTTACTCGGCCAATTAATGTTAACGGAAAATCTTTCCATTTAATCAAATCCATTTTAATCCTTTTTAATAAAGGAACATAGTTTAATTTATATAAAGATTGATAATCTGCATTTACTATTACTCCTAGATATTTAATTCTATCTGACCATTTTAATTTTATAAAATTTTTATATTCTGAATAATCTCCTTCCCCGACTGGCAGTATTTCACTCTTATCCCAGTTTACCTTATATCCAGGTAACTCTCCAAATTTCAACAAACAATCTTGCAAATATTTCAAAGACTGCTCCGGTTCCATCAAATACGCCAACACATCGTCTACAAATAAATTAATCTTGTATTCATCATCCGCAATTCTCATCCCTTTAATCCTTTCATTCTGTCATTTTTTTTTTCTGAGCTAATGGTTCGATAGCCAATGCAAACAAGGCTGGTGATAATGGACAACCTTGCCAGGTTGATCGCATTAATTTAAATGGTAAAGAAGTTTGACCATTTGTCACCACCCTAGGAATTGGATTTGTATATAGAGCCTTAACCCAACCAATAAAATAAGGGCCAAAATTAAACTTCTCTAACACCTTAAATTAAAAAAATTCCATTCAACCCTATCAAAAGCTTTTTCCGCATCCATTGGGTGGTTGGGTTGCTGTCTAGATGCATTGACCAATGTTATCAATCTAAGGATATTGTCAGGCGCATTTCTATTCTTAATAAAACCTGTTTGATCTATATGTATCAACTGAGCTAAATATTTGGCAAGTCTATTCGCTAACACTTTCGCTATAATTTTATAATCTACATTTAATAAAGAAATAGGCCTATACGAAAATACTTTCAGCGGATCCCTATCTTCCTTTAGAATCACAGTAATTGTAGCACTCAAACAAGATTCCGGTAACAACTGATCCTCAGTTATTTGCTGCAATACATCTCCAAATGGCTCTGAATGGGCAACTAAAGCGGCATCGTCTGCAAAGAGTAGTTCACAGACAAGTTGCTCTTGTGTCTTGGTGTGAGCTTTCAGGTGCCTCAGATTGAAGAGACTGGCATCCGTGTGGTACCGGATGTAAACAGTGTCTTCATTGTTGAGGTCTTTCATGGCTATGCACATTCAGAGCCTAATCCCTATTCAGAGCCAGCTCTCCAGCGCATGACGTCCTATTTTACGGAAACTGCCAAAATGTTTGGCTTGGAAGTCAGCCTGAAGAAAACTGAGGTCCTCCATCAGCCAGCTCCCCACTATGACTACCAGCCCCCCCACATCTCCATCGAGCACACATCTCAAAATAGTCAACTAGTTTACCTACCTCGGCTGCACCATTTCATCTGATGCAAGGATCGACAACGAGTTAGACAACAGACTCGCCAAGGCAAATAGTGCCTTTGGAAGACTACACAAAAGAGTCTGGAAAAACAACCACCTGAAGAAACACACAAAGATCAGCATGTACAGAGCCGTTGTCATACCCACGCTCCTGTTCGGCTCCGAATCATGGGTCCTCTACTGGCATCACCTACGGCTCCTAGAAAGCTTCTATCAGCGCAGTAATAGTATATGTTCTCGGTCTAGCTCCAGACCATTCGGAAAAAAATCATTTCCTAATCCATTTCTTAAAAAACTTTACCGGATCTGAACCTTCCAAATTTTCTGGAAGACCTACTATTTTTACATTATTTCTTCGACCTTGATTCTCTAATGAATCAATCTTTTTCAGTAATTCCTTCTTCTGAATCCCCCAATCCACGAAAGAATCCTCCACTTTTTCCATTTTTTCTCTATTACGATCCATTTGATTCTTACATTCAAAAAAGCTTCAATTTTTAAAAAATTATCTTGTGCAGTGTCCACAGTTTTTATACATCTACTAACATCACTTTTTAACTACAGTCATATCTTTCTTCATAGAAGTAATCTCTTCATACATATTATTCATTTTAGTTTTCACTTCCATAAATCCTTGATTTATCTGAGTAGACATCTGCAATGACATGTTTTCCATTTGATGAGCAATCCCTTCCAATATTGTAAACACAGAATCCAGTCCAGGTTCCATCACTTCCCCTTGAGGCCTACTTTCTCTGGTCCCAGTCCCCATATATTCTTTGTGTTGATTCCAATAGCGCTGGGCTCTCTTCCTCTTCTGGCACAATGGTTCCTCTTCCAATGCGACTGCAGGTCTGGATACCCGTTGACCTCGTCAGCCAGCCATCTTTCAGGCTCCCCCACAGCCCACACCTTCTCTAGTAATTCTCGAACTTGCGGTGCACCGAACATGCCCAGAAAAGTCACCGACAACGCAGGTGCGTCTTCCAATGCCACACTGTGCGCCCCTAGACCACCAGGCATTACTGGGGGTTCACAAATCTGTCCCCACTCGGCCGATCTGCCCACGCACCCGAGCTCAGGGGCGTGAGTTGGAGCCAGCCAAGCTCATCACAGAACTCATCTTGCGGACGCGCGATCGGCGCCGAGCAGGGGTCCTTTGATGCTTGGGAACTCCAGTCAATGACTCCGTGGCTTCAACTTGGTAGGTAGGCCTCAATTCTTCAACACTTTTATAAAGTAATTTCTTTTGTAACCAAGTTTTTGATTTCTTCATGTTTGTAGCCATTTCAATCCTCCACTATTCCAAAGTCTGCAAAAACTATCTTTAACCACTTTTACAGGTTTTTAAATCGGGTATTTATGTCTAACTGGGGAAAGGTGGACTGCACGTCTTCCCTCTACACCATCTTATCACGCACCCCCCGCCCCACCACTTTCCAGCTCTCGCTTGCATTATCTCCCTCCTGCTGCTCGCTCTCTCCTTCCCACCACTCAGGCGTTGTTCGATAAACACAGCTTCCTGAACAGATTGAATGAGGTGCGGGGGTGAGCTGCAGTAAGCAAGCCAGTCACTCACTGCCACCCACCCCCCACACCTCATTCAGTATGTTCGGGGGGGGGGGGGGGGTTCCTGTTGCTCACTGTTTTCCACAGTGCTTTGAGGGCATCTGACCAAAGCCTGATCCTTGAGGCCCAGTGCTCCCCTCAATGCACTGTGGGAGACAGCAATTGATGGGATGGAGGGAGCGAATGATGGGATCCCAGAGCAAATTGAATGAGGTAAATACACTCTACGCTAAAAATGTGGGTTTTTGTATGCCAGTGGGTCTTGTATGCTGTCAAATACGGTAAATCTGAAATTAAAGACTGGATGTGATTTGCACTAGAAAATTTGATAATAATTGCTTCATGGTGTATTGGAGGATTTAAACCATGCTTTTTGCTTCAGCTTATGTTTTTTGCTCCTGCAAGGCTGAGAATCAGTAACCTGCTTGAGTCTCAGCAGACATAAGCTAAATACTACCATGGAGCCCAGAGATGCAGTTATCTGACAAAAAGACATCTGTGTACCAAGAACATTTAATCTTCCTACTTGTTTCGGTCACAGTCTTTCAGGCAGAGACCTAACCTTGATGCAAAATAAACCATTGTATTCAAAGTGATAAGCTGAAAATTATGTTATTCAATAGAAGCCTTGGCATGCTAGCTTGCTCGTTTATCTTTCTTGCTGTGCTGGGAATAGGTGCTTGGGTAAGCAGTTTTTGGGTAATATAAGCCATGGTCCCGCTGCTGAAGTTTGAGACTCTCCGGGAAGTGGCAACATCTCTCAGCAAGAAGAAGAACTTCTAGAGTCCAGCCAACGTTCCGGTTGGGGGAGGTGGAAAAGCTGCTACCGGCGCCCTGACAACCTACTACAAGTGTGCGGTCGTTGCCTTGCTTCGGCAGTTGGGACCAGTCCAGGCGTTGATAAGTATAATTGGGAAGGGCTTGCATATTGTAGTTTGATATCAGCTTTAGAATTTGTAATAAAGATTTGTATAAACTGAAGTGCTCTCGGCGTGTGTGTCTATTTTCTTTTGGTAGCTCAAATACTGTGACCAATCTAAAATGAACAAAGTGAGAGGTACAAGTTTACCCAGGACACATGGGTGCTCAATGCAAAAAAAAACCCTAAAAATCCAATTTTTTGAGTGAAATTGGTGAACTGTATTAAATTTTGTTAGAATATTTTAATACATGGAACACTTTTCTTTTCTTCCTTGGCTTGGCTTCGCGGACGAAGATTTATGGAGGGGATAAAAAGTCCACGTCAGCTGCAGGCTCGTTTGTGGCTGACAAGTCCGATGCGGGACAGGCAGACACGATTGCAGCGGTTGCAAGGGAAAATTGGTTGGTTGGGGTTGGGTGTTGGGTTTTTCCTCCTTTGCCTTTTGTCAGTGAGGTGGGCTCTGCGGTCTTCTTCAAAGGAGGTTGCTGCCCGCCAAACTGTGAGGCGCCAAGATGCACGGTTTGAGGCGTTATCAGCCCACTGACGGTGGTCAATGTGGCAGGCACCAAGAGATTTCTTTAGGCAGTCCTTGTACCTTTTCTTTGGTGCACCTCTGTCACGGTGGCCAGTGGAGAGCTCGCCATATAACACGATCTTGGGAAGGCGATGGTCCTCCATTCTGGAGACGTGACCCATCCAGCGCAGCTGGATCTTCAGCAGCGTGGACTCGATGCTGTCGACCTCTGCCATCTCGAGTACTTCGACGTTAGGGGTGTAAGCGCTCCAATGGATGTTGAGGATGGAGCGGAGACAACGCTGGTGGAAGCGTTCTAGGAGCCGTAGGTGGTGCCGGTAGAGGACCCATGATTCGGAGCCGAACAGGAGTGTGGGTATGACAACGGCTCTGTATACGCTTATCTTTGTGAGGTTTTTCAGTTGGTTGTTTTTCCAGACTCTTTTGTGTAGTCTTCCAAAGGCGCTATTTGCCTTGGCGAGTCTGTTGTCTATCTCATTGTCGATCCTTGCATCTGATGAAATGGTGCAGCCGAGATAGGTAAACTGGTTGACCGTTTTGAGTTTTGTGTGCCCGATGGAGATGTGGGGGGGCTGGTAGTCATGGTGGGGAGCTGGCTGATGGAGGACCTCAGTTTTCTTCAGGCTGACTTCCAGGCCAAACATTTTGGCAGTTTCCGCAAAGCAGGACGTCAAGCGCTGAAGAGCTGGCTCTGAATGGGCAACTAAAGCGGCATCATCTGCAAAGAGTAGTTCACGGACAAGTTTCTCTTGTGTCTTGGTGTGAGCTTGCAGGCGCCTCAGATTGAAGAGACTGCCATCTGTGCGGTACCCGATGTAAACAGCGTCTTCATTGTTGGGGTCTTTCATGGCTTGGTTCAGCATCATGCTGAAGAAGATTGAAAAGAGGGTTGGTGCGAGAACACAGCCTTGCTTCACGCCATTGTTAATGGAGAAGGGTTCATGGAACACAACACATGGAACACAACACCAATATAAATCTACCACTCGGAGTGACTCGGCTACAAGCATTGACATGAACTGTACTCTGACCAAAGTGTAAGCAGCACATTCTTCATATTTCTAACTTCCACTTGTATGTAATTAATGCAATGTGCATAACAAATTCTCAATGTTAATGTCATCTTTGACTTTATTTTACAAAAATCAAAACATTCATGAGTACAGAATATGGAACTGAAGGGTTCTGAAACATGGTAATTACAGTCATGAAGATCAGTCGGTACCCTAATGGAGAGTCACATGGGTGTACACAATAGAACCAAATTTCAAATCCAGAGATAAACAAGAAGGCTGCAGATGCTGGAATAATGGAGCAGCACACCATGTACTGAAGGAACTCAGCAGATCAGGCAGTGCCTAAAATCAAGAGTAGAGCAGGAGTAAAGGAGGAGGATAGTAAATGCTTGACAACATAAATATAGTTCTGGACATACTGGATTACATCTTTGCTACCTCCTCATTGCAAAGCATTCTGTCATAGAATTATGTCACCTCATGCATTATGAATTACGAAAGGTTGGGGGTGGGGTGTTGGGAGGGTGTTGCTGCAGGAAGCTTTTGTGCTCTTTCAACTGCAGAAGACTTCTGCACAGAAGTGTGCCCAGATACCAAACCATTGACTAATACGATCTTGGTAGCTAGAAATCATGTCACCAATGTTCGTAGGGAAAGGAAGTATTGGTTGGATAGAACATAAAACTTTGTTTCTTTTGAGTGCAAGATGCTATAAATTCTACCCATCTATACATTGGATGTTTTGATTTCAATCGCACAGACTTAGAGCATTGGGTTTGTACATAATTATTGTGCACTTACTTGGTTCCTCTGTATCAGAAGGGATCATTCAATGACCATTGTCCTGGAAGCAGGCATGATAGTTTTATGATGCAGCATTCAGCATAGTTGATACCTTTTTTTAATGATCATGTATACTTTATGGATTGCTCTCAAGAAAGTAGGTTACATTCAAAGCTCTGGCCTTCCTAACCTTGGAAGTGAACTTCAGTCTGATTTCCTTCTTATCTATTCACTTAGTTAAAATACCACTAAGTTATCACATATGATGTAATATATATCGACAATAAATATTTATTTTGCTGATATCTTAAATCAACATTTAGTCTTATAATCCTGATACTTGCAGCAGGAAATTGTTCTTTTATTTTGCAGCACCAAAAGCAATTTAACAACATAAACTTCTCTGTAATTTTCCATCATAGTCTGAGTTGATGATGGGGTTCTGAGTGGTTGAATTATTCAGTTAACTGCATTTAATTCAGAAATTTTAAATCAGTGTTTGGTTAATGTAGATTCAATGCACATAGCTAAAGTTTGATTGAAATTGTATAAAATCCATTTCTAATTTACAGACTAAAATGTTCTATAAAGATCTTGTAGGCTATTGAAGACTATTCCAGTTCGACTTAATTAGATTATTCAAACAACCTTGATTTCTGAACAAGAATCAACTAGATAGGACTAGGGTACTTTTAGTCAAGTAGGTGAATATGTGAACAAAGTGGGCTTTTTTTTCTTCTGTGGCTGGATGTCTTCAAGAAATTTGTTGATTTCATGTTTAGATGATTTTTTTTTTCTTTCCCTTTGTGTCTTCATTTTACACTTAACTTCTGTCATTTCCTTTTCTGATTTCATAAATAGATTACATTATAGTTATGATATTGCTGTTTGACAGCTGAATATTTTCTATAAGCTCAAGGTTTTTTTTAATCATTTGAGCTGAAAGGTACAAGGTCATGCACATAATCCATTTAGAACATTTTGACTTCAGCTGTCTACCAGCTAATTCAACAGGGAAGAAATTCCACTCATTTCCATTAAATACTGGTTAGAATGATCTGGATATTTTGAAAATTAAGCCAAAGCTGCACAGGCTTTGTAAAGGATGGATTTCAATCTTTCTCCTGTGATGCACTTCTAAATGGCGAACAACATTATAACCATATAACCATGGAAACAGGCCAGCGTGGCCCTTCTAGTCCATGCCAAACACTTAACCCACTGACCTACACTCAACCCGTAACCCTCCATTCCTTTCCCATCCATATACATATCCAACTTTTCCTTTATTGCTAACGTCGAGCCTGCCTCCACCACTTCGTCTGGAATCCTGTTCCACGTACCCACCACTCTCTGAGTAAAGAAGTCCCCCTCATGCTTCCTCTAAACTTTTTCCCACTAACTTTCAACTCATGTCCTCTCATTTGTTTCTGCTCCTTCATGCTGCATAACCTTACATCTCTTTGATAAGGTATGGGTTTGTGGATTCTATGTAAGTTGCACCTTGGCACATAGGATCTCAGAACAAATTATGGTATAAACCTTTGTGAGTTCTAACAAGACCCAGATCTGTGCTTGAACTTCATGCAGAATTCAGTAGCAGAATACAGTCAAAAAGGAGTTCAACTAGCAAAGTTTAGGATTCATGGAACTGCTCGCAAAACAAAAAAAAAAGTATATCAATACAGTGGAACTCAGATAATCTACTGTCTAGTTAGTCAAAAATCCCAATGGTTCAACATAGATCATTGGAGCTCCCTTTCCCACACTCTCTTTAAGCTCATTGGGGCTCTGCTTCTAGTGCTCTTTTTAGATTTACCAGATGCACTTCTTTATGCTATTGTGTATCAGAAGTGAATTATGTGTATGCTTGTGTACCAATAGGTGTAATATCTAGTAGTCTAAAAAATCTTCCAGTTGAGCACCACTAATGTAACGAATGAAAAAGTGGAGTCAAATGCAAAAGTTAAAAAGAAACAATTTCAGTGGACAGCACAGGCAAGAGCATGGCAGGGAGTGAAGGAAAGAAAACCTGTTGGACTGAAGTACTTGTTTCAAGGCAAGAGGCCCAACAGATAAGGCAGAGTTTGGGTTGGTACATGAGGCTGAGAAATTAAAGCATTTACTAAAACATGACTATGGGGCAGTCAGAGCTGGCAGCTCAGTTTACTGGAGTATCTATGCAATAGGTGTGATCGGGAATGGAGGTAAGAGAGGAGGAGGGGGTTGCATTTTTTTTTTGATAAGGCATATCTCACAACAGTAATTAGAATATTCCTGGGGGAATTAGTGGAGCAAATATGCAGGAAAGAGTGGCAGACTGCTGCAAGAATATTATGGTTGTAATTGTACAGAATTTTTAACCTTTCATTGACTAGAATTACCATAATGCTGAGGGATAGGGTGGAATTTTTAAAAATCTGTTCAGGAAACATTTCTCAAGGAATATGTAGATTTCAGGACCAGAGAGGGAAATAAGGTTGGGCAAATGTCTGAAGTGTCTCTGGGTAAATGTTTTGGGGCCAGTGACCATAATTTTATTGTCTTTTAATAGTCATGGAGAAGGATAGAACTGGGCCACAAGTTAAAGTCCTAAATTGGAGGAGAGCCATTTAACTGGAATTTACAAAGGTTGATTAGGAAAGACTGTTTGCAGGGAAAGGGATGTCTGGTGAGGCTTTTAAAAGTGGGATGGGTGGCAGAGTTCAGGGCCAGCATATTTCTGTCAGAACTGGCAAAAATGGGGAACCCTGGATGAAATCAGAATTTATTGTCATGAACATGTTACAAATGTTATTGTTTTGCATCAGCATCAATATGCAACCTTTTAAATAAACTGCCTCACATAAAAAATTTAAAAAATTGTTCAAGAAAAAGTCAAAGTTAGGCAGTGTCTAGTTTATTGTTCATTCGGTAATCTGATGGGACTATCTTTTCAACTGTATTTCAAGTGGAGTTGTGACCCAATTCAATAACTGCTCTTTTTGGGGTTATTGAACCAGATATAGGGAGTTTTTCTGTATGTGTGCAACAGGTTGTGGCCTTCGCTACATTGTTGGCTAGAAGAGACATCTTATTCAAATGAAAGATTCTAGACCTCTCAGTGCTTCAATGGTTCTCTTATGACCTATTTAAGTTTAGAATAATAAAGACCATGTATTTGATTCATTGGTGAAATTTGAAGATGCATGGTGATCTTTTATGTCTTATTTTCATTTGATGTAAATGTTTTTAATGTGATTAAATGTACTCCGTCTTCCAGATGAGATCTAGTCTTACGGTCTATCTAGTCGATTCACGGTATGAATCAAAAGCTGCAAAATATATGTCACCCTCAGGATGAGCTGCTCAAATGGATTTTTTGGTTCGTTTTTTTAATAAAGTAGACTAGGTGGTTTAAACATACATACATACATTTATACATCTATATTTATTGAGATTTTTTTTGGAGCTGAACTGATTTCACAGGTGGGGGAAAATATTAAATGAACATGAAATTAGAATGACGATTGCCTTCATTTCAGGTTACTCCCTTTCCTCTCTCTTCTCATTTCTTCTTTACCTTCCCCATTTACTTTTCTCTCCAACTCTCCCTCTCCAACTCCGTTCCACCATCTCCCAACCACAAGCAGTTGAAAGAATCCCTTGTCCTGCCGTCATCAAGGTGAGTGGCCTCCTGGGCAGGAGCAAGGCCTCATTGGGGAGGTGTCAGAGATTGGCAGTGGCCAGCATTTTTTTGGATGAGAATTAAACATTATTTTAATGCTTAAAAAGCCTTCCCCTGTTGTTGTTTAAATACTATTACAAGTGATTTGCTGTTGCTATTGGGCTATTTTTTTTAAATGACCAGTTATCCAAAACAAAATTATCCGACATAAGCCCAGTCCCAACTATTTCAGATAATCAGAGTTGAACTGTATAATATTTTTTGTCTTTTCTGTCTTCATCCAGGGCAGTGGAGGGGGGAAACTGAGTTTATACTATTTCAAGTTTTATCTTGATATCTAGATATATAGACACACAATTGTATTTTCAGTTTTGTTCCATTTTTTTCATTGTACTGTATTTATTATTTAAAAAAAAAAGATTGAAAATGAAAGAAATCTGATGGCAGAGGGGTAAAAGCTGTCCTTGTACCACTGTGCACTTGTCTTCAGGCTCTTGTACTTTCTTCCTGACAGTAGCAGAGGGAGAGGGCATGGCCTGGGTGGTGAGGGTCCTTGAGAATAAAAGCTGCTTTCTTAAGACACCACCTCTTGCAGATGGCCTCTGTGGAGTAAAACTGGTGTATGTGATGTCACAGGTCGAGTTAACCACCCTGTGGAGTTTTTTTTTCCTATCCTGAACGTTGGCACCTCTGTACTAGACAGTGATGCAACCTGCCAGAATGTTCTCCACGATACACTTGTAGAAGTTTTCAAGTCTTCGGTGACTTACTGATTCTCCTCAAACTTGTTGCAAATTATAGACGATGGTCAGCCACCTTTGTGTTTGCATTAATATGGAGGCTTCAGGACAGATCCTCAGAGATGTTGACACTCAGGAATTTGAAGTTCCGTTCCACTGCTGAGCCTTCGATGAGGACTGATTCCTGTTCTGACTTCCTCCTGAAGTCTACAATCATCCCCTTGGTTTTGCTAATGTTGAGTGCAAGATTTTTGGAGAGACATCATTCAATGAGCTGATCTATCTCTCTCTTATATAACCATATAACCATTTACGGAGCGGAAACAGGCCATGTCGGCCTTTCGAGTCCGCACCGGTTCACTAGAACAACTCCACTAGCTCAAACCATGGTTTTGCCCGTATTTCATCCACCTCTATCAATTCTTGAGTATATTTCAAGAGTAACTGAGACATAAAAGTATTCAAGTTATCAAAGGGAGTATATAATCAATTCTTCAGGTCTTCATATATCTTGGTAATAGTAATACAAAGCTCTGGAGCAAGAAATACATGTGAGGGTCATTCTGTAGTGGAGAATGGCAATTATAATTGACAATTTTCTGCTAGTGTTACCTGTGAAGCTGTAAGTATTCCCTGGGCCTGTTCAATAGATGCAGGAAATGTTTCCTCATCATGATTCTGCCGACAACAGTGGTGTCATCAACCAATTTGTAGATAGCATTGGAAATGCACCTAGCCACACAGTCATGGATGTGTAATGAGTAGTGCAGTGGGCTAAGCATGCATCCATGAAGTGCACCTGTGTTGATCCTCAGTGAGGAGGAGATGCTGTTTCCAATTTGTACCGACTGTGGTTTCCTGAAGAGGGTCAAGGATTCAGTTGCAGAAAGGCAAGCAGAGGCCCAGAATTTAGAGCTTATTGATATTGACTACGGTCTCAGCTCAAAGATGGAGCCTTCACTGAAGGAGAACAGGGGTGAAGCAACAACTACAGTTCAGAGGATCAGAGATCATGACAGATGGAGAGACATGATTTCCTTTGCTGAACGTCAAGGCACCTGAATGAATAATATCTAGCCTAGGGGAATAAAGGCATATGTCAAGTATAGATGGCTGGCATCAAGTGAATCCTTGCAACGTATGAAGGATTCCGGCATTGAGAGAAATCATGAGAGCAAAAATGGGAATTGGCCTTGGACGATCAGCTCAGGGAAAATTCTAAGTGATTCTAGAAATATATTTATGACAAAAAGGTAACTGGTAAAAGAGCAGAATCCCTTCAAGATCAACTTGATAGTCTTGTGTATGGAGCTGCAGAAGATGGGTGAGATACTAAAGGAATAATCTCATCTATACTTAGGAGAAAGGCAGTCCCTGGGTTGAAGAGATCCAATTTATGAACAACCTGTAGTTACGAGCCAGAAAGTTGACCAGAAGTAGAATGGACACTAGGAAGCTTGTGGATGTCTGCAATATATTAGAGATGGTGTTGGAAGTTTTAGAAGTTGGATAAATCTTGGGGCCAGGCTAACTATATCTTGGGGCATTGTGTGAACCTCAAAAGAAGTTTGTATCATCATTAGCCATGGATGAGGAGCTGGAAGACAAGAGATCAACTAACATTGTGGTTCTCTTTAAAAAAGGCTGCAAGGATGTGCCTGAGAATTCCATAAATATGAGCTTGATGTCAGTTGTGGGTTAGTTACTAGATGGGATTCTGATATACAGGATCTGCATGCATTTGGAAAGGCAAATATTAATTTGGAATCGTTTTATGCCTAGGAAATAGTATCTCACAAATTCAGGTTTTATTTTGAAGAGATGATAAAGGTGATTAAGGGTAGGACAGTAGATGTCAATAACATCGACTTTATCATGGCCTTTGACAAGGTAGTCGATTGGTGTTGGATTCATAACAATAAATTCTGATTCTGATTTGTGGAGGGTGTGAGGGGGGGAGGAAGATTTTAAAAGAGACCTGAGGGGGCAGCTTTTTCCACACTAAGTAGTGGATATGTAGAAAAAACTGCCAGGGGAAGCTGTGTAGGTAGGTACAATTACAACATTTAAAAGCCATTTTGGCAGACAGATAGACAGGGAATGTTTGGAGGGTTATGGGCCAAATGCAGGCAATGGAACTAGCTCAGATGAGCAACTTGGTTGTCATCGATAATTGGTGCAAAGGACCAGTTTGCATGCTGGCTAGCTCTGTAATTATGACTGCTTCTCATATCTATTAAATTAGATGGGGGAAATATTTGAAATCTGGAAGAGGAACCTTGCAAATATTAGTGGTAAAATTACTTCCCAGTTACTGATGGTGAAAACCTCAGCTGTTATTAACATTTAACCTGTCACTGATTCTCTTGGGAAGAATAATGATTGCTTTTGTCGTGTCAGTAACCCATAACTCTTTAGCTTTGACTTTTGGTTATAATGTTTGCTGAAATCTGACTCAGAACGGGGAAGTTAATCTTCTGTGTGAGCAGAATAAATACAATACATTTACCTATGCACTGTAGGCAATTGGTGATTGATCACTTCACATCCACCCAATTTGGAATGAATTCTAAGGTCTCTGTACACTCTTGCCTCCAATTTGCTTGACCTTTTAACATACTTCAATTGCATTGTCTCCATATTTTTATTCCTAATTAATAAGTTCATCAAGTATTTCATAAGAGAAAGTGAATAATTTGAATGATTAAGTCACAAGTGAGTTCTGTGGCTTTTTAATTTTGTAGTGAAATAATAAACCTGTTCAGTGAAATCTTAGTAGGTCGATGATTCCTGGATATAGTTTCAAGATTGAACCTGGACTGTTCGTTAAAAGACTGAATAAGGAGGTATTTGCTCATGACCAGATGATTGATCTCTCTTCAAAATAATGTAATAGCATATTTATCCCATTGCTAGTTTCTGCACAGGAGTCTGAAGGAGAACTTGTTTGAAGTATGTCTCCATATCCCCAGTGGCAGCACAATTTTGTTCTGCCCTGTTACTGAGTGTGAATTTAAAAATAGGAATAGGCTTTTTAATCCTGCTTTCATGGCTCAACTTAATGTCTCCACTGCTTGCCCCTGATGACCTTTAACCCCAACCCTCAATATTAACATCATCAAGGTAGTCGAGGTCCAGCCCCTTCCCACCTCCATCCAGGATACCTCGCATACTATCCAACATCCAGTTCCCTGGGCTGGACCACCACATTTTCACCATGGATGTCCAATCCTTGTATACCTCCAGGTAGAGAAGGTCTCAAGGCTCTCCATTGCCTCCTCACTAACGGACCTAGTCAGTGCCTATCCACCACCACCCTCCACTGCCTGGCAGGTCTGTACTTATTAACCTCCTTTTGGCTCATCCCACTTTCTCAAAGTCTAAGGTGGAGCCATGGCTACTTGCATGGGTCCCAGCTGTGTCTGTCTTTTTACAGATATGTCAAAAAATCCATGCTGTAACCCTCACAGGCAAGGTTCTTCAACTCTTCCCGTGCTACACTGATGACTATATCGATGCTTTCTCCTGTACCCATGATGAGTTTGACAACTTTGTCAACTTTATCCAGTTTTCTGCCAACTTTCACCCTGACCTCAAATTCTCTTGATCCATCTCTGACAACACTCTCCCCTTTTTCGATTTCTGTCTCAACATCAGAAGATAAATCAACAAACCTCTTGCATAAACCCAATAACTACCACTGTAACCACGACTGCACCTCTTCCCACCCTGGAAGAATTCTATTCCTTTCTCTCTATTCCTCTGTCTCTGCCACATCTATTCCCAGGATGAGTCCTTCCATTCCAGAACATCCAAAATGTCCTCCTTCAGAAAACATTGGCTTCCCCTCTCTTACCATTAACTTACTCCTTGCCAAAATTTCCTCCATGCCCTGTTCCCTTCCCCTCTGCCCCAAGATGTAACAAGGACAGGGTCCCTGATTCACAAATTCCAAAATTTCTGCCACCAATCACATCTTCACTTTCCTTTTCTCCAAGACACTCTCCTCCACTCATTCCTTCCTACCAATTGGCTCCATGGTATATGGACGAGAGAAGTATGGAACGTTATGGGCTGGGTGTGGGGTCAATGGAACTGGGGGGGGGGGGGGGAGAAGATGTTCAGCATGGACTAGAAGGGCCAAAATTGTCTGTTTCTGTGCTGTAATTGTTATAAGGTTATATTTGAAATTTTTGACTTGGCAGGAATAAAATGGTGGGGAGGGGGACAGGGGGAGGAGCACAGGCCTGCAGGCAAGAGGTAATAGATGGATCAAGGAGGGAGGGCACAAGAGAATATAGGCAGAGAGGGAGATAGCTCCTCTTTCACCAATGTTTGTAGCCCCAAACAGTCCTTCTAAGTGAAGCACCATTTGTAAATCTCTAGGCATCTGGTGCTCACAATGGGGTTTCCTCTACACTGAGGAGACTGGGCACAGATTGAGAGTTTGTTTTGTGAAGTACATAAGACATAAGAAATAGGACCAGGTGTAGGGCATATGGCCCATCAGGCCTGCTCTGCAATTCAATGAGATCATGGCTGATCTGATGATAGGCTTATCTCCACCTACCTGCCTTTTCCCAAATCCCTTAATTCCCCTACTATGTAAAACATCTATCCAACCTTGTACCTTCAATTCTGTCCAATGCAACAGCCAAGGCCTCTTTGTGGCCAATCATTTTACTCATCATTGCCACACTGACACATTTGTCCATGGCCTCGTACACTACCAAATCTCAAATTAGAACAGTACCTTGTATTCTGTCTCCGCAGTCTCTAACCAGACGGCATTAATATTGACCTCCAATTTCTGTTAACCCTCTCCCCCAATCTCTCTTTCCTTATTCCTCTGTCTCCTTACCTCTAGTTCCTATGCCTTTACTTTCTATCAGTGAGTTACCCTTTTCCCTCTCCCCATCACTCCTCAGCTTCTTTCTCTTCTACCCTCCCACCTATATCTGCCTATGACCTCTTACCTGTTGGTCTGTGCTCTTCCTTGTTCCCCTTCCTCTGTTCTCCCCAAAGACTCACCATTTTAGAGTAAAGCACAAAAATCTGCAGATGCAATGATTGAAGTAAAAACACAATGCTGGAGAAACTCAGCAGGTCAAACAGCATACTTTATATGGCTAAGAAAAAGATGCATAACCAATGTTTCGGGCTTGAGCACTTCATCAAGGTATGAGCACTATGTTTACAGGAGACTGAACAAAATGGTGAATGGGGGGGATGGGAAGGGCAGGGGGAGGAGCATGGTCCCACAGGCTAGAGGTTATAGGTGGATAAGGGAAGGAGGGCACACCAGCAAATAGGAGAAGGGGAAGACTCTAAATGAAGAGGGAAGGGGGTGGAGAGCTGGAGGAAAGAAGATAGGGAAGAGAGGAAGAAGGGGAAATGGTCTAGCAGAAACCAGAGAAGTCTGTGTTAATGCCATCCAGTCAGAGGGTTCTCAGACAAAATATTAGGTGTTGCTCCTCCAATGTATGGGTGGCCCTGGTTTGCTAGTGCACGAGGCCATGGGCAGATGGTTGGCCTCTGGGAGATCCCATGCTTCCCCTATACTGTCCGCTGCCTTCAATATCAATCCATGTCCTCTTGTTTGAATCTCCCCCACTTTCAATGGAATAAGCCTATCCACAATTACTCTATCTGTCCCACTCATAATTTTAAGTACTTCTATCAAATCATCCCTCAATTTCTGCTACAGGGAATAAAGTCCTAGCCTATTTAACTTTTCCCTGTAACTCAAACCCTGAAATACAGGCAACATTTTTGTAAACCTTCTCTGCACTTTTTTTTTGTTGATATCCTTCCTATAATCCAGTGATCAAAATTGCACACAATATTCCAAATTTGGCCCTATTCTACATGACCTCCTGTACTCAATACTTTGATTTATGAAGGCCAACGTACCAAAAGTTTTCTTCACCAACCTGTCCACATGGGACTCCACTTTCAGGGAATTATGTACCAGAATTCCCAAATCCCTTTGTTCTACTGCACCCCTCAATTGTCGACCATTTGACGTGGATGACCTTTGCTGATTTTTCCTATCAATCTTTCTACAATCTTCTACATTGTGCATTAATTGTAATTTTTTTCCTCCCATTCAATGCATTAATGAAAACAGAAATGGAAAGAAGACCATGCAGCATCTGAGGAAAGAGAAACTGAATAAAACTAGATACAATGTGCAGTTCTGGTCTCCTTATTTGTGAAAGAATATACTAGCCTTGGAAATAATGTGGAAGAGGTTCACCAGGCTGATTCTAGAGATGAGATGTTAGCCTTTGAGCAGAGATTAAGTTGCCTAGGACTATGCTTGCTGGAATTTAGAAGAATTCGAGGGAATATTATCGAAAAAATATCACATTATGACAAGACTAGATAAGATGGAAGTATTGTTTCCACTCGTAAGTAAGATTCAGGGAAGTAGATTTTGGACAAAGATGAAGAGGAACTATTTCTCCCAGAGAATGGTGAACCTGTGGAATTCTCTGCCCAAAGAAATGGTAGAGGTTGTTTCATTAAATGTATTTAAGTTACATATGCTTGCATAGTAGGGAAACACAGTTGTTCAAGGTTTCAGAAATGGAGTGTCAGTAATATTTTAAAATCTATAGCCCCTTTTACATTTGCAAGCTACTAAATTGGCCATTCAGTGTCCCAGGATAGAAATAGCATTTTTGCTGTTCATCTACTTCATCAAGAGTTTGTGGAGGAGCTAGTGGAGTTGTTCAAGTGAACCGGTACGGACTTGAAGGGCTGACATGGCCTGTTTCCGTGCTGTAAACGTTTATATGGTTATACTTGACCATTCTTAACTGAGACACTGCATGCGTTCGCATTTATAAAGAGCCATCCCCGGGGTTAGGACTGTTCTACGTTCTACCGGTGACGTCATGGGGCATCGAGCAATGGTGGACCTACCCTAAATTCTGATCAATGTATTATGATCTAAGTTAATCATACATAATTAAGTTTTATGTACAGCACATTATGAGCCCTTCAGCACCTGTTGTTGTCGTCCTGACCTCTATAAATCTTTATAAGGGACTGTGGGAAAACAAGCAATAAATAGCAATAGCAGACAATTTTTAAACAGTGTGGGAAAGTTGGTAGTGTTATAGTGCACAATATAGAAATACAGTGGGAGAAAGTGGAGGCAGACCTGCCCTCCAGAATGTTGTGCAGCAGAAGAAGGGCTATATGCATGGCTGCATGCACTGAACAGTTATGGAGGGATAGCTCTGCCACATGGCATTCTGGGAAGTCAGATCTGCCATTGCTTTTTTCCCATGGTCTTTATAAATTGTGCGCTATAGAACTACAGACTTTCCCACGCTGTTTAAAAACTGTCCGCTGTTGCTTTATTCTTTCTCTCTTATCTCTCACTGCATCTTTCCCATGGCAAAGTTTATACCTTCATTTTAATCCTTTTTCCTTTACTTACGTTCCTGCACTCACGCAAAAACTTGGGTCATTTCTATCCCAGAATGCAATTGCCTGTTCCAACTTGCCTGATTGCAACGCTGGTGTCTGCAGATAACGGGGATTGTACTAGGAGTCGAGGCAGTCTATCCCTGTCGTGAGATGGCGTCATCTCATTCCGGTGTTGAGAAGATGTGGCTTTCACCGTAGTCCTTTTTTTTTTTTTAGGAGGATTGGCCGATCATTCCTGGGACCACTTGCAAGTGTGAAAGGGGTTTATGTTTGAGTAGCATCTGCCAAGAGATTAAAATTCTTTGTTTAAAACAAAAAAGTCATGTTTAACATTTGCAAATTGAACAACAACAATTAAGTCTTTCCAGAACTTGTGTTTTCGGACAACTTTACAGGACAATCTTTGTCACGAAGCTGAGCAAGGATGTCAGCAGCAGCAATAATTAAACTGTCCAATGACATTTGTCACCATGTAAGAAGGCAACATACACTTGAATGTCAAACCTTAATTGATTCAAAGTAAACGGTGCAAATATAAGAGGAAACTTCCAGCATTTAGAAGGAATAAATTTCTAAAGGGATCAACGTGAATGTGGGGCATTGTTACATGGATTATCTGAAGAAATAATGCATTTATGGAGAGGCTCAATGTACATGAGAGAGACTTGGAAGCAAAGCAGGAAGATGCACATGGAATAAAAAGAAGCCCTTTTTGTGAAGGCCTCTGCTTGCGATTGTGACTTTTCCCTCTTTCTCATGGAGACAATATTAAATCACCCTTTTTTTTTAATGGAGTCCTGAAAACACCAGGCAGATTTTTTTTAAAAGAAAAATTGTGCAGTATGAATAATAGATTCATGCCGTCCAGGAATTTCAAGTTGTCCATATGAATGTTAAATATTAGAATAAATGGTGAAAGTTCATTTGAGTACAGCACAGTCTCCTTTTGCAGTCTATATACAGTAAAATCCCCATTATGTGGAATTCAAGCAACCAGCTTCCTCCAGCAACTGCCAAAAAATTGCAGAAAATAAATGGGTAAAAAATTCAGGTTTAAAATTGGTGCACCGAGCAGCTAGTTTGCCAATCACACAACAAGCAGTCTCAAGCAACAGGAAAATCCACTTATCCAGCATCTGTCAATCACCATAGATGCTGAATACCAGTGATTTTATTGTACCTAGATTCTATAAATGTTAGAAAATAAAATTGAAAATCAAATTCATGCCGATTTAACAAATTGAGAGGGGGGAAATAATGGAGAAAGTTTTTTTTAAATCTTTAAGGTCTGGATAGTAATTTGATTAAGTGAATTATTGTTTGTGGTAGAGTCAAATCCATCTTTATTCCATAAATAAAAATCAGATAATTTGTACAATGAGTTGCAGATACAATGCACAGTTGCCCTCGTGGAATTAGTTTGAGCAGGTCTTGCCAACGTAAACCTGGTAATATTACAAAATTTGATAATTGACCCTGCTCGTAGTGCAGCGATGACTGCATACACATTCAGTTTATGTAGAGTCCCCATTTTGGTGGAAGATTTTAAACAAAGCCAATATTAAATTAATGAGTAAAAACACGATGCAGGAGAAACTCAGCTGGTCAAACAGTGTTCTTGATATAGCAAAGATAAAATGTTTTGGGCATGAGCCCTTCATCAAGGTATGAAAAAATGTAGACAGGTGCCTGAACAAAATGATGAGGTGGGGAAGGGCAGGGCGAGGAACGCAGTTCAATATTTGTGGTTCAAATCTTTCATACTTTCAGTTATTGGTGGTCCTCACAGATGAGGTAGGAACCACTTTTTTGTGTTTGTGCCAGAATCACTTTTTATTTGAAGATGCTCCATTAATAACATAGTTTTTAGCCAAGCTTCTCTCTAGAGAGCTATTTTGTTTTGGCATTAGTTTGCATGCTACATCAAATGCAGATCACGGAATTATCACAGGTGCCAGATTGGGAGAATATGTGCTTTAATGGAAACCAAAATTCAAAGTGTCACATATGCTTTGGAGCTAATTCATTATTGAACTCTTTGTATGACATCAGCATTGAAGGACTAATCCATGAAGTCAAAGAACTTAGCGTGTGCAGAATTTCAAATTTTGCAATGGAAGGATATTGACATTTCTAATTTTAAAGAAAGGCCAAGTGACCTCAAAATTGCAGAAATGACAGCAAATGATGTTCACTTCTGAAATAATGACAGTTCTTTTTAATTGATGCTGCAAAAGCCTTGTAATATTAGCTCTGAAACTGCTGAGTACGTTTTGGCTGTCTTTTAAAATCGTTAATTGCAAACAGCAACATCACACAATCATTTCTAAAAGTGGTGCAATCCCACAAAATATTTAAAATTATTTATGCAATAAACTGACCAATGCATCAATAAACCCATGGCCTATAATTTAAAAAAAACTCTGCAGACTGCGCCAATTAAACTTAAACCATTGTTTAATTTATTTGGGGAATTGATTATATTTAGCCATTCTTAAATTAATTACTTGTGTCAGGGAATGATGAGAATGATCCCATAATGTCTCATGAAGATGTAGAAATAAGATAAAATTATGGTTGTTGAAGTTCTGCAGTGAACCATCAGATTTTTTTAAATAATGCAGACAACAATTGTACAGACTCCAGTAGCTCAGACAAGTGGATTTGAAAAACCAGCTTGTAATTGGAAAATGGAAAGCAGGAAATCAAAGCTTTTTTTTAGGGAGACATAAAGAAATGGAACAAAGAACAAGACATTGGTTTGTTTTATGCTTACTTATAAAGCACTTTATAATTAATTTTGCATTCAAAGTCAACCATGAAGCCATTCCCAATTTTATAGTATATTTTGAGGCAAGCACACAAGATCATGTGCAACATTGAATTGGTTATTCTGCTTGGAATGGTGGAAAGGCAACTGATACACAGAATGGGTCATGGATAGGGATGCAACTCTTAATTTCAGTTGTACGTCCTTATAATCTGCTATTTTTTAATGGACCTGAATTGTAAATAGACTAATGTTACCTGTAAAGAATATTTGAAAGAATATTAAGTTCACTTTGTGATATGAACATTTTAAAAAAAGGAGGGATCAGACTTCCTGATCACTATTGACTGCTACATGGAGGGGTATCAGTTCCTTGACTTGCAAAGCCTTTTCACGATCTTGAAGACTCGTCTGAGCTGCAGGGGAAGATCTATAAAGCTTGGCAAAAAATGTAAAATGTTTTCTGGAGTGCAGACCAGAAGGCACTGAAGGCTGCTCTCAATTTGCTCTTTTTTAAGAATAAGACTGAAGAATGCTGCATTTTATAAAGTGCCAAACAATTTGCTGTATTTCCATAAGCCATTGGCAGACACAGCAGGGAATGTCCAATTAGATTATTGTCATTCTATGACAAGGAGGCACAATTTCTCATGTAGAAAAGCAAAGATATTGGTCATTGAGGTATTTTAACATGGAAAAGTAGACTCACTGGTCAAACACCCTCCAAAGTATATATTGACACTGGTAAATATTAATTCCCTTTATTGGAACTATCCCCGTAGTCCTGATGTTAACATTTCCTTGTCACAACCAACTCATTCTTGATTGTTTGATCCTTCCATCCATACTTGCAGCCCATGAGTTCTCCTGAATAAAGAGTAACCCAAACTCCAAAATGAAATAGTCTCCAAGTTGCCTTTACCGTCTCTATAAGCAAATCAAAATTTCAAACACTTTTTTAAGTACATATCCATTTAAAACCATAAACACTTTGATTGAATTTATTTTGTCCATGCCCAAATTGTTTATTTTCTGTTTTTGTGTGAATGATTTTATTTAGATTAGATTCAACTTATTGTCATTGGGCCAAGAAAATTACAATGCCAATAAAATACAATTAGCATTCAACCAGGTTTAAAGAGTACTGCTATATACAAATAACTACATGCAAGCAAGAAAACAATTATAAAAGTACTGACAGTTCAATGTGAGTGCAGTATCACTCTGCGCTGGGATTTAAGGTTCAGCAGGGTTACAGCCTTGGGATAAAAGCTCTTCTTGAGCCTGCTGGTCCAAGAGCGAAGGCTCCTGTAGCACCTACCAGATGGAAGAAGAGTAAAAAGTCCATAGTTAGGATGGGATGCATCCTTGATGATGTTCTTTGCCCTGCCCAGTTAGTGTTCCTGATAAATGTCCTCAATGGTGGGCAATTGGATGCCGATAATCCGCTGGGCAGTTTTCACCCACCATACCACACTGAGGTGCCATAGGCAAGTACACTCTCAATGGTACAGCAGTAAAAATCCATCAATATCCTGGGGCAGAGGTGTTCTTTCTTCATGCTCTGCAGGAAATAAAGGTGCTGTTGTGCCATTTTGATCAGGATGGAGGAGTTCAGGGGCCAACTGACATCAAGAGAAATGTGGACTCCAAGGAATATGAAGCTTGGTATGCATTCCACTATGACTCCATTGATGTAAATAGGGACATGAGTGTGGCTTCCTGCATGCCTGAAGCCCACAATGATCTCCTTGATCTTCAGCCAAGTTGTGGTCGGTACACCATATGGTCAGATGCTGTACCTCATCCCTATAGGCCATATCATCATCCCTTCTGATCAGGCCAAGCACTGTGGTGTCATCTGTAAACTTGATTAAAGAAATATAACTATGTGGTGGTTGAAAAGAGAATACAGGAGAGGGCTCAGCACACAGATCTGGGGCACACCATGCTCAAGATGAACATGGAAGAGAAGAAAAGAGCCAGTCTAACTTAACAGATTGGGGTCTGTTAGTCAAAATGTCCAAGGTCCAATTGCAGAGGGATGAGCTGATACCAAGCTGGTGAAATTTGGTGATCAGTTTGGAGGGAATCACAGTATTGAATTCTGAACTAAAGTCAATGAACAACGTTCTGACATAAGAGTTGAAGCTGTCCAAGTGGGTCAAGGCAGAGTAAAGTGTATTGGAAATGGCATCCTCAGTCGACCTATTTGATATGGTAGGCAAATTCCTGAGAATCCAGGGTGATGGACAAATGGAATTTTAAATGTGATAGAAGCAGCCTCTCAAAGCACTTTGCAATGATGAGGGTGAGTGGAACTGAACGGAAGTCATTCAGACGCATGATGGTGCGACACTTCGGCATGGGTACAAAGGAGGCAATCTTGAAACTTATGGGAACAAATGCCTGGGCCAGAGACTGATTGAAAATGTCTATCAAGACCTTGGCCAACTGTTCTGCACAGACACTAAACACAAGGCCAGGTATATATTCTGGACCAGCTTCCTTCAGTACATTCACCCTACTCAGGTGGCCCAAAATTTAGAGATGGAAAGTGAGAGAGGCATTTCATCAGGTGGAAGATCCACTTTTAAGATGACCTCCTTGTTCTCTCAATCAAACTGAGTGTAGCAATAATTAAGCTCCTCAGAGGAGGCACAGCTGAAAGGGGGCACAGTACTAGATGATTTATAGTCTGTAATGATCTATATGCCATGCCGCATACGCCGAGGATCCGAGGAGTTGAAATGCTCATCATTCTTTTGTTTGTATGTATGTTTAGCCTGAGGGATTCCCCTCCGTAGGTTGGTCCAGATCTGAAAGCTAAATCTCTGCCTTTGAGTGGACAGCAAACCTCATTGTTTATCTATGGTTTTTGATTAGCAAGAATTTTTATTTGTTTTGTGATGTCACTCCTTCCACATACTTGTAGATGTACTCAAGGACAGTGTTGGTATATAAATCTATATCAATCTGAGCATGGGCAGTAAACACACTCCAATCTTTATGTTGAAAATGTTGCTGAAGAACAAAATCAGCACCTTCAAGCCAGATCTGAATAGTCTTCAATGTGATTTTACATGTTTAATGACTGGGCTATACTTGGTAAACAGAAACAATGAAAGATGGTCAGACTGACCCAAGTGAGGGAGGCTCGTGGTTTTATAAGCATCAGCCACATTTGTATAAACGTGAACTAAAGTTTTATTTCCCCTCGTGGTACATGATACATTGTGGTAAAATCTTGGAAGCATGGTACATAGATTGCAATCATTAACATTGTCAACCACAATAAAAGCTCCATCTGAATGCAGTGTCTGCAGCACTGAGGTCTTTCATGGCTACTTTAGTAACAATACATGTAAACTCTCGTGGTTGATTAAAAAGATCTACCCTTAATAATCAGGTATTCCAGATCCACAACACAATAAGCATAAGCGTCTTTCACACTTGCATGTGGGCCCAGGAATTAATGGCCAATTGGCCTATAAAGGGTCTAGTGCAGAATGAAAATAGACTCAATGTTGGTGTGAAATTACATCATCTCACACGGGGATAGACTGCCTCGATCCCTAATGCAATCCCTGGCATCTGCAGATGCCGGTGTTGCAATCAGGCAAGTGTAGAATGGGCAATTGGATTTTAGGACAGAAATGACACAAATTTTTGCATGAGTGCAGGAACGTGAAGGAAGAAAAGATTAAAGTGAAAATATGAACTCTGTCGTGGGAAATTTGCTGCGGGAGAAAGAGGGGAAATAAATAATGGACAATTTTTAAATAGCATGGGAAAATTGGTAGTGCTATTGCACACAGTTTATAAAGACTGGGGGGGGGGGGGGTGATGGCAGACCTGACTTCCCAGAATGCCATGCAGCAGTGAAACCCCTTCATGAGTGCTCTCTGCATACAGCCCTTTGTCTGCCACATGGCACTACCAACTTTCCAATGCTGTATAAATTGTACATGATAGCGCTACCAACTTTACAAGCTGTTTAAAAATTGTCCGCTATTGCCATTTATTGCTAGCACTGTTCCACAGTCCCTTATAAAAGTTTGTATAGGTCACCATGACAACAACAGGGGCTGAAGGGTTCATACTGCGCTGTATATAAAGCTTAATTATGTTATAATTAATTTTATTCAAATATAAAATCATAATACATTGATCAAGATTTAGGGCAGGTCCACCATCACTAGATGCATCATAACATCACAGGTAGAAGGTAGAACAGTCCTAAACCCAGGGATGGCTCCTTGCAAGTGTGAACTTGTGCAGTATCCCAGTTAAGAATGGTCAAGTGTGAACAGCGAAAATGCCATTCCTAACCTGGGACACTGAACAGCTGATTTAGTGGGATGCAAGTGTAAAAGGGGTTGTAGATGCATAAACCACCCCCTCAACTTTTACTCGTCACTATTGCTGTGCTGTCGGCCCTGAAGACTGTGCCTCCTTCCAGTTCCACCATGTTGTTTGGGATATCTCTGTTTAGCCACATCTCCATTAAAAACATAATGTTGCAATCCATAAGCCGCCTTTATGTGAGGGTCCAAAATCCTTAGTTAATCTAGATTGTTCATCAAGGACCGAACATTGGTGAAGATACTAGGTTACGCTCACCTGAGTGGATTAGTCTTAGCCTAGCATGCAGGCCTCCACGCTTCCCCTGTCTTTGCTTACAGTGACACCAGCACCAGGCCCTTCCGGGGTCCATGGTGTCCTTACTAACTCCAGAGGTATTTGGTTGAAATTGAATGAATAATCCAAATCTGTATTGCAAGGTCACCTCGCAGCCTCCTACGTTTCAGCAAGAATAATTTCACTTGATCCAATTTGTCTTTATAACTGCAGCCTCCATTTGAGCCCACATCCTAATGCATGCTACCACATCCTGCTTGTTGATTGGCAAGCAGAACTGATCACACTATATTTCAAGTGTGTCCTGCCCAATGTTCTGTGCAGTTGCAACCTAACATTTGAACTCTTGTGCTCAATTCCCTGGCCTATGGGCAAGTATGCTGGAACGATCTTTGATGTCCTTTCCTCCTGTGTTTTCAGAGAGCAATAAACTTGCATCACAAGGTCCCTCCGCCATCCATACTCCTGATGTCCTTGACAATTATTATCCAAAGTAAGGTGTTACAAATTTATAAAACTCCAATATACTTGGAAATTTGATTCTGCTCTAGCAAATTATCTTGACAATTAAATGTTATTGCTATCTACACTCAATACCCTTCTAATTCCCTTTTTCTATGTGGTACAGTGTTATAATTTTTCAGTGATTCTGTTAAGTTTAAAGGAAATGCTGGAACAGGACCCTGGTGAAGGTTGTCAACTCTAACCCTAGTGAAGAGAAGGTGAGAATGGGACCTCCAGTCAGCTGAAGGGATCTATGGAAAACATAGTATGTCAGATGTTACAAAAAAATCTGTTTAAAAAGTTCTTGTGACTTAAAATTGAAATTGTTTAAACAGTAAATAGTTCTATGGAATGAATTTGAACAAATTGAGCAGATTTTGTTTTATTTATCAATAACATAGTGATAATTCCTGTATGCGTTTCATCTTTATTTCTCTAGTATAGTGTTTTATTCAAAACACCACTATGACATCATCAGTCAATTAGGGCGAAGAAAGGATTGAGAAAAGACAGCTAGAACAGGTTTGTGGAAAGTAATTTTTTTTACTAGCTTGTTGTTTTGTTGAAGAATACAGTAATGGAGTGAAGAGGGGGATGCAGTCCATGATGTGCATACACATTATCAGGAAGTATTTTTGATCAAATCCTGCACAAAAAAAGGTCAATTTTCAGCTCATGAAATTGAAGGATTGCCAACAGTATAATAGTAAATTGGACTAAAGACAGTTAAATGGTTTTATTTCAGATTGGAGGATGATAACTAATGTTCTTTGGAGGTAAATATTGAATAAAGTTGTTTTCCTAAAATGAAAGTTCCTAAACAAGGGATGGGGTAAAAGAGGATTATAGATAGATCTTGGCTAATGTAAGATTACCCTGCTTGAGAACACACAAAAACACCTGACTTCCACTAGGATAAAAATATTTTTCAGAATGATGCCAACCCCCAAGACAATATGTCACTCTTAAATTTTACAGATCAGACTCAAAAGAGGTGACACAAAGATGCTCCATTCTACGGGCAGCGTTCAATGCTGATAAATTTTAATAGCATTCTCAGTCTTCCAGCCCAAACATTTTTAGGTTTGTACCCATGTACATCAAGAAAGGTATCTGTTCAGACTGCAAATTGCTTTGCTACAAACCTGTTTGCCAGTTTCTAGCAACGGCTCATATTTCTGCATTGAATAGAAGCACCATTCATAACCTCTCCACACTAAGCCATGGGCCATTTGTTGCTGGAATTGCTTCAGCTTCCTCACACGCAAATGGACACCTGCAAAAATGGGAGAGGTCTGCAGATACCACAACAATCAAAACCTAGTTTCTTGCCATGAACCTTGATGAAGAGTTCAAGCCTGAAGTGTTGGTCATGTATCTTTATCTTTGCTCTTTAAAGTACACTGTTTGACCTACTGAGTTTCTCCAGCATTGTGTTTTTACTTTATTGTCATGAATATGTGCCATGAAATTCATTGTTTAACAGGAGCAGGTAATAGTGCCAGACAAGGTGCAAAAATTATGGTTCTATAAATGACAATTTTGTACAATATTTAAAAAAAAGTAAACAAGTAGTGCAAAAAAGAGAAAATGTGGGGTAATGTCTATAGGTTCATTGTCCATTCAGAAATCTAATGGCAGAGGGGAAGTTGTTTTTGTGACATTGAGTGTGCCTCCTGTGCCTCCTCCATCATTGTAGCACTGAGAAAAGGGCTGACTTGGGTCCTTGATCATTGTTGCTGCTTTCTTGAGATAACGCCTCTTAAAAGTATCATTAATAGATAGAAAACTAATGCCCATGATGGCTGAATTTACAACCCTCTGTAGCCTGTCCCTCTCCTATGCATTGACACCTCCATACCAGGTAGCACAGCAGAATGCTACAATGAAGAGAGAAAGGGCTGGGGGAGGGGAAAGAGAAGGATGAATAGGACCAGAGAGATGAGGGAAAGCAAGGTGGTGTCGGTTGAGGAACAACATCTTGTATTCCGTCTGGGCAACCTCCAACCAGATGGCATGAACATTAATTTCTCCAGTTCCCAATAACCTCTCTCTTTGTTTTCTCAACTAATTTCTCTCCCCCCCCCTCCCACCCTTCCTTTCCCTTTTTTCTTTAGTCCCACTTATCCTCATTTCCTTCTCTTTCCACCCCCACCCCCTTCTGTTCACAGCTTCCTTCCTTTAGCTTACCACCTGTTCTCTTCCTCTTATCAAAGTGAATCTTCTGCAGCCCTCTGCTTCTTCCTCCTATTACCCCAGCTTCTTATTTTTTTTCCATTCTTCCTCCCACCTGCATTCACCTATCATTTGCCAACCTGTGTCCCCCCTCTACCCTTCCATTTGGGCATCAGCCCATTTCTTACCATTCCTGGTACTGGAAACCTTGGATTTCTTTTGCCTTCTGTGCACAATTCCTGACCTGCTGAGTTCCTCCAGCATTTTATATATTCACCCATAAATGTCAATTCTGTGTCTTGATTTAAATATGGTTTCTGCACTTTCTATTAATGTATGAATAATCCAATATTTCAATTTTTATGGACATAATTGCACAAACTATGCACAAAAATGGTCATGAATTCATCTTTGAGAGTGAACCCTTTTAACAAATGTGCCAAGATATTTTTCTATACATATTTTATTGCACAGATTTACTATACTTTGATAAAAACATAAATGATAGAAGCTAATTTTTTTTTTGTTTAAAGGCCAGTCTCTTTATCACCATTCTAAAATCTCCATTAGTCCTCGGAGTGTTAAACTGCAATAGAACTATCCATTTTAAACCTTTTTTTTGAATTGAGATTGACATAAAAGACATAGGAAAAAAAATTGGATTGGGTAGGCCATATTTTTAGACCAAGTAATTATCTTCCAATAATTTCAGGGGCCAGCCTTGGGTACGTCAATGAGACTCTATCGAAATGCTTCTGATTTTTGAGTTGTTCCATGAGTGTTAAACGGTGCATTGTTACAGGATTTGAGTTGACTTCCTTTGAAAGGGGCCGATACTCTTTCTTCTTAAGCCAGTGGTATAATGATTGATGGAGATCATGTTGGGGGGTGGTTGGAAGCCATATTTCACAGAATATTCAGGCATCTAAAAGGAAGACCTTTTTCTGCATAGATGCAATTGTCTGACCAAACTTGCTTCTGAAATAAATCCCAACCGCCATCTTAAAGCTCGTGCACTTGATAACCATGCAGAAGTGTGATTAATCATCATAAAGGTTAGTGAGAGAACCCATCCTGGATTTAAAACATTCAATGTATGTCCTCCCACATTTAATATTTCTATAAGGAATGTATGCATTTTCTCTACTTCAGAAGCTGATCTGAGAATTGTTATAAACAACACAGTCAGGTGTTGATCCCAGGATCAATGGGAGAGAAAGAATGGTTGACATTTGGAGCCGAAAGAAACCTGATGTTGGTTCACCTGCTGGTTTCCTCCAGCAGATTTGTGGTTAGCTTCAGATTTTGGCATCTGTGTCAGGAATTGAAAGATTGTTATTTCCCTGTGAAATCATAGGTTGCACTTGCAGTCTTCACCATTTTTTATAGAATAACAACTTCGATTTCCTGGGAGTCCACATTTCAGAAGATCTCTCTTGGAGCCAGTGACTATACTTTCTAAGATTGCCCAAGAATGCAGAAGGGAGCAAATGTAGCTGTCCATTGCAGGGTCTGACCTCCCTTCCTTTGAATACATCTCTGTGAGCTTCTGCCTCAAGGGGATAGCCAACATCAAAAATGACCCCCATCACCCTGGACATAAACTCTTCTTGCTGCTACTTTTGGATAGAAGGTATAGAAACCTGAAGACCAATATGTCCAGTTTCAAGAACAGTATCTTTCCAATGGCTGCCAGGCTCTTGACCTTCCTCTTGTACATTAATCATGAACTGCTCTAACACCACAAAAAGACTATCTGCACTATTTTAACACTACTCTTCTTCTATTGCAATATGATGTGACTATTTATTATCTATCTTTTGTATTTATCATCTCTTTTTAATTTAATGCATACTATTGCAGATTTTTTCGAAGTATCTTCAGTGGCTGCAAGAAAGAATTTTAGTGCATGTGTACATTTGTGAAGGTGAGAATGGATTTGATTGGTTCAAAGAGTAACAAGTCCTAGACACGTGTTAGTGGAAATCCTTCATCATTATTTACATGCAAGGGAATTCACAACAGGGAAAGCACTTATACACATACCTACACAACAGTAGCACGCAAATCATACACATTGGATATTAGTCAGATAAAGATACAACTCCCAATAGTGCACTAGGGTTATGCAACAGTACCCACCATCCTGCTACAAAATGCAAGCATGATACACTAATCAATAGAGAAACAGTAGTCTAATTACAATTATAATGGGTGTATGCCTCCAGAGCCCCCATCCTGTACATGCATATATCTCACAAGTTGTTTCCAGCATCACCCACTGCTCACAACTTGGATCAGACCCTTCCTAGTCAGTCTTCTGACATTGCCTGTGGCCTGAAGTGGAGCTCAGGGAAGTCTCAAATGATCAAAATTAACTGTCTGTCCATGTGGTGGGCTTTATACTGATGCCAGCTAGAGGAGCTGGCTCAGGTGTCAATGGTGTCTGAAAGAGCCACTCCACATGCACCCATATGACCTAGCAGAATCAACTTAATAGCCATCCTTGTGGGTGGATCTAATACTTGATCGGCAGGTGAGGTACATTCTGTCCGTTTCCCACAGAGAGGTCCATATAACAACATTGAACATGGGATGTTCATTATAGGACATTAAACTAATTTTACATTTTGTATGACATTATTATCATTATTTTAATGTATTTCCATTATTTTCATTGTTTAAATAATTCCTTGTAGAAAACGTATATTTTTTTTGATTCGTATTATTTCACACAAGTAATTATTCTAATGCATACCCACAACTTCATGAATGTGTTATTTTGTATTGTCCTGGCTGTTATCCTTTTCATCTGAATATTTTGGGTGCAATCTAGTGTTTGAGATCTGCCTACACCTGCTGCTGCCCACCCCAGCCACAGATGCCAACGTAATGACACATTGAAGGTAAAACAAGACTTTGTAATGTAAATTTACTTGTTTAATATTCTTTACTGCTGAACAAACTGCATCCTTTTCTGAGTTGAAGCCCAAAGCTGAAAGACAGTAGCACAGTTTATTTATAGTTTATTCATCAGCAATATTTAAGTTTGAATTTGTAAGATTAAATGAAATAGAAATATTTCGATGTTTAATGCTAAAGTTGAGCATTACCTTTGTTTCAGAATTGGTAATTACTCAGACGTTCTCTTGATTTTGTGTAAATGAACAAAAAATAATTGGATTTGTTTAATTTACTCAAAACATACTGATGCCAGTGCGTATTAAATAAATTTAAAAACCTATCTCAAGGTCTCTATGTTCAGACTCATCACATATTCAATATATTTTTTTGAAGGTACCCAAGCTGCATCAAATAAATGTTTTCAAAATTTCCAAATCAGTTTAGATTTGTGTCGTGCTCTGAAAAAAACTACTCCTACTTGCATCTAGTTCATACCAGTAAATAATATTTAAATTTTGTGAACACAAGTTAAAAGTAATTGTGTTTGGTTTTTAGAACTTTAATTGAAACTTACAAATTTTAGTCGGTATTTGCCAAATCAATGATGGCTTGTAATGGATGTATTATAATCTGGCTGTCAAAACAGTAAAATGACTGAAATGTCTGAATGTCTCCATCATTAAAAAAATATAAAAACATTGTATAAAGACATAATTTCCAATTAATTACTGTAATTTTTTTTAAATCAGAAAATATTGCTATCTAAACGCATTAAATTGTGTTGAACATTAAGCAATGACAGCTCGGATAAAATGCAGCCATTCCTCTACACTGAGTTGATGATTCTGCACAAGCTTAGTCGGTGCCCAAATTTTCCAGTGTGACTGCAGTATGATTTGCAGTAAAATCAGCAGATTGACAACATTAAGAATCTCTTGGGATGTTTCATAACTTAATTGGCTTCAGCAAAGGTTCCTCTGAATTCATTTTGATTGCCAATCAAGTTGCTCCTTCAGAAAAGTTTTGTGCCATTGTTAAAAGGCCAAGAAATACAGTTGAAAGGCAAGCACCAAGGAAAATAGTTCACGCCTTTTTTTCAGTTGATAAATGTTCTTTTGCAGATGCCACTATTTTTGTTTCAATCATTGCAGTCTAATTTATTAAATGAAATGTGCAATGGAGTGTTGAGGGGAGAGGAGTACTTTGGAATGATGGAGCACAGCATGCACGTTGCAGTTGGAAACTTTAATTTCCTCGATACTGCAAAGATCTGATCTGGGACCCCTGATTTTTATAAATGACCTGGATGAAGAGGTGGAAGGGCGGGTTGATAAGTTGGCAGATGATACGAAGATTGGAGGAGTTGTGAATTGAGCTGAAAGTTGTCGAAGGTTTCAAAAAGATAAAGAGATGGGGGGGGGGGGTGGCAGATGGAGTTCAATCCAGATAAATGGGAGGTAATGCATTTTGGAAGGATGGAGCAGAAGGCTGAGTATGGGGTTAATGGTCCGTTACTTAAGAGTGTAGATGAACAGAGGTTCTAAATCCATACATCCCTCAAGGTTGCCATGCAGATTAATAGGATAGTTAAGAAGGCCTATGGGATGCTGGGCTTCATTCATAGGGAGATTGAGTTCAAGAGTAGAGAGGTCTTGTTGCAACTCTCCAAATCTCTGGTGAGACCACTCTTAGAGTATTATTGTGTTCAGTTCTGGTCACCTCATTATAGGAAGGATGTGGAAGCCATGAAGAGGAGGTTACCTGGATTGGAAAATAAGTCTTATGAGGCAAGGTTAGCAGAGTTGGAACTTTTTTCTTTGGAGCATAGAAGGATGAGAGGAGACTTAATAGAGGTCTACAAGATTGAGAGGCATAGATAAAGTGGGCAACCAGCGCCTGTTTCCCAGGGCATGATCAGTAAATACCAGAAGACATGAGTACAAAGTGAAGGGATGGAAGTTAAGGGGAGAAGTTTTTACACAGAGAGTTGTGGGTGTCTGGAATGCCTTGCCAGGGGTGGTGGTGGAGACTGAAACATTAGGGGCATTTAAGAGACTCCTACACACGCACATGGATGGAAGAAAAATAGAGGGTTAAGGGAGAGGAAGGGTTTAATATTTTGAGTTCAGTTTGGTTATAAGATGCTGACCCTGTTCACTTATCAACATACCAAAAATGAGCTGAGGGTGGGCGACTAGCCTGATTGAAATGTTTGCCACGAAGAGTATTATGTACCTTGGGCCCTGATATATTCCTTTCGGCACACCTTTGATCTGCAGAAAATGATGGCATTGAAGAAGTGTTTAATATGAAGGTGAGTTCAGCCTTTTTATTAAGGGATGTGGGGTAAAAGGCAGGTAGATGAAGATAAGATCAGCCATGATCTCATTAAATGGCGGAGCAGGCTTGACAAGTCGGATGGCCTACTCCTGCTCCTTTCCTATTTCTTAGGTTCTTCATTTTCAATCTTATTGATTTTTTTTCTGCTTTGTTTTACTCATTAAAACTCACTCCTGAACCTTTAGTAGTCTGCTCACTGAGAATTAACCCAAATATTATCATCGTTAAGACCTCTGATGCAGATGATATTATTGAGTTATGGTGAACTGATCAGAAGCCAAAATATAGCTCTTTGATACCTCCTCATATCTGCATCTGGCCTATGTCTGGCAGTCATTGCCTCCCTGACATTCATTTGGCCCATTGACATGGGAGATATTTCTTCCACAGTTTCCAACCTTCAAGCCGCCAGTACTGTACAACCTGCTTCGAATTTCTCCCAAAGACCTCTGAGCAATGCACAGACTCCTGTTGCAACCTGCTTTTGCCCCACCAAATTTGTTTTATTTTTACTCTATCCTTTCAATCCCTTTTTACTTGCAGCTTTTAACTTGTAGAATACTCCCAAATGTGTGAATGAGGGGAATTAATTAGACTTTTGTTTAAGGGAGAAGCAGTGGGCCCTCAAACTATCATAGAGGGATGGATAAGGCCACGATGAAAACTAGCCAATGAAAAGCAAGAAACTGTCCAAGTTTCAGGAACCAACAGAGATCTCAGATGTAAGTAGAAAAGCACTGAACAAGAAACAAAAGAATGGAGTCAATGTCAAAAGAAATACATTTGGTGGGGGAATCTCAGGCTAAAACAACGAATATGTCTGAATAGTTCTGCATATGGATTTTGGTTTAAATGGAAGAAAGGATGTCATTTGATGGGCATTTTTATCACTACCTCGTTTCTTGTTGTTACTTCAAACAATTTGGCTATCTTATGACTTTCACAGATTTATGTAAATCGAAGTTGCTGTTAAATCCGAGAGCAGTCCAAAAATTTAGTGAAATTCAGGTTTCTAGGCATGGATTTTGTACAGTTGGTTAGTTTCATATGGACGGTCTCCATGCTAAATTGAGTTGCTGTCATATTCAAATAATATGATAATGTAAAAGAAAAATATATTTATCTTGGTGCTTAAACTACAGTATAGTGAAACAAATTTAATGTAAGCATATTCAACATTTCCATTGCTATATTTTTTCAGGGCGTTTGGAGGCAACTGATGTAGAAAGTGATATTTACCCTTATGATATTGAGGCAAAGTGACAGGTTTCTAACTGCAAAGCCAGCATTGGGCAGAGTGGAAACAAGAAATATAAATACAGTAATAAATCTGATGATACTTCTTGTCAAGAATCAGCAGAATAGCTTTTTTTACAGGCTTCTGGAAATAAATCACGAGGTTGACAACAGCAAATGTACTGCCTCCAGCATCTTCTCCTTCCTGCTTTTGTAGTTGTAGTGCCTACTTTGAACAAGTCTCCTCTCTACAGTTTTGGAACTTCAGCCTCATGAAATTCTAAAAACATAAAAGGCAGGCACGATTCGAGGACCTTTGCTCTGTCCGCATCAGTTACAGAGATCTCCCGGTGGTCAACCATTTCAGTGGCCCCACAACCCCGCTGACATGTCCGTCCATTTCCTCGTGCACTGTCAAACTAAAACCACCCGTAAATTGGAGGAGAAACACCTACTTTTCCATCTCTGCACTCTCCATCCACATGGCATTAACATTGACTTTGGTTTCTGGCCTACTCCCCATTCTTTCTCTTCTCCATCCCTCTGTCTTCTTTCCTACAGCTCTAACTCCTTCTCTGTCCAAACACAGAGCCACCCCCCTCTCACCTTGTTTGCTGGTGTGCCCTTCCTCCCTTATCCACCTATTACCTTCTACCTGTGGGACTGTGCTTCTCCTCCTATCCCTCCCTCCCCAACACCATTTTGTTTGGGTGCCTGCCCATATTTTCTCCATACCTTGATGAAGGGCTAAAGCCCAAATGTTAGTTATGTATCTTTACTTTTGCTATACAGTATAAAGAACAATGTTTGACCTGCTGAATTTCCCCAGCATTTGTGTTTTTACTTTTAAAGATATATTGAGTATTCCTTCTACATCAGTTTAAAAAATTTAATATGTTTGGTTTAGAAATTTCAGGATTTGCAATTAAAGTTCTTGGGTTATAAATTAAATTTACTTAAGAGTGAATGTTTACCCTCAAAAGGTGCTTTTGCAGGTTATTCTAATTTTCTGTTTAAAATAGTGAAAGAACACTTCCAATATTTAGGAATTACAATTCCAAAAAATTATAAAAACATTGAAAGAGAATTTCTAGGTATTACTCGATACGATTAAACTATCATCATTGGGTTGGTCACCTTTATCTATCACAATGATGGAACATATTAATTTGATTAAAATGAATCTAAATTTTTGTATCTTTTTCAAGCATTGACAATTTTTATCCCCAAAATCTTTTTTCAGCTTGTGGGATTTGACTATTTCGACTTGTACATGGCAGGGGGGGAAAAAACGTATAAATAAAGCCCATCTTCAAAAGACCACATGAAATGGAGGATTATCTCATTTCCAGATTTTAGATTGTACTATTGGGCGATTAACATAAGTAATTTACTTTTATTATTACATTTGCATAAGTCAGTGAATTGCCCCTCTTGGATAGAAATGAAATTTCAATTCTCCAAAAAAACTTCTATGTTGGCAATTTTTTTGTACCATTTTCTTTTTTAAATGAGCACATAACTGAAATAGGTTGAGAATTTCAAGTCAAGTTGCATTTATTTGTTGTTCATACCATAAACCTTCCAATATACAGTGAAAATGAGGTAGCATTTCTCTGGACTGTGGAGCTGGTTATTTACATGGATAAATTACCTCAGAAACAATTTTTATAAATAACATATCATAAATAATATATCACATATTAAATGTTACTTATGCTAACCCTGTATCCCCAGAGTTCAGAAATCTCACGGCTTGGGTGAAAAAGCTATCTCGTCATCTGGTTGCGAGGGCCTGAATCTTTTGGTACCTCTTCCCGGATGGCAGGAGGGAGAACGGATTACGCGAGAGGTGTGTGGAGTCCTTCACGATGTTTATGGCTTTCCACAGACAACGGTGGTTATAAATGTCCGTCATAGCACGGAGAGAGACCCGAATAATTCGCTCAGCAGTCTTTACTATCCACAGCAGGGGCTTGCATTCTGAGATCGTACATTTCCTCAATCAGGCAGTAATGCAGTTACATAAGATGCTCTCAATGCATCCCCTGAAGAATGTAGTGAGGGTGGAAGCTGAACTTTTCTCAATCTCCGCTAAATTTGGGCTCAATTTAGGAAAATCTTCGGAATTAATGGTTTTTGACTGGCTAGTCCAAATGTTGATATCTTTTTTTAACCATCTTTGTTGGATGTGGGTTTCAAGGAATGGCATAGAATAGATATTCAAAGTTTTAATGATCTCTTTATTCAGATAATTTTGCCTCTTTCAATACTTATCAGCTAAATTTAATCTTTCCAATGGATACTTCTTTAGATATTTACAAATTAGACATTTTGAGATTTTAGATTTTTCAGTTTTCTGCAATTTTTAAACATTTACGGTTTTATTTTCATGGTGGATTAACATCATGAATTTATAATATTTTATTGGATTTAAATTCAATTCCCATGGCTGGGATTAAGAGCTATTGGAAATGAGATTTGAACTTAACATTTTCAGGTGAAGATTGGTACTCTACTCTCATCTTGATTAATGATTGCTCATTTTGTGCAAGACACTCCTTATTACAATTTAAGGTAGTACACAGAACTCATATATCCAAACTTAAATGATCTCCTTTTTATGCAGATATTGATCCACTCTCTGAGAAATGTAAAATTTTTGAAGGTTCTCTGATCCATATGTTTTGGGAGTGCCCAAATTTAGAGAGATTCTGGAAAGACATTTTCTAAACTTTATCAACAATGCTTAAGATTAATTTGGAACCTTGCCGTTAATTGCTTTGTTTGGTTTTTCTTCTGATTCAGATAAACTTATATCAGTATCTCAGGAAAAGTTTTACCTTTTACCACATTGATAGGCAGATGAGCAATTTTATTGAAATGGAAAGATGATTCACTTATACACAGAGGTTATATGACGTATGCTCTATTTAAGTTAAGAGAATTGGATAGAATAGAATTTTTTAATAATTTATTTTCCAGTGGTTCATTGCCTATTCTCTGGAGGTGCTCAGTGGTTCCACATTTTACTTTTTAAAATTAATTTATAAGGTAACGTTGATTTGAGGGAGGGGATAGATTTAGTTTTAGTTTTTATTTTTTTTCCTTCTACAAGTTATTTCATCAAATGGGTTTAACATGGTTAAATGTTTTTGAGGTATAAGTAATTATTGATGTAGTTTTATCTTTTTTTCCTCATTGGCCTTTTGTGCGTGCTCACATACAAATGATTTATGTAATTGTCAATTCTGTATTTATGCTATACGTTAAATTTAATAAAAATATTTTAAAAAGAACACTTTAATTGCACTCTCATCCTGTAGAATTCTATTTGCTTCCCTTCAAATGTATTGATGTCTTTCCTCTAGCTGAACATTCAGACTGCACACAGTACTAAGTGTGCTCTCACCAAGACCTTGTCCTGGTGAATTATAAGACCCAGGACGTTTGTATTCAGTCCCATGCCCAATGAACCCAGCCATGCCCAAATGCTGCCTTCACCACTGAGCAAACCTGAATTGCCATTTTCATGGAATATGCAGCTGTGCCCCTGGGTAGCTCTAATATAAGAGCAGGTGTGTACATGCATGCACACTTACACATTAATCTCTCATCAGTCATGCTGTCACATACTTTATCCTTTTAATAATGCAGCATGTGTTATTGCCAAGAATATGGTGATCCCATCCAATAATAATTGATGAAATAAAAATATACATGCTTCTCCTGTGACATTTTAATTCTGAATGCAGAGATGTCATGTTCTCATATCGTTAAATATCAAATTCATTTTGGAAATGTTGAAAGTTGGGATTTCTTTGAATAAATGCATCACCTTTGAATTTTTATGAATGTTGCAGTATCTTGTATTCAGCAAATGATCATTGCAGCGAACGTTTTACAAATGCTGGCTTAGATTCAATAAATAAGGATTTAATAAGATTTAATAGGAAGAGGTATTTTCGTCTTTTAAGCACTGAAATTAAAATGCATCAGAATTTGAGCTCATGAACATGCCACACAATTTGTTATAGCAAACAAAATCTTTTTTTCAATTACAACTGCTGAAATGTTTGGATTTTCTCTATTCCACCCAACTGTTTTGTATCATAATATCTTGCAACGGAATCTGAAGTGATGTTTGAACCTGCATGCAAAGCAATATTGGATTTTGCAATATACCAGAAATTCAAAATGTGCATACACTCAACATTGCAAAAACCACGTTGATTTTGAGTTTTTTTATAAATGGAATAAATGTTAGAAGGACACATTGTTGCAAATTAATAGTTGTGTGAAATTGCAAAGGAGGAAAAGCTCTTCCTCGAGGTAGTGATCAGCGTTCTTTTTAAGAGCCATGGCAACATTTCACCAAATACGAATGCCAATTTGTACTGCATCCTGGCCCCTGTGACATCATAGACTATCTAGGCTAGAAAGAATACAGGGTTCATTTTACTGGATTAATCATAAAAATCAACTGGAGATCCATAGAAATAATCGATTTTAATTTTCCTATTGCCTACCTGTTTGACCAGGAAAAAAAAATCGTATCCCGTCCGCCCTTCCCCGTGCCCCCAATATCCATTGTCATTTGCTGATAGGTTTTGGTTCCCTCCATGGTTCATACAAACTTTTATATATTCCATTATAATAGCCTTAAATTTGCCTGTCCAATTTCATACTTTTATAACAATATGCTCTTTTTGGAAAATGAATTTATTTTAATCTGTTGTGGTTAAGTCATAAAATGAATTCCATGTGATGTGTTGAATTCACATAAATAAGAAATCGTGGTTACAGAATCACATTAACTATTTCATTAGTCATTATGTGTTATGCAATACTTAGCACATTTACTGTTTCCGTTGCTAAAGGTTAATACGAAATGGTAGAGTTTAGCAATGAATTTAAAATTGCACATTGATACTTTTTAAAGCTTGAGAGAGATCAGAATATTTTTTAATGATTTCATTTTATTTATCATCCACAGATTGAGTATTTTAACCATTTTGGAGCATAGACATCAAAAATCTTGCTCATTGTGCCATTGGATCGTTTAGAAAGTGGATGTAAATAGATTTAACCTTGCCTGGTATAATTAGTCTTTGATCATTTCCAAATAATTAGAATCAAGTTTTTTCTAAGAGGACTGATAAGAATTTAATTGATGTGATTTTCAATTTACAGCCTTTCTATAATGGTTCAATATCTAACATTTATGATGTTGAGAATAAGAGAGGTTCCCTCAGATAAAATTTTTAAAAGCCTGGGAACAGCATCTACAGCTTTTAATTCCTGAAGAAACTTGGAATGTAATTTCCAAATTGGTTAATATCTCTTTTTTATGTGCCCTCCACCCTCTCCTACAATTTAAAGAAGTCCTTAGGGCTCACGTCCAAAGTCATACTATCTTGTTTTTTATGTGAATGTATCTCTTTGTTGTGTTAAATGCAATGGAGATGCTTCATTAATTCATATGTTTTGGACATGCCAGAGTGTTGAGAAATATTGGATCAAAGTATGTCTAACTTTTGCTGCACTTCTAAAAGTTAATTTTCAACTAAATCCCTTAACAGCTTCACTTGGTATTGTTGGAGAGAATGATGTAACATTAATGACATCTGAGCTACATGTATTAGCTTTTATTTCTCTTATGGCTAGGCAGGCAGTGTTGTTCAGATGGAGGGATATTACCCCACCTAATCACGCTCAATAGCTATGTGCTGCCATGTCATGTTTAAACTCTGAGAAGATTAGACTCTCAATTTCTGATTTGAATTCAAATTTTCAGACACTGTGGGGACCCTTTTTGAATTACTTTTATAATCTTTGATTTGTTATGAAGGTAGAAATGTTGACTATTGAGGTAGTTTATCACTGATAAGAATTTTAACTTTTTTTTGGCCAAACAGTTTCTTTCTTGATAGTGGGTTTAGATTTTCCTTTTCTTAATACAATAAAATAATATGATATAAATACAATATAATATGTTTGATTAAAATGTGGAGTACCTTGGATGAAATTATGATTTAGGTGTAATGTATCTTTTTGAATTGTAGCATTTTTGGAGTTGAAATTTCATTGTTAATAAAAATATTGAAAAAGAATCAAGTTTCAAGCACAGTTCTGTGATAGCTGCAGGCTTCAGCATCAAGTTTTATCGCAATTTCAATTGGCTGGGTGTTATCATGGTTCAACACCGAATGTTCAAGACCTGAAACCTAGAGCAAAACTAGTGTTCTTACCTGGTTTTAGTAGTGTTCTACCCAGTATCAGTGATCCTGGACCTTCAATCAGAAATATGGACAACATAACTCTTGGTAATCCCTAGGCCAGTGGAAAACTGGACATTATTCAGTCTTTCTGGGAGCATGTGGCCCAAACATAAAAAAGCAAAGGGATGTGGACCTACATATGACAGAATCTCAACTAACTCCCATGTAGAGCTCATTAATCACATTGTAACTCTCAGAACTGTATGGGTAATTAGTCATCTCATTCCCAAGAACCAGCTAAAAGCGGTAAGAAGAATCTTAATACTTACAGGTTACTTACTTACTTTGGCTTGGCTTCGCGGATGAAGATTTATGGAGGGGGTAAAAGTCCACGTCAGCTGCAGGCTCGTTTGTGGTTGACAAGTCCGATGCGGGACAGACAGACACGGTTGCAGCGGTTGCAGGGGAAAATTGGTTGGTTGGGGTTGGGTGTTGGGTTTTTCCTCCTTTGTCTTTTGTCAGTGAGGTGGGCTCTGCAGTCTTCTTCAAAGGAGGTTGCTGCCCGCCGAACTGTGAGGCACCAAGATGCACGGTTTGAGGCGATATCAGCCCACTGACGGTGGTCAATGTGGCAGGCACCAAGAGATTTCTTTAGGCAGTCCTTGTACCTCTTCTTTGGTGCACCTCTGTCACGGTGGCCAGTGGAGAGCTCGCCATATAACACGATCTTGGGAAGGCGATGGTCCTCCATTCTGGAGACGTGACCTACCCAGCGCAGTTGGATCTTCAGCAGCGTGGATTCGATGCTGTAACCTCATTATCGCAAAATGGGTGGATAACAGATCAGAAACTCGTTTAAGCCTGTTTTTCTTTTCGTTAAATTCAAATAACCCCACAGTTAACGGATTGTCCGTTCATTATCAGCCCATTTTGCATTGTTTATCTTAACCAGTTCCATCCTTGGACCACTGCTTATCTTAACCAGTTCCGTCCTTAGACCATGCAATTATTTACTGAGGAGTAAATTTGGTCAGAAGAATTTCAATTCCATTTTTAAAATTGCATGATATTGGCTTTACAAGTGAGGAATGGCATTTGGAGCATAATGCCCTGTTGTATTCTGTCATTTCTTAAATAACATTTTGTAATCTTTAATCTCTTCGGTACTAGCTCAGTTGTGTGTTCTACGTTTTAATTGAATCCTTCTAAAGGAGTTATTTTTAAGATAAGTTTGAAACTAATGGAAATACTTTTGTTTTTCTTTTGATTTTCATGATTGATTTAGAAAAATACATCAGCATCTATATATGTTTCAAAATTGGCCAATTGTTGTGCAAGTTTACAGTGATGCTAGTTATCAGATAGAAACAAATGATGCAGGAACACAAGAGACAGCATATATTCGATAAAAGAAAAACATTATTGAGAAAAATGAGACATTTGTCACAAATACATTTCTCACTTCATCAAAGAAGACAAAGTCATCTGAATGATTTTGAGATTATTCTGCGCCACTTTTTTATTACTGATTGGAAAGGCACAAAACAAGGATAACAATTTTCAGTGGGTAAACAATTTGTTGGTTTCAAGTACAAACATGATGCAGAGGTTCCACATAAGAATATATAACGTTCATGCGTGTGCCAATAACTCAAATCCACAATGAACTGTGGAAGAATGAAACCACGAAAGCAATCATTAGTTTTCAAAATTGTATATGGTTGTTAGAATGTTTGAAGTATGCTTCATCTTGCTCTCTTTATTCTCATTCTCTGAAAGGATTTGGAGGGAACTAACTGTATACTACTCTAGTTCTGCAGTAAGTATTTTGTGCTTTGAAGAGACTATATTAATTTATGCCTTCTGAGGAGCCATCTACCAAATGCAACACAAGCTGCTTTGTGTATATATCAGTTAGAAAGGAGGAAGCCACTTCCATTGGAAAATAAGCTGATCTTTGTGCCCGTGAATTGATATTCTGGAGACATACTTGTGCTGTTACTGGTGTTTGCAGTTTTCAAACAGAGATGAAATTTGAAACCTTTCATTAGGCAATAAGGCCCTGAAAATGATGGTGAAAAGACCAAGCATGACTTTTCTCATCTTTGCTGACTGGTGGTTATCTCAAGTACACATTTAAAATGTAAATAAAAAGTATGTTGTGTGGGGGGGAGGGTGGTTGAGAGCAGTCGAACAGGGGGTGAATTTCACAATAACAATTTGGAAGTGTAGGTGGAACCCACTTTCAATTGTCAGTGCCCCTTGCCCAATATTGGCTACAGTATCATCTATTATTCAATCCTTCACACAGTGAATATATTCCCAAGTGTTTCTCCAGCATTTTATGGAATTAAAAAAATGCAGAGCCACATCATGTTAAAGGATGACCCAAACACTTTTTAAAGGAGAAAAAGAAGGGGCTTAGGAAGGGAATTCCTGAACACTGGCATCTAAGGTCTGAGCAGCAACAATACTGGACAGAATTAGAGGACCAGAAATATTTTATTGGGTATTAGGGCACAGGAGGGATGAGACCATGCAAAAGTTTTAAAACTCTTAATGAAAATTATTAAATCAAAATGCTACTTAACTGAGAGCCAGTTCACATCAATTGGAGTGATGAATAAATGGGTTGGTGTTAGTTTAGATGCAGTTATCAGAGTGGCAAATGTTACTTAGGAATAAAGGAAAGAGGTAGACCATCCAGAATTCATTGCAATGTACTCCAGTCTAGAAGTGAAGTTATGAATGACAACAGTGAGTAAGCTGAAGTAGAGCAGAAACAGTTAATGTTACGTGAACCCCTCCTGGACTTAAAAAAAAATCACGGTCATCTTTTCTCAGTCCCTTCTTCCTAAGCAGGTTGTCCTAAATGAATGAAATGCCATTGAATTAAACTGCTGTAGAAACTCGGGATATAAGTTGCGGGTCCTATACCTGACCTTGAAGGTTAACTGTTTCTCTTTCCACAGATGCTGCCTGACCATCTGAGTGTTTTCAGGAATTTCAATTTATAAATTCAGATTTTCACCATCAGTTAAAAAGCCATTTTCATGAACATCGGAACTTTTTATGCTGGCACATAAACTTAAATCACTCCAAAACTAGGGTTGTCTTGTGTGCCAAATATACAGTCTGAATCTTAACATCCTGTGGTTTAGAATGTCCCCTGTGGTGATAGAGAACAGCATAAAACACTCGCATAACTCCTACGGTCCTACCACTAAATATTTTTGTATTGAAATTGGCATTTGGGAAGCTGCATTATTAAAACAATAAAAATGTATTACAATCCTATCTAACATACCTTAAAACAGGGGTGGCCAACCTTTTACATTCTATGCCTCAATTTTTACATACACAAGTTCAGATGCACCCATATAACTCTGTGCCCCCATTCAATTCTTGTAAAATAGGTTAGGATAGACATATAACCTTTTACAGCACGGAAACAGGCCATGTCAGCCCTTCAAGTCCGTACCGGTTCATTTGAACAACTCCACTAGCTCCTCTGCAAACTCCTGAGGAAGTAGAGGCTTTCTTCATGATGTCATTGGTGTGTTGGTTCCAGGAAAGATCTTCCGAGATAGTGACTCCAAAGAACTTACATTTGCTCATCCTCTCAGACAATTAAATATTTAATATTTTTACATGATATATTGATTTAATATAAAAACAAGACAAACGTTACTTAATGAAACTTTTGTGTCTGTTTTGATTTTGCCAAGCTTTTAACATTTGGAGTTAAATTAGTTACTGAGAGTATCAGAGAAATCTTCAAATTTGAATTGGTCAATTGCGACCTTGTTTTGTTTGGCTGAAAATGCTTGTTCACATTTATATGTCATTCCGAAATGGCAGATATAACTCTGGGCACATTTTATTAGTTCTGGAAAATGTTCATGGGGAAATGATCACCAGAAATTAATCATGTCAGAAGCATTTGGGACTGAGGGAAGCTTGTAAAATGTCATGTTCAATAATAAAATTGTCTTCAAGTCAGTAAGTTCCATTTGTATGTTGCTAGGCATCTTCATGCTTTTTTTGTTCACTAAGTGAAAATGGGTTTATAAATGCAAGAATGCAGTGCTCTTCTTTGGCAAAATCACAAAACCAACTTTCAATATAATTTGTAAAATTGCCATCATCTTCAGCACATTCCCTCTGCTCTCTTATGTGTGGAAACTGGCTCAAATCCTCATTTTCTAACTGAGAGGTGGACAGTTTAACTTCATCTTGAGTGTATTGATATTATTTACTAAGCTTAGAAACAATTTGTTCTTGCCCTGGAGTTTCAAATTTAGATCATTGAGATGGCTGGTTGCATCAACTAAAAATGCTAAATCAAATAATCAAGTGTCATCACATAAAAGGACTCTTCCCTCTGGCAGCTCATTTTTTCTCTGCTTGAAAATTATGAATAGTATTTTTCAGTTTCCATAATCTCCTCTGAACCTGTCCTTTAGAAAGCCAACACACCTCACAATGAAGGATGAGATCGCCATATTCCAAATCTAACATTTCACAATATGCTCTAGTTTTATTCATGCATTTCACAACCAGTAACATTTGAAGTTTTTCCACACAGTGACTCTTGGTGTATAATGCAATGAAATTTTAGTAGAGGATGATCTACAATGTTTTCAAGCAATTGTTGTCCCTTTATTCGGCTTTGTTTATCATTAATGGCACTCCATCAGTTCAATCATTGATTAGTTTACTAGAATTTAGTAAATTTTTTTGCATGATTTTACTTTGTCAAATATGTCTGATCCTCTTGTTTTTCCATGAAGCTACTCAAGACCAATAAGTTCTTCAAAGACACTCAAATTTTCATCAGTTCCTCTTATAAAAATGCTTTGTTTATCATTAATGGCACTCCATCAGTACAATCATTGATTAGTTTACTAGAATTTAGTAAACTTTTTTGCATGATTTTACTTTGTCAAATATGTCTGATCCTCTTGTTTTTCCATGAAGCTACTCAAGACCAATAAGTTCTTCAAAGACACTCAAATTTTCATCAGTTCCTCTTATAAAAATGCTTAACTGAGCTACATCACAAAGGTCAGGAGATTCAGGAAAGTACAAACGTGGACAAGAACGTGCTCAGATGCATCATGAGAGAGTTCTTCAGTACGTCTCGTAACTTTGCTTTGACAGAGAAATTTTATCTACTTTTCTTTCGATATTTTTATCACCAAGACATCTTGCAAATGTTTGGACACAAGGCTGAACAATTTTTTCTCCAATTAAAAAGGGTTTCTGTTTTATGGCTAATGCTGAAGCAATTTCATAGGATGCTTCTGTCATCGTCAAGCTTTTACAATTTCTTTTATTAAATATAAATCACATATTTTTTCCATAACTCAGGCCAAAGCACTAGCTTCAGTTTTCCTTTTATTTCAGTCTGATGTTATGTTTTATAGTGTCTATTAGATCACATCGTCTATTATGTGAGAAAGTGTTTTCACTTTCCTGACGGACCCGCTATAAGTAAGACCTCATTTTCCTACTGTTCATTGAATTCACACGTACCATAACTTTCTACTTTTGCATTGTGATGGAGAACTGAAAGTAAAAACAGGCTTTATTTTCGAAAAAGTACAAAACTGAAAATCTTCACAAAGGACGAACAAAGCACAATTCTGTGATGCATGAGCGTCAATTGTAACCTGACTGGCAAAAACCTGCGACGCACTGCTGGTGCAGATGTCTGGCGCCTCACGGTCAAACAAGTATCAAAGATGCATTGAACTGTTACAGAACATCTACAGAACAAAGGTCCTTTTTTCCTAGTTTGACTCATGGAACATTTTTTAAAAATTGAAAAATGTAAAAGAAGATAACATTCGGCAAAAGATGTGCACAAAATAATAAAATTGCTAATGACAATTGATGTTGCAGATTTATTCTCAGTTAAACCCATTTCTAATTCGAAGCGACTTGTATTTCTGTTATAGATTTTTTTCTATAAATCAGTTTTGGTTAATACTTTTTGCATGAGTAGGCTTACTTTTTTATTATTATCACTGGGGTGCAATGTGCCACTTCTAATCATCCAATGTGCCACTTTTGGCACATGCACCATAGGTTGGCCATCCCTGCCTTAAAATAACATCACAGTAAACAAAGTTAACAGTCACCATTTGCAACAGCTGACCAACAGTAAACAATCAGCCAGGGCCCCCAAGGTGCATTCCATTTCCACTGCCTCATTAAAGGCCAATCACAACAAATCTCACAGTGGCCAGTTACTGGTACTTTTAAAGACAGACTTTCTTGGAAAGGCTTAAGTTTTCACTAATGTGCAATGAGAGGAGACAGATTTGAGAGAAGCATATCACAGTCATGGTTAGTAAGCTTTGTCAAAATGGATATATTGTATCAAGAAATCAAGTGCCTACCTTTGCACTTAGTAGACTAAAGACAACCCAGAACGCAGCAAAGACTTCAAAGCCACTGTTTCATGGTGCAGTCATTTTATGTAAAGAAATGATCTAGCACAGGGGTGTCAAACTCAAATTCACAGAGGACCAAAATTAAAAACTTGGACTAAGTCGTGGGCCAAACTAAATATTTATTGAAAATTTTCAACAACATCTGCATGTTTTCTCTTCTTTCAACATATGTAATGTTAAACTTTTTCTTATTAAAATAAATGTTTAATAATAGTTTTGGTTAAACTCTTTCCAGAAGAAGCATTAACAAATGAGAAATAAAATATTCAATAAATAATATTTCTCTATAGCCTTTAAGCTCCTTTTAAATGTTTTTTTTTTTCACAAGCCAACAAGTAAAAAAAATAACAACTTGCTTCAATGAAAATCCAATCTTTCAACTATGAACAGTCCAAAGTTAACCAAAGAAAATATTAATCCAAGCTTAGCTTGCTACACTGTGATTTACTCTGATGCACCTGGGTCTAAACCAGATACTTGGCATCTCTTCTTAGATGCAAGTTCATCAAACTCTGGAGTCAGAGTTTGCCTCCCACCTGTCTTGAAAGGTCCTGTTTTCTGTCTTTCGATTGGCCATTTTTCGTAAGGGGTTTATTACATGTGAGTCAGGCGACAGGTCGCAGATGCTAATGCAAGTAAAGAGAGGAGGTGGGGGCGATTAGCGGGCTGACGGGCCGGCGCCAATGCATTTGCAAAGCATTCTGGGATTTGTCATATTAGCTGTGCATGCGCTATACTGGCACGGCGGCCAGCGGGCCAGCTCCAATACATATTTGATATGATCTTGCGGGCCAAATATAATTATATCACAGGCCAAATATGGCCCGCGGGCCTGAGTTTGGCATGTGTGATCTAGCATCAAAAAAACTAAAGGCTCAGAAATTGCCATCAGATCTTGCCATTAAAATTACTAATTTCTATCACTATGTAAACAATAACATAAGAAACAGGATTATTAAGCCACATTGGATTCATAGTTCAAACATCTATGAACTTGGTTGGTACTGTTTGGTTAGGGCAATAAGCTCTCAGTGGTAAGTGCCAGGCTTGGGATAGTCTTATACAATAAGGAGAACTCAAAACCTATATTTTAGGCGGAAATTTGTCTTATACACCCAATCGCCTTATATGCCAACATATACGGTCTTCCATAATCCACCCTAATAGGAAACTTCATGGAAAGCCTGAGAAAGACAGAAACTGTTCAACCAAATATATAAACATTTGTATGAACTTGACACCTGATAGAAATGTGACAAGTTTAGCCAAGAACCTTAATGCTTGAATCTGAACTTTAAAATGAATTGCTGAATGAACAAGTTAATGAACTATGCGAATAGAAGCATTCTACAAAGTAACAGATTGGTACAAAGAGTAAATGGAGTTGTAAAAGTAAGTTTCAGTCTCCAGGTGTGACTTAGCAGCGATAAGCTGAACATTAGGAGACCAATAAAGTAGGAAACAGTTCATGTTTGGTTTTGTTTTTGTGTATAAATATTTAACATGCATAAAATATCCTGCTACAATGGAAGATAATTGGAAACTGTTTGTATATTGGCCACAGAAGATCCTTTTTTTTGGCAGCAATGGGAATTACATTTTAAAATGAGAGATTGAAACTGAGAGATGAGATTTAAACAGTAAATTCCATTGGAACAGTTGCTGCCGATGTTGTGTATCAGATCATTTTTTCTCCTGAGGCAGGGGATATTATTGAAATAATCAAAACTCTTGTATTTTCTACAGATGGGAATTATTATGTCACTGGACAATGAGATTTATCTTGCAACAATAAACATTTACAAGTATGATATACTTGGAGCCTATTTATTTGCCTTTTTGCAAGTTTTATTTATTCAGATATTTCACCCTAGGAGGATAAGTGCTAGTCTGCTTTATTGAATTTACGTTGTGGGAAACAAAATGGTATTACCTATTATTCTACTAACATAGTTTTTCAAATTTTTAAAACTTTAATTGCTTTACTCTTGTTGCAGTGGGAAACTAAACTTTTAAAGTTACTGTTCAAAACCTCATGTACTATCCCACCCTGACCACCCGCAGATTGGAGGAGCAACACCTTATTTTCCGTCTTGGCTCACTCCAGCCAGATGACATGAACATGGACTTTATTACTTTCCACTAAACCTACTCACCTTTCCCCTCGCCTTTTCTTGTCTTTCCAGTTCCTCTATCCACCCAGTCATCCCTCCTCCCCCTTCATTGCTGCAGTCCCCTCCCTCCTTTCTCCACCTATCATCTCCTGCCTTCACCACCCTCTCTTCTCCCCACCCCCCACTCTTGTGTTCAGATGCTTGCCAATATTTTCTCATACTTTGATGAAAGGCTGAGGCCAGAAACTTTAGTTATGTATCTTTGCTACATAGAGGACATTGTTTGACCTGCTGAGCTTCTCCAGCATTGTGTGTTTTTTTACTTCAATCTACAGAATTTTGGCATTTATTTTCGTATATACTGTGTAATTGTCAAATTCTTTGGACCACATTTTCAGACAAAAAATAGGGGGTTGACTTTTACACGGGTCAAACTTTTGACCTCAGGAAGTGCCTCCATTTTTCAAGGCATCAGGAGCTTGGATGGATGGGACCGGGTGGTAAGTCCGCGGTTGGGGCTTCAGGAGCTCAGATGGGCGGGTGGCTGAAATGTTGAGAGTTCGAATGGGCAGGCAACTGGGGTGAGGATCCACAGTCGGGAGCTTGAGTGGGCAGGTGACGAGGGCATCAGGAACTCCAGTAGGCGGGTGGCCGTGGTGAAGGTCTGTTGTTGGGAGCTCAGATAAGGCAGACAGTCAGAGGCAAAAATGGGGGGGTGTGTCAACTTTCACATAGGTCATACAAAAACACCCAATATTTGGGCCAAATAAAGGGGGGGGGGTCAACTATTACATGGTTTTGACAATTACGCACGTATATATGGCAATTATCCAGGCCAAGGGCTAATGAGTATTTTGGTGTGGAGCAGCCCAAAGTTTTGTGCTAGATCATGAATTAACCTTGTGTGAGGTAAAAGCTTTCCTTTGCACTCTTTACTGATTGGATCATGCAGGTGGAAGAGGTGTGGGGGAGAATGGGAGGTTTGGGGATGAGGTCAGTAAGTAGTGGGTTGGCCCGGGTTTGGTAGAAGGATTGTGACAAGGGAAAGCAACCAGGGATCAGTGCTGAGGGGTAGGGTTGTGTGGAGTGTTGACAGTCAAATCAGGATGCAATTTATAGAATATATCATAGAAAACAGGAATAGACTATTCAAGCCTTTGGGCCTGCATCACCATTTAATATAGTTGTGGCTGAATATTCAACTTCAGTACCTTATTCTTGCTTTCCTTTCATACTCCTTTATTCCTTTAGCTGTAAGGGTCACATCTATTTCCCTTTTGAATATATCTAATTAACCAATCTTAGCAACTTTCTATGTTAGGGAGTTCACACAGCTCTGTGAGCAAAGCAATTTCTCTTCATCCCAGTCCTAAATTGCTTATTCCTTATCCTTAGACTGCGACACCTTGTTTTGGAATTTCCTAATGTTGGGAACATTTGTCCTGCATCTATCCTGTGTAGCCCTGTTAGTAAAGACTAGCCTAGTAGTCAGGTCAGGATTGGTAGACAGCTATTGTTAGGGGAACAACCACCACAGAACATGTCTAAAACCTTTAAATATTAAAGAATACTCATAAACTGGAGAACTTAACAGCTAGGAAGTGGTTGGGTTCTGTTTTGCAGATGCAGTATTGAGTTGCTAGATCCTAATTAGTTGTTTTATAGCAACATTAATACATTGTTATTCTGGAAAAAGAAAGAAATGAATATTTTTATTTGAAGATTTTTTTAATGCTTTTAGATTGCTTGTTTTTGATTCTGGAAGCAGAATTCAATGCAGATTTTTTTGAACAATATGAAGGTCAACATTTTGCAATCTTGGCATCTGATGTTCACACATATATTTATACGGTAGTTCTAGTTGGATGGGCCACTATATCACAAAGGGCATTATGGTGCTGTCACCCTCTGGAAAAGTCAGATCATGATGTTCAATGCACAGTCCTGCAGCATTAGAGTTTAGTAATAAAGCTAACATCATGGGCTGGATTTTCTGAGCTGACAGACTCTGGAAGAGTTCACTGCAGGTTTTGCAGCTTTGGTACACTAAAAACCGCATGCTATTCTTAAAGACACAACCCAGAGCTATCCATGAAGTAATTCATGAGTCTGTCAATGCTAATTTGAACTTGTTTGATTCACATCAATGACAGCTGGTACGTCTTGAAATACATGAATGCCTGCTGCATCAGTTAAGCAACCAGAAGCTTCAAATGAGGAAAAGAACGGAAGAAAGAAAGCAGTAGGTAGCTGCTGGTTTACAGTAGAGAATCTATAAAACGCTTACAGCATGACATTGAACAGTTCTAGGTGTAGAATACTGTGCTTCAGGCTTCAGATTTTCGAGCCGAGGCCAGACTCAGCTGGCAGATAGACCATGGCTTTGTGGGAATCTGAAATGCTGATGCTCTGAGAGAGTCATGTTCCATCGAACGTCTGCCTCAATAGACATAGCATTCCATTAGTGGAGAGATGACTGGACTGATGTAAAATCCTGAAACTTACTTCGATCACTGATAGCCCCATATATAGTGACAACAATTTGAACTTACATGACAGCAAATTTAGCTTGTATGTCAGAAATTCATGCTCTGCGTCTCGGGTTGTTTTTGGTTTGCTCTACAGTAAAAGATAAGAGAGGTCATTGTGTAATTTTAAATGTATGCCATTGAATTATTCTATGAGTATTGTCATTGCCATACTTGGTCAACCATTTTAAAATACTTATCTACGTATTAAGTAAGCAATATTACCTCAGCCTAGAACAAAATAAGTGAAAAGTTTGTAAATACACACAACAGGCACCAGCAGTACACATATGCTTTGGTATGGTATCAAAAACATAACACCAAATACTTTTACACTATACTCAATTTTTCATCTCTATTATCAGTGTTTTATTTAATAAAACAATGAATCTTAATGGAAAATTCTTATCTTCACTGCTCTGAGCTGTAATCTGGCATAGCAGATGGCCTACCCATTTGTAGATTAATTCCAGTTGACATTTCATTGTGGAATAAATATTGAACAGGTTTTGTTGTGAATGAGTGATAAACTCTGCCCGAATGCAGCCCAATAGCAGAGTTGAAATTTGACCCTTAGTGGTGATAGATAGATCTGTAAAGAAGTCAAAATCAATTCAACATTGGAACATTTATATATCTTTACTCTTATAAAAAATCAGTCAAACACCTTCCTAGAAATAGAAATAAGATGCTATGGCATTAAAAAGCTCTAACTCATCTTGCTTGTCTATATTTCATGGTTGCTGTTTGTGCAAGGCTTCTGTGAAATCAGTAGCAAGTGCCAGTTTATTTTCCATTTTTAATGCAGAATTCTTTACATCTCCGAAGTACCTAATCATGTGGCCCTAGTCTCCCGACAGGGGTTTCAAATCTTCATGAAGCCATTCCTTAATTACTGCTTCGCCATCAAAGAGATGGGTCACAGTAAATTAATGTAAAATGAATTAATTATGAGTACTGCCTGAAAGCATTACATTCGTGTGGATGATGTTCGTGCTGGAGTTTGCAGATTCAAAGAATGATAGCTCTTTCGATTGACAGTGCTAAATGAGCGCAGTCAATTATGCCTACACTTTGGAAAAGCATGCAAATAGACAAAACTGGAAAGGGTTGCATTTTAACTTTAGAATAAATTAAGAGAGCCAGAGGAAACTCTTGATATCAGTGCAGCATTTCTGCATTACCCAGTCTCTATACCCTCATGTCTCCTGAGTTACACAGCATTTTTTCAGCTTCAAATTGTGAAGGAGACATGCTGAACATGAAGAGAAGCACAAGTACTGCTGATGTTGGAATCATGAGTGATCCTGGCTGTGAATGCGCAACATTCATAAAGATGTTTCTTGTATATCTTTGAGACGCCAGTACTGATTTGTAACGTGAACTTTGCGTCTTCCACACAATCAGACCTCGCTTACTTTGTAGTAGTGTACAGAGTGTAGCACAGTGTAACGCATGTAAATCATTATGAAAATCCTGATATAGTATACTGACGTGAATCTCTAGATCTGTCCAGAGAGCTAAGCTTCAACTTCAGCATGCCAATGCTTGGTCCAAGAGAAGGGCCGAGGCCGGAAAGATCGACGGCCTCTTGCTTTTATTGGATGCTGCATGGCATGCTGAGTTTCTCCAGCATTTTTGTTTACTGCACTATAATAAAGAAACCTGAATTATTCATAATTATTTTGCACAGCATTGGCGCAGTTGTATTCATTACCATGAAGGTGCAGATAAAAGTTATTTTTAAAATTTGCTCACATCCCTTCAAATTGTTAATTCTAATACAACTGATGGTTTGTCTTTCAATTTAATGGAAGTTGTTTTTAACCATCATCTCTGGTAATTCATTCCAGAAATTAGCCATTTATTGAATGCTGCTTGATGCCCTTTCAAAATGTACCCTTCACAATCCTCAATGTACGTCCTAGTATATGTTTGGATATACTTCCAGTTTCTTATGTAGTGTGTGTCTTGTGTATTGTTTAATAAATGAAGCAATGAAGTATAAAAGTTCATTTCAAAATACATAGCTTGCTGCAAACAAGGCAACAACCTAAGCAGGACCAGAAGAAAGGATGTATTTGGTTTTATTGTGCAACATAATTGTTCTGTCACACAGATTATTTCCTGAATTTTGATGAAATAAAATGAATTGAAATAGGTTACATGATGCAACATTAAGATCAAGACTCAACTGACAGCTAAAAGATAGAACCTCTCACTGTGTGTTGGCATGTGATTAATTGTACAAGTTAGACTATAAATTAAGAAAGCAGTTGAAAAACATTATTCTGTCAAAAGTGGTTTAACGAGAGTTTGAACAACCCTTGTTTCTCTGGTGGTTCTATTGTAAAACTCCAATAAAATGGCATGCCTGGACTTTTGGTCGTGTTGGGCTTCCAAATTTTCCCCATTAAGATTATTCTATGAATACCTCAAGACCTCTTTATTTCACTTTTTCTTAAACGTTACACAAAATTTGGCTGGAATTTTAGAACAGGGAGTCACTGGCTTCTGAATTGGGATAGGACATTTGGGATTGAGGTGAGGAAAATCATTCTTCGCTCAGTGGATGGTGTGTGTATAAATTCTTTATCACAGAAGCTCGTTGAGACTAAAGTGCAATCAGATTTATTACTTCACAGGTTCTAGATATCTATATTTGCAGTCTATTCAAAAGTTCCATGTTATCAGGATTGATAAATTATCTCAACTTGAAAGCTGAATATATTTTTTATGTTATCTGAGCAAAAATATATCTGGATTTCAAATGGAATGAACATTTGTAAAAGCAGTTTTCAGCAGAAATAAAGGTGGTTGTAAAGTTAATTTAAAGCAATTCATTCACAGATTGGTATCTGTACTAGTTATATCACACATTGAAATTTATCACGGAGAATTTACTTTGTATGCTGGAAATTTGATAAAAGGAATGATGTTTGTATTCTGTACAATATTGACATTGCATTTTTGTTAGCACCTGATATAACTGATGTAAGGTAGTGTATTTATGAATACACTACCTTATGAATTTATGGATGAATGCTGTTAAAGTGAATTTTTGAAGGTTAGTATCTTGGATCAATGAAATCTGAAGTCCACAGCCTTAATTTTCGATTCCTGTTTCCTTCATTGTATCCAACCTGAAAGAGATTTAACATTTAAAAGAATAAAAGCTTGTTATTTGTAATCTGATAAATTCAAAAAATGTTTGAATTTTAAAAAAAGGTGTAAGCCTCTTTGTGAAAAGTTGTTGGCACTCTTGCACCTCTTCAGTGAAGGGATTTTTAAAATTTCTGGTGAGGCACAGCTTGCAAAAATTAACTGTTATATTCTAAAATAAAGCACATAAAATGTTTTTTTTTTGCCAATGTATTCACCACCTTAATAGGATGATGTAATTTGAATGTCATGGGTAAATGGGTAAAACTTCAAACTAGATTTTAGCAGAGTGGGAATGGGTGAGGGGATATGGGAGAAACGAGATAAATGGAAATTTCTATTGTCAGCAGCAGGGTGAGATCTGGATGGTTTTAATTCCCGGGAGCTCTTTGTGTGTACCTCATCAGCTGCTTGTCTGAAACAGTTGGAAAATAAGTGGAACAGTTATCAGGCTCATTCAGGTAGGTGAAATTGGGGGATGGAGTGGGAGAGATGGTTCAGGAGAATCTTAGGAAATCTAGACCTTAGGATCAGAAGGCGTAGCTTTTTTTTTGAATATTTTAATTTTGTGGTTAAACAAGTATCAAGAATGAACTATTACAGATACATAGAATAAAGCAAAAAAAAATTGTTGATACAGATTGTCTATGCTTCCAACTAACCCCATCCATCCTCCCCCAAAATAGAAGAAGGAAGATAGAAAACAGAAGAGAAAGAAATGAAAGTGAATAAAGAAAAAGTATCATGAAAGAAAGAGGAGCTGTCGGGATCTGGAATTCAGTCCAGAAAGTCTAGTTCTTTTTCTTACCTGAATCTCAAATATGGGAAAGAACAGAGACATAAAGACCTGAGAACACAATAAGTATCTTAAATATTCAACCCTGCATTATGCAAATATGATTGCATACCTGCAAAAACCTATTATATTTCTTTCTAAAATTGTAAGTAATTTACTCCAGAGGAACACAACTATGAATTTCCACATTCCATCGGGCTATGTCCAGAAGGGAATCAGACTTGGGGTAACTGCAATACATTTTCTGGCCACTACCAATGCAACTTTCAGAAATTTTAATTGGTACTTAGACAGCCTCATTTTGGGTTTTATATCCACAATATTTCCTTGGAGAAACAATTCTGGACTTTGTGGCAATTGTTTCCCAATGATCTGGTTTAATAAAATTTTTTAATTTTCCCAAAAGAGTTTCACTTTTGTGCATGCCCAGATAGAATGTAAAAAGGTACTTATTTCTTCCCCGCGTCGAAAACGTATATCCGATATATTGGAATTTAATTTATGCAACTTCTGCAGGATAAGATAATAGGAGATAGAAAAAAATGATATTGCACCAGTCTGTATCTTACATTAATTGTGCAACTTCTGCAGGATAAGATAATAGGAGATAGAAAAAAATGATATTGCACCAGTCTGTATCTTACATTAATTGTGCTTGTCATCCAGTCCTGACAGATATTGGACCAGTTCTTATCATCAATACTAATATTCACATCTGATTCCCATCTTTGTTTTGATTTAAATGTTTGGCATAAACTGAATAGTTTAATTGGATCAAAAAGAAAAATAACTCCAAAAACGCCCTTGATTTAAAATAGATCAATTCCTTTAACAATGAATAATTCTACGTGTGGTCCCGTAATGGGATCAGAAATGTAGAAGATTGTATGTACAAGGGCAATTAATGTCATTTGAACAGTTAAAAAAAATAATATTCATAATAATGCAATTATCTGCTACTTTCAATTAAGAGCTTTTTTCAGAGATGAATTAGGACCGACCATGATTTTACTAGAGTGTAATGAAATGGAGATTCTGATTTGAAAGGGGAATCACAAAGAAATTTACATCAGTAAGGCGTAGCTTTTCTTGAAGATTGTGGAGAAGCATTTTGGATCCACAGGAAAAATATACATTTAAACTTCTTCAGGTCCAGTATGCATCCACGCTTCTCTGTGCATGAAAATGTTCTTACCAAAATGCACGGCATTGGAACTGTGGTCCAAGAACACAATCGGCTTTGTTTGAATCAAAGAAAAGTTGTTAAAACAGCATGCTTGACCCGCTCATGATCTTTTTATAAGTTATGATAACACACTCCATTGTTGATGCCATTTAACTGCCTAGACTCAGCTCATGCAAGTAAAAATCTAACAAAGTGTTTTCCTTCCTGAAATGTTAGCCCTTTTTTCTCTTTCCACAGTTGCTGCCTGACCTGCAGAGTGTTTTAGACTCTGCTCATGCTTTTCGTCCTTCAGATCCTTACACTTGCTTCACCAAATTAAGTGGGCTGACTGCTTTGGAATGGTAATGCAAAGCACAACACAAATGCTTCTGTAAATACATGCAAGTTGCGTCCTGTTGTTGTGTGGCTGCAAACTATGCACACCTCTTCCCCTTTCTTCTGCGACATTTGATCATTATGCAGATGAGCTTCAGGGGATCATTCAAAAGGAAAGAATGAGGAGACCAGATACATGAGGTACCATATAGGGTACCATATGATGGGACGGAAGATACACTAACTATTTCAGGGATTTTAAGGCAGAGAACATTGAAGTAAACTGGATGACAATTACACAAGTACTGAAGCTGCTACTTTGGTAAAGGCCATTTAGCCACAATAGATGAGTCTTGGGATTATGTAAGTAGAATGAGACAAATGTCGTCTGAAAAAGTAGAAGAGGAGAGGGATATAAGCTATGTGACATGAGACTGGAATGGCTGATTGACTGGAATTGTTCAATTCAATGATGAGTCTACTCCTTAAGCTGTAATGTGCCTGTTTGAAAGATGAAGCACTGCTCCATACAAAATTAAATTTGCAGTAATAGTGTGCAGGGAAAGATCATGGCATGTCTAGATAATTTTATTTAGATCTATATTTTGAAAAATCAATAAAGGAACAGGCTATTTTAGATATTTTTGTGCAGTCTTCTGGTTATCCATCCCATAGGATGATAATGGTTCCTTTCAGTCAGTTTGTGGGATTTGATATGAGGATACTCCACTCCTCAGAAAGGAACAGCCTGTGTGTAAATGGATTTAGGTGAGTAGGGGGTTGCACAGGTCCAGACCCATCCCCTCCTGGATCCATCAGCATGGTAAGGTCCAAGACAGCTGGGGGATGCTCTGTTGCAGTGAATGGCAAGACCAAGCTTCAATTCAAGGGATGTCCTTTCTGCGCTTCACAGTATATGTTTGCTAGATGGCCATTGATCCTATGAGAGAGTTCATCCGCCCTTTTGACAGGTCTTGTTTTTCATTCTGCAGGGTGTCTAGACACCCTCCGCACCAGGCAAGCCTGGTCGGGGAATTGGTTTAATTGCCAACCACTAGATCATGCAACAGATCGTACTGGGTTACATGGTACCCATCGCACTCAGATGAACATGCAGTAAGAAAGGATTAACATGGTAGTTAAGAGCCATTAGGGAAGTGTGTTTATAAAATGATTGACTTTGTATGCAAGATTAAAAGTGACTTAGTTTATTCTGAAACTATGTTATTAAAATGAAATGCACCCGGGAAAGAGTGAGTTTAAGTTGACTTGATAGATTTTCTGAGAATGTAAGCAATCGTATCTCCATGAATACAATGTATAATTGTGTGCACTTTATTGAAATCAGTAATGGCTGTACATGCCCATCCCTCGTCCACCTGCTTCTCCAGGTGCTGAGGGAGAAGTGGAAAGAGTACAAAATGAGTGTTAGAGGAGGGCATTTAGGGTAACCAGGTAAGGTACAGTCCACCAGTCATAAACTCACTCAGCAAGGGGGTACTGGTGGTAGCTTACCTGCCGAGCTGACGTAAACCTCCACCGTCCCTCTGATGAAGCAGCCGTAAACGCTGCTTTTACTGCATGGAGAGTCACTAGCGTGCGTCAAGCTGGGCGCTAGTGGCACATGGCACATGCTCGTGACATGGGCGAGGGTGAATCTGATGGCGAGCAATGGCCGCGAGCGTATTTTGGGGGGCCATGCCGGATGTTGAAAACTACAGTTTTAATTGTACCTAATTGACTCATTATATGTATGGTTTCATAACTCCAAAGGAAATGGGCCAATGGCAACTTTTCTCAAGCAAAATATTTCAGTAGCGTAAGGGGCTAGAGCAGTGGTTCTCAACTTTTTTTATCCACTCACGTACTACTTTATGTAATCCCTTACTAATCACAGAGCACCTATAGCATAGGGATGACTTAAAGTGGTGTGTGAATGGAAAGAAAAAGTTTGAAAGCCACTGAATAAACAATGTAGGATGCAGAATTTTACTTTTTAAATGGGGTACTAGAACTGGGGTCCTGGTCAGTATATAAGGAGGATGGGGACCAGTTACCAGTGTATAATTCAAGTATCTCTGCAGACCATTGTCATTCATTTCAAAGAAAAGAATGACATTAAATAATAACTGAGAAAATTACATTTTATTTATCAAGCTCCAAGTAGAATCTTTTCCTTCTTCAACAGATGTCAGGATTAAGTATATGACATTCTTCCACTATAGTTCTTAGGTGATTAACAAAACCAGTAGGTGCTGTAGAACCTTTCACCGAAAGGAGAGGAAGTGCCTGTTAAGACAGTGGGTGTTTGAGCTTGAAGGTTGGTGCTCATGGGGGTTTCTGTGCGCTCCCAAAGGAATCATGATCCTTAGTTCATCAGTTTGAATGACTATGAGTCAGTGATTCAATTCAATGGGGACATTGCATGCTTTCCAAAAGGCTTTGAAACATGTTTGAATCTTTTCCTTTGTCCAGTGGGCAATCTAAGACAGCTTGGAATAAATGAATGTATCAGGAGACTGTTACTGGACCTCCAAACAAAATTGCCTTCAGTGCAGCTGACTTAAGAGTAAAGAAGCTGCCATTGTTGGTCTGGGAGAGGCTGATGACATTGGACTGCTTAATCCTTCCAATGCATTTGAAGGATTTTGCAAAGACCTAATTGGTGATGTCTTGTCTGCAGTGGGTAGTTGTGATTGCAGAAGAATACAGGATGGCAGGGATTAGTATTGCCTAGTACACCCGGTAATATTTTCTGCATGTTTTAGACCTTGATCTTGAAAGGAGCTTTTCCTTAATACATCAAAGGCTGTGCTAGTGCTCTGATGAGAATAGGAATTTAATTATCAGTAACTGTTTCATTTTGAATGTTTATTGATGATGGATGGTGGTGTATATCGGTTGTTGTTTGATAGGTAATATTTGCCCTCTATAATAGGATTCAATCACAAATACTCTACCCCTTCATCCATACCAGGAAGCTATGGGCATAAGAAGAATATAACAAGACTTGAGAGATAATGTAATCACTATTTTGAAGAGAAAAAACAAATTTGATTGTGACAACCAAAACAATCGTGGGTGGGGGAAGAGGGTAAGGGGGTTTCCTTGCTGTCTTTAACAGGGAAAGACATTGTAGGATTTTCATCAACCTCCCCGTTCAGTCAGAAAGGTCCATTCTCCAAATTGCCTCATGATTTCTGTCATCTGAAGGCACACGGAACATGTTCTTTCCTCTCTGGCTTTTGTTAAACACCACCCCCCCCCCCCCCCACCACCCCCCAATCCCCTGTCTCCTTTTACACAGACATGACAAATTCACATGTATTCTCTTATCATATCCAATTAACAGCTTTTCTTGGTCTAGGTTCCTCCCCCATTGTTTGAATTCTGAGGTTTTCTGATATCAGAAAAGGCAGAAGCAGGATATTTTCCTCAGGCCCAAAATGTCGCCAATATATTTTTGTCTCCTTCAGATGCTGAAAATGCCAGCTGGGTACCTCCAACGTTTCAGTATTTTTCCTCAATCTCTAAAACCCACTGAAATCTCTACAATCCACTCTGATGTGTCTGCTATATTTATTGTTCTGCATTTGATTCCCACATTTGAACCTAAGCTGTTGAATTGCAGGATTTGCAGGATTTTTTTTTCTGCTTTGTAATGAGCAGCGTGTTTTTTGAGGTAAATTTGGAGGGGTTAGGTCATTGATTCTATTCCGTGTCTCACTCTTGCGCCGACATGTCTGTCTGTGGCCTCATGCACTGCCAAACCAAGACCACACATAAATTGAAGGAACACCTGGACACTCTCCAACCAGATGGCATCAACATCAACCTCTCTGGTTTCTGTTAGGCCATTCCCCTGTCTTCCTCTCTTTCCCATCCCTCTGTCTTCATTCCTCAGTGTCTCCCATTCAGAGAGCTATCTCCTTCCCATGACTTCTCAGCTTTTTTCGCTTGTGTCTTTCATCCCATACCACCTATGACCTCTTGCCTGTGGGCCTGTACTACTCCTCCCACCATTTTATTCAGGAAACTGCCCACCTTTTGCTCATACCTTGATGAAGAGCCCAGGCCCGAAACATTGGTTATTTATTTTTATCTTTGCTACTTGAAGTTCAACGCTGCTTGACTTGCTGAGTTTCACCTAGTTAAGACAGAGGGGAGGAGAAAGTTCTCAGTGGGTTGTAAATTTTTCAAACCCTCATTGGACTGAGGAAGCAAATTCTTGAGGCATCTGTGGATAGATTCTTCAAAATCAAGGAAGTGAGAGGGTTACCAGTGGAGGTGGGAATGTCGAGTTAAGTTTATAATCAGATCTGCCATGGTCTTATTGAATGGGAGAGAAAACTTCAATTGTCTACTCTAGCTTCCATTTCATATGTTCATATTTTACGATGTCAATGGTGTTTATAAAATGCAGGTAGCTGCGGTAAGTGTTTGAAAAAGAGGCTACTATAACCTAGTAAACAAGTTGCACCAGGCCTCCATCACTTCTAGATCACAATCTCTCAATGTTTTCTAATTTGTTCCAGTGCATTAAACACCATAAAAGCCCAAGATGAATCTTTTTCAAAAATGTGTAAAAATTGCAAGTTAATCTCTTTGTTGATCTGCAATGAATTTATAAATAACATTTTGATTTAATATACTTAGTGCTTTGATTTTATGATACAGCACTTGGAACATTTTTGTGGGGTTTTACTTGATTATCTAATTAATTGTACATGTTTTGGAGCTTAATTGTGCCATAGAAGTTCAATTATTTTGGTGGTATTTACGCTATCTGGATGAAAGATTTATCAGAAAGTGAGCATTGCTCGCTGGTTCTCATATATTATGGTATTTGATATCATAAAGTTTATGTGAATTTTCCCATTGCCAAGGATATTGTTTCCGAGCAATATTCTTCGGAACTTGGATTATTCCAGGGCAGGTTTGCCCTTCTGTTACTTTTCCCATAGAATCTTTCTTGAAGATAGATGTGAACCAGTTCTCAAACAAATGCTGTCTGCTCCCTGCTTTTTCTCTAGGTTTCTCTGGATGGATCAGAACAGACTCTTTGCCTGCTTTCCATTATTCCATATTTTTGAATAAAATTTAGATACATAAAACATCACTGAAATAATTTAGTTCACAATTTGTGTCTAAGAGGAAGCAGCAGGATCATTCTAAGTGGGTTACTCTTTCAATAAAGTCAGGAAGGATTTCAGAAGCATTTTTGCCCTGTTGAGTAATTTTACCATGGTTTGTTTATTTTTAATGTTTTTTTTTCTTATATGGTGCCACATTCCAACTCAAATCAGAATTCATGGTCATGAACATGTCACAAAATTCGTTGTTTTGCATCAGCCTCACAGTGCAAACATATTATATAAATTACATTTCAAAATAAATAAAATATGGTAAGTCCAGGAAAAAGAAAAAGACAAAGTGAAGTAGTGTCTATGGTTCGTTGATCAGTCAGAAATCTTCTGGCAGAGGGGAAGAAGCTGTCCTTGTGCTGGTCATCTTCATGCTCCTGTACCTTTTTCCCGAAAGTAGCAGAGTGAAAGGACATAGCCTGGGTGGTGGGGGCCCTTGAGGATAGATGCTACTTTCTTAAGATACCACTTCTTGTAAATGTCCTCAAAGGAATGAAGACTGCTGCCCGCAGGCAGAGTTAACAGGCCTTCTGGAGCGTTTTCTTGTCCTGATCATTGGAATCTCCATACCAGGCAACGATGCAACCAGCTAGAATGCTCTCCACGGTACACCTGTTACACACTTTAAGTCTTCAGTGACATACGGAATCTCCTCAAACTCCTCACAAAGCCTAGCTGCTGGTGAGTCGTCTTCATGATTCCAGATCCTGAGAGATGGTGACACCCAGCAATTTGAAGTTCTTCACCCTCTCCTCTCGATGAGGACTGGTTCATGTTCTGATTTCCTCCTGACGTTCACCATCATCGCCTTGGTTTTGCTAACATGGAGATCAAGGTCCTCAGATTAAGATGGCAATGTTGTTTTCAAACCAGGAGTGATTCAACAGCAGCCAAATGAGCTCTCCAATTTTCTGCATGTATCACAATAATGCTCTTTCAGCTTGCAAATAATAATAATATTACATAGCTGGATATGTGGTTTAAATAATTATTAGTGCAGCTTTCGTGCAAACAGAGGAACTACTGACATGGTCTTTGCCCTCAGACAGCTCCAAGAAAAGTGCAGAGAACAAAACAAAGGGCTCTACATCACCTTTGTTGACCTCACCAAAGCCTTTGACACCGTGAGCAGGAAAGGGCTTTGGCCTCGGATGCCCCCCCAAGTTCCTCAACATGGTTATCCAACTGCACGAAAAAAAACAAGGTCGGGTCAGATACAGGAATGAGTTCTCCGAACCCTTCTCCATTGACAACGGCGTGAAGCCAGGCTGCGTCCTCGCACCAACCCTCTTTACTATCTTCTTCAGGATGATGCTGAAACAAGCCAATAAAGACCTCAACAATGAAGATGGTGTTTACATCTGGTACCGCACGGATGGCAGTCTCTTCAATCTAAGGCGCCTGCAAGCTCACACCAAGACACAAGAGAAACTTGTCCGTGAACTACTCTTTGCAGACAATGCCGCTTTAGTTGCCCATTCAGAGCCAGCTCTCCAGCGCATGACGTCCTGTTTTGCGGAAACTGCCAAAATGTTTGGCCTGGAAGTCAGCCTGAAGAAAACTGAGGTCCTCCATCAGCCAGCTCCCCACCATGACTACCATCCCCCCACATCTCCATCGGGCACACTGAACTTAAAACAGTCAACCAGTTTACCTACCTCGGCTGCACCATTTCATCTGATGCAAGGGTCGACAAAGAGATAGACAACAGACTCGCCAAGGCAAATAGCGCCTTTGGAAGACTACACAAAAGAGTCTAGAAAAACAACCACCTGAAGAAACACACAAAGATCAGCGTGTACAGAGCCGTTGTAATACCAACGCTCCTGTTCAGCTCCGAATCATGGGTCCTCTACCGGCATCACCTACGGCTCCTAGAACGCTTCCATCAGCGCTGTCTCCGCTCCATCCTCAACATTCATTGGAATGACTTCATCACCATCATCAAAGTATTCAAGCTGGCAGAGTCCGCAAGCATCGAATCCATGGTGCTGAAGACCCAACTGCACTGGGTGGGTCACGTCTCCAGAATGGAGGACCATCGCCTTCCCAAGATCGTGTCCTATGGCGAGCTCTCCACTGGACACTGAGACAGAGGTGCACCAAAGAAGAGGTACAAGGACTGATTAAAGAAATCTATTGGTGCCTGCCACATTGACCACCGCCAGTGGGCTGATCTCGCCTCCAACCGTGCATCTTGGCGCCTCACAGTTCGGCGGGCAGCAACCTCCTTTGAAGAAGACCGCAGAGCCCACCTCACTGACAAAAGACAAAGGAGGAAAAAGCCAACACCCAACCCCAACCAACCAATTTTCCCTTGCAACTGTGCCTGCCTGTCCCGCATCGGACTTGTCAGTCACCAACGAGCCTGCAGCAGTTGTGGACATTACCCCTCCATAAATCTTCATCTGCGAAGCCAAGCCAAAGAAGAAAGAAGTTTGTTAACATAAAATAATTTATGGATATAAAAACTAACAAAGTACTTGGTAGAAAATTGTGATTGTTTTTGTTTATTGCCTTATGCAGCATTTCTGGAACCAAATATGAAGTTGGTGCAGTAAAAAATAACAAACGTGATCATCCCTTGCTGAAAGATATTCAACAAATAATAGTTTTGTGTAAACAGATCTCTGGTTCATTGTTCAACGCAGTCTTTGTAGAAGGGATGCATTAATCAAGGTTGGGATAAGGAAAAACATGAGCAAAAAGATTGAAGCACGTTTAATTTGTTCTTGGTTTTTAACTAAAGGTGTTAAAGCAGAAGTAAATTTTCTCTTTTCCAATATTTTTATTAAGTTTTGTTTATATGCTCATGAATAGGCAATATATATCCAACAAAGAAAAATGTATATTAACAAAATGCTGTAAGCAACCTATGAAGGAGACAAAAAAAGTATATAAAGCAAAAGCTATTCTTATGATCTCGCCCCTCCCTTGTGACGTTATGATTAAGTGTAAATATTCCATTAATGAATGAAAGAAAGGACAAGCAAACCATAAAATGGGATCCAATAATCTTATAAATTCTGAAAATAATCAAGGAAAGGGCCCCACAAATTAAAAAAAAAGTTAAATATCATTACATTAGTGGAGCATCTAATTTTTTTTCCAGAGTCAAGCATACCCTCACATCAGATAACCATTGGGTGTGTGAGGGAGGGACAGCATCCTTCCATCTCATAACTGTAGCTCCTTCAGTAATACGGAGAGCAAAGGCAACTACATGGGATTGTAGCCCAGACAAATTCAAATCACCTTACTTACTTACTCCAAATAGGACAAGAAAAAGATTAGGAGCCAAATTAAAATCAAGAACTAAAGACAAGGTACGGAAGATACTTTCCCAATAACTGGAAAGCGACGAACGTGGCCAAAACATACGAAATAATGTACCTTCTTCACACTTTGATGAGAAATTAGAATAAAATGTAGCCAATTGAACTTTGGAAAAGTAAGCTCAATGTACTCCTTTAAATTGCAACAATGAATGTCGTCGGGTGCATAGAGAAGATGAATTAACTAATTGCAAAATAGAATCCTGTGTTGCATCAGAAAATTCTTGTCCAGCGAGTCACCACTAGACATAATAGATCATAGAGAACTGATATCAATTTTTTGGTATTTGGTTTAAGGTTATAAATCTTCTCCATTATCTTTTCATTCCAAATCTTGAGGGAGTTTTAATACCAATATAAAACATTTCTAATCTGTAAATATCTTTAAAAAAAGTGTTGTTTAGTTATTTTAAATTTAGTAGATATTGTTCAAAAGAGGCCAAATTTTGGTCAATAAAAAGATCTTGGGAAGATTGGATGCCAAACTCTGACCATTGACAAAAAACCTAAATCTTGTACCAATGATAGGAAAATAGAATTAGCTAATTAATAAAAATCTGCACATCCAATTTTTTTTCTAAATTGAAACCAAATTCTCAGCATATGTTTAACAATAAAGTGATCAGTTAATTTCGAAGCTGAAAAAGGTAATGGAGCTCCAACTATTGAAATGAGGGAATACTTCCTAAGTTACCACCTTGTTTAAAGTTGTACTCATTTTTTTAACCTGAAACTACAAATCATGTCAGCCTTTTACTTCAGCTCACAGCAGTGGTGGCCACCCACGTTTATCATATTTTCCAGTGGATAAGTGTTAGGAGAAGCATTAGGCAATTATGTCACCACTGGGATTTGTAATATAATTCATTCTAGCAAAATAGAATCAAGCCCTGCAATCAGAAGCAATTCCAAAAGCATGCAGAGCTTTTCCTCCATCCTGATTTCAACTTTGAAAATAAGCTTTTCTAAATTAAGAGGTTTTATAACTTCATTGTGGTACTTCTGTTAATCAGTGTAATTAAAATCTGGAGCAAGTGGAGGTATGAAAGATAATGAGGGGCTTAGATACGGTGGATAGCCAGCACATATTTCCCTGGGCGACAATAGAATCAGAATCAGGTTTATGGTCATGAACAGGTGTCATGAAATTTGTTGCTTTGTAGCAGGAGTATTGTGTGTTACAGGTGCAAAATTGCTATAAATTACAATTCTGTAAATTCTTTTTTTGGCGGACGAATATTTATGGAGGGGTAATGTCCACGTCAGCTGCAGGCTCGTTTGTGGCTGACAAGTCCGATGTGGGACAGGCAGACACGGTTGCAAGGGAAAATTGGTTGGTTGGGGTTGGGTGTTGGGTTTTTCCTCCTTTGTCTTTTGTCAGTGAGGTGGGCTCGAGCTATAAAAATATATAATTAGTGCAAAAAAGAAAAAAATTGAAATTGTATCCTTAGGTTCATTGTCCTTTTAGAAATCCGATGGAAAAGGAATTTTTAAACCATTGAGTGTCAGTCTTCAAGCTCCTGTACCTCCTTCTTGGTGGTTGCAGTGAGAAAAGGGCATGGCCTGGGTGATAATGGTTCTTGATGATGGAAACTGCTTTCTTGAGACACATCCTCTTAGAGATGTCCTTAATGGAATGAAGACTAATGCCCATGATGCCTTTGGCTGCCATTTTGTGTCCTTTGCACTGGGACCTCCATACCAGACAGCGATGCAATCAGTCAGAATGCTCTTCAGCGGTGGGGAGGTGGTCTTCTTTTGTAAGCAGAGATCAAGTTTTTTTTTGGCAAGAACTAAACATTATTTCATGTGAATTTTTCACTTGAGGCGTCATTTTGGTAAGAAGAATCAGAATAGGACATAGGTGGTAAATGGGAGAGCAGAAAGATTTAGGAGTAACGGTACATCGTTCCCTGAAGGTAGAAACTCACGTGAATAGGGTGGTGAAGAAGGCTTTTAGTATGCTGGCCTTTATCAATCATTGCATGGAATATAGGAGTTGGGAGGTGATGTTGAGATTGTATAAGACGTTGGTGCGGCCTAATTTGGAGTTCTGTGTGCAGTTCTGGTCGCCTAATTATAGGAAGGATATAAACAGAGTGGAGAGAGTGCAGAGAAGGTTTACCAGAATGTTACCTGGGTTTAAGCATCTAGAGTATAGGGAGAAATTGGACAGATTAGGTCTTTATTCTTTGGAGCGTAGAAGGTTGAGAGGGGATTTGATAGAAGTATTTAAGATTATGAAAGGGATAGACAGAGTGGATGTGGATAGACTATTTCCATTAAGAGGAGGAAAGATTAAAACAAGAGGACATGAGTTAAGAATTAAGGGGCAGAGGTTTAGAGGTAACATGAGGGGGAACTTCTTTACTCAGAGAGTGGTAGCCGTGTGGAATGATCTTCCGGGAGAAATAGTGGCGGCGGAGTCAATTGTATTATTTAAGAAAGGGTTGGACAGGTATATGGATGAGAAGAAGATGGAGGGTTATGGGCATTGTGCAGGGAGGTGGGACTAGAAAGGGGTGTTTGGTTCAGTGCGGACTAGAAGGGCCCAATGGCCTGTTTCCGTGCTGTAATTGTTATATGATTATATGATGTCAGCGCTCAAAAAGCCTGCCATTTTGGTTGTTGCTGTTTAACCGCTGATAAAAGTAATCCTGCTGAGATGCTATTCTGCTGTTTTAATTCCATTGTTCCAAAATCCCAAAAAACCTAAAATCTGAAAAACTTCTGGTCCCAAGCATTTCAGATAAAGATTTGAGTTCTCAACTGTAATTGCATTGACATGATGGCCCCAGAGATGTTGACACCCAGGAATTTGAAGTTCTTTCCCCTCTCTACTGCTCACCTCTCGATGAGGACTGCTTTCTGCTCTCCTAATCAATTCCTTAGTTTTGTTAATGTTTCTTCTTTCTTTGGCTTGGCTTCGCGGACGAAGATTTATGGAGGGGGTAAAAGTCCACATCAGCTGCAGGCTCGTTTGTGGCTGACAAGTCCGATGCGGGACAGGCAGGCACGGTTGCAGCGGCTGCAGGGGAAAATTGGTGGGTTGGGTTGGGTGTTGGGTTTTTCCTCTTTTGCCTTTTGTCAGTGAGGTGGGCTCTGCGGTCTTCTTCAAAGGAGGTTGCTGCCCGCCAAACTGTGAGGCGCCAAGATGCACGGTTTGAGGCGATATCAGCCCACTGGCGGTGGTCAATGGGGCAGGCACCAAGAGATTTCTTTAGGCAGTCCTTGTACCTTTTCTTTGGTGCACCTCTGTCACGGTGGCCAGTGGAGAGCTCGCCATAGAACACGATCTTGGGTGGGAAGGCGATGGTCCTCCATTCTGGAGACGTGACCCACCCAGCGCAGCTGGATCTTCAGCAGCGTGGACTCGATGCTGTCGACCTCTGCCATCTCGAGTACTTCGACGTTAGGGATGAAAGCGCTCCAATGGATGTTGAGGATGGAGCGGAGACAACGCTGGTGGAATGTTTAGTGCAAGGTTATTGTGACACCACACAGCTAGTTGATCTATCTCACTCCTGTACGCTTCCTCATTGCCATCTGTGGTTCTGCCAACACCCATGATGTCATTGGCAAATTTATAGATGGTATTTGAATTGTGCCTCGCCACACAGTCACGTGTAGATAGAACAGAGCAGTGGGCTAAGTATACATTCTTGAGGTGAGATGTTGTTACTGAATGTAGTCTGATGAGTAAGTCAAAGATCCAATTGCAAAGGGAAGTGCAGAGGCCCAGATTTTGAAGCTAGCTGACTAGTAGTACTGAAGGGTTGATGGTGTTGAAAGCTGAGCTGTAATTGATGAAAAGCAGCCTGATTTTTGTATTGCTGTTGTCCAGGTGATCCAGGGCTGGGTGGAGAACCAGGGGATTTGTCGCCATAGGCAAATTATAGTGGGTCCAGGTCTTTTCTTAGGTAGGATTTAATTCTGGCTATGACCAACCTTTGAAAGCATTTCATTATAATAGATATGAATACTGCTCGGCGATAGTCATTAAGGCAGTTTACCCTGCTCTCCTTGGTCCCCTTTTGAACCAGGTGGAAACCTCCAACGGCAGCAGTGAGAGATTGAAAATGTCTGTGAACACCAGATAGTTGGTTGGCCCAGATTTTCATTACCCTGCCATGACCTGACTCCTTGCAAGGGTTTCACCCATTTGAAGGATGTTCTGACATTGGCCTCAAACATTTATTACAGGGTCACCAGCTTCTGCAGGGACACTCACAGGTATAGTTGTATTCTTCTTTGCAAAGCGAGCGTAAAAGGTGTTAAGCTCATCAGAGGGGAAATTGGTGGGGTGGAGGGAGGGGGCAGGTGTGGTGAAGCATCAGCCATTTATGATGTTAGGTTATTTTAAATGACTGGAGGAAGGTTTAGGGAAGAAATCAGAGATCAGTTTTTTTTCACACAGAGAATGATGGGTGTCTGGAATGCTTTGCTGGCGGAGGTGGGTGGTGATAGAGGCTGGTATTAAAAGAGACATTTATAAGACTCTTGGATAAGCACATGGATGTAAGAAAATAAGATGTTTATGTGTGTGAGATAAGGAAGGATTGAATTGTTATGGGTAAGTTAATCATAGGTCAACAGAACATCGTGGGCTGAAGAGCTGGACTGCGTTGTAATGTTCTATTTTTAAAGACAAACCTGGAGGAACTCAGCAGGTTTAGAAGCTTCAGTGGGAGAAAAAGAATGGTCAGTGTTTTGTGTTGGAATCCTTTAAGGTTTCAACCCTTTTTTTTGCTCTAGGTTGGAGCATTTACAATCTTGTGTGTCCCAAATTAAACCAGGTTAAGTAAATTTTTTGGTCATTTTTGAGCACCAGGATTGTACTGCTATTTGGGGTGGAGGTTGAGGGAGGCACGGATAGAATGAATGAATGTCAGTAATGCTTTTGAATATGAGGGGAAATACAATAGTGAGATTCAATTTGATGCAGATTGTCATTGCAAGGTATGAGAGAACGATGATCCATGTGAGACATCCTCGACTTCGTGTAGTTTTCACCCTCATTCTCAGGACTAAGATTGACAAGTGTGTATTGTGCACATTTCTGGTCACCCTGATTTTGGAAAGATATCATCAGGCAGGAAAGGGTGCAGGGGAAAAAAATCTCATGAGAATGTTACCAGGACTGGTAGAGTTAGAAGGACAGGCTAGGCCTTTTCTCCTTGGAGTGAAGGAGATTTATAGGTTTTATAGATATTTATATAATGAAAAGGGGGCATAGTTGAGGTATATAGTCATCGTTTATTTTTCCCTCAAAGTAGGGGAATCTAAATCTGCTGGGCATTGATTTGTGAGAGGGGAATGCTTTAAAAGGGATCTGAGGAACATGTTTTTCTAGCAGGGGATGATATATGGAGTAAGCTGGCAGAGGAAATGGTAGAGGTAAGTAGGTGGATAGGAAATGTTAGAGGGATCTGGGCTGAACACAGGGAAATTAGACTATCTTGGTAGACAACTTGGTAGGCTCAGACAAGTTGAGTAAAATTGTATGATTCCATGGCACAAAAAAAGCACTGAAGGACAGATTCAGTGATCTTTTTGAATCATTTATGGCAGACCTGGAGAAGAAACATGAATTTTCGTCTACTAATGGACAGAGAGAGGAATCCAGTTCTGCAATGCAGGTTCTTTGAGTGCTTGGCCCTTTGTTAGGATTGATGAATAGGCTCCTTAACAATAATGACATTGTAACTAATAAAGCTGTTAACATTTTTTACTCAACAGATTTATCCACTAATGGTTAAAAAAAATACACTTTGAAATCTATCCAAGCTATCCCGAGAGATTTTAAATACCCCACACCTGAGTGATATTTATTTCTGTGTTTCTCAAACAAGATGAAATAACTTAAAATTATGGTGTGTAAAATTATTGTAGTATGTGTGTAAAGGTGATGCCAAGAATGCATGCTTGCAATTAATTGATTAATTTGAAGCCAATTTACATCGCAAGATTTTTTTGGATGCCTTTTTTGCTGATTTTCTACTGAGAGCCTGCATTATTGATGAGAAACCCATAAATATCCAGCCAGCCTATAGGTTTAGAAAAAAGTACAAATCTCTAAAACGAACACAGCTGTGATTTTAGATCTACTTGATTGTTGCATTGTGGATGTGAACTTAAAAGAACTTGAGCAAATGAGATTTGATGCCTTTGAATGTGAAGGTCTCTATTCTCAAAATGAACAACAGCTCATTTTTTATGAAAAAAATGGAAGCTGATGGATAGATGAATAAGTGCAGAAGAGGTTAATGCTTTTTCTATCATACCTCAGGCAACCTTGAATGCAGTCAATCTAAAAGAAAAGCTTTCTTATGCTTTATCCTAAATAAGTTGACCATGAGTAACTACTTAAGATTACATTATTCAGTTATAATTTTGATGCACTTCGGGTTTTTCCAGAGTATTGAGAGAAGATGTAATTCCACAGTTCCTGCATTCAATCAGAAAAGAGTTGCAGATGAAAAACAAAATTGAATTGGGATTTTGCATAACTTTTTACTGTAATTATGGAATTTTCAAAAAAATATCAGGGCACAGGTCACCCAATTCCCGTGTCTTCTGGGATTTTCTATTTAATTGTTGTGAGGCACTGGAGTTAGGGCAGGACCGCCTTATTCAAGCATTACCAGCTCAATCTGGAGACGTAGTGATGGGAAGTAACTGCAGTGAGATAATGTACACAAGTTTGAAAGATCAGAAAATTACCGGTGATCGGTGTAGCCAATCAAGCAACAAGGTCAGAATAGTGATGTGTTGGCTATCTTGCTGACACAAAGCATCTAGAACTGCAGTGACTTGGTCTCAGTCGCAGAGAGCCTCAACCCATGCACTGAGGAAGTGCTGTTTCTTAAATGTTCCTGAAAGCTCTGACTGATGGTAAAGCTTCTACAGATTTGAAGGCTGTAAAAATAATGAGGGATATTTTAAAACATAATTTCTGACATTCAGAGGCACTTAAAATGATCACAATTGAGGTAAAACAAAATTAAATTAAAAAGGTGACATTTTTTTAAATCCAAAACCACTTTTTTTATAATTTGTTTTTAAAAATTGATCATTTGTTTATAAAGTAGTTAATATGTCCCTGTAATCCTAATCTGAATATCTGCAGTCAAGTATGAGATCAACGGTTTCATAGATATATCAAGGCAGATGTTCAAAGAAGCAATTTCCCCAGCTTAATCCTGGGGAATTTCAGAAGACTAGGTTCCATTGCAAAATTCCATGTGGAGTCAAGCAGTGGAGGGACCTGATTAATTCAGCACATGAGATATTTTTGTAAGTTCGGGACCTCTGAATTTGACAGGACATGCACAGAATTCCTGGGCCTCCTGCTGTTCAAATAGCTAAATGCTGGCCATCGCATTTCAAATTACCAGCAGTGGTCAGCAAAAAATGAGACAAAATACATTAAGATTTGCCTGCAAATTAAATTTATCAATGTATAATAAGAAGAACATTTGGCTTCTCGAAATGACTCGGGAATAATAAGATTTCTTGAAGGCATGGGAAAAATTACACCTTCATTCAGTATTTATTTTTCCACTTTGATAGATAATCCTATGAGCTAAATTGCTGCTGTTTCCAAGATCCATCAGTATATGAAGTAGGAGCGAAAGAAAGCCATTCAGACCTACAAACTTACTCCACCCTTTAGTAAGATTAGTGTGACCGATTACAATTTTCACATTTATTGTCAGAGTACATACATGACATCACATACAACTCTGAAATTCTTTGGTAATGCAAAAAAAAAGGGTACTTAACGTACATATGTGAACAAACTGTGCAATACAGAGAGGAAAAAAATCTATAAATTTCATAAGAGCCCTTAAATGAGTCCATGATTGAGTTTGTTGTTGAGGAGTCTGATGGTGGAGGGAGAGCAGCTGTTCCTGATCCTGGTGCAAGTCTCATGGCACCTAAACCTCTTTCCTAATCGTAGCAGTGAGAATAGAGTGTGTACTGGGTGATGTGGATCCTCGATGATTGCTGCTGCTCTCTGATGGCAGTGTTCACTGTAGATCTTCTCGATGGTGGAGAGGGTTTTGCCTGTGATGTCCTGGGCTATGTCCACTCCCTTTTGCAGGGCTTTTTGCTCAGGGTATTGGTGTCCCCATACCAGACCATGATGTAGCCAGTCAGCACACTTTCTACCACATATTTGTATAAATTTGCCAAGATTTCTGTTGTCATACCAAACCTCCACGAACTCCTGAAGAAGTAGAGGGACTGATGTACTTTCTTCACGATTCCATTAGTGTGTTAGGTCCAGGAAATACCCTCCAAGATGGTGACTCCCAAGAACTTAAACTTGCTTACCCTCTCCACCTCTAATCCCCCAATGATCACGGATCGTACACTTGTTTTCCCTTCCTGAAGTGAACAATCAACTCCTTGGTCTTGGTGACATTGAGTGTGAGGTTGTTGTTGGTGCACCTTTCCACCAAGTTTTCAGCCTCCCTCCTGTTTGCTGACTCATCGCCTTCCTTTATACAACCCACTATCATGACATCATCAGCACATTTGTAGATGGTGGTGGTGTCATACCGAGCCGCACAATTATAGGCATGTAGCGAGTAGAGCAGGGGGCTAAGAGCACAGCTCTGTAATGTTCCAGTATTAATGGAGATTGTGGAGGAAATGCTCTTTCCAATCCTCACTGAATGTGGTCTGGAGGGGAGGAAATCCACAATCCAATTACGTAGTGGGGTGTTGAGTCCCTCCAACTCATTTGTATCTACCTCGAGTAATACTGTGGCTTATGAAGAATTTATCCATTTTTGCCTTTCACTGAGGAAGAGAATTCCAAAGACATCACCCTCTGTGTAGATAAAGTAGCTTTATCGCTGTCATTAATGTGTGGCCTTAGTTCTAAACAGCGACCCCAAGTTCTTGAACTCTTGCATGCAAGGAAACATGCTGACAGATTAATGAGGTAGTATGCAAGTACCAGTTTGTTGTGTTTTTATGCTGAGGTGCAGGTAGAAAAGCTATGATTCTGTGTTAGAAAATTATTTTCCCGATTGCAGTTTGCATTTTTTTCCCAAAAGAGTATTCTTTCGATTGATTCAATGCTTTTTGTGCCTGTAGCATCCCAGAAGCCTTGAAAACAGCCATTAAACCACATTTAGTTTATCTCTAGGTACAAACTTCAAGTGTGTCGCATAGCTGCACCTGACATCCTTGCAAAACAAAACTATTTCTCTTCTTTGTGAGTTTGGATATCTGTAATTTGCGTTATTTGTTTTTACTCTACAACTGTAATCACTTCATCAGCTATACACCACTATGGATATCCTGATGAAAGGGGCAACACCTTTATGAGCCCCTTCCACACTGACACCTTGTCCTAGTAATTAATGGCCAGTATACAGGTTAAGGGTCCAATGAGAACACTCCTTAATCACCATGCAGGCATCAAATCACGGCAGGGACGGACTGCCTAGGTAGGTGCCGATTAGCCCAGTATGAAAGGGACGGACTCTCCAGGGACAAAGTGTTGATGTCATTTTTGCGTGAATGTAGGAACGTGAAGGAAACAAAAGATTAAAAAGAAGACATAAATTTTGTATTCAATTTACTAAATCCTGATCAATGTATTATCGTCTTGTATATAAACAAAATTGGTCATGCCTAATCATTATAATATAATTAAGCATTATGTACAACACAGTATGAACCCTTCAGCCCCTGTTATTGTGCCAACCTACATAAACCTTAATACATTTATAAAAGACTGTGGGAGAGTGCTATAAAACACATAGCTGCACCATTTATAAAGACCATGGAAAATTTGGGGATGAAATACGTGCATTGACCGATGGCAGGCTTTCCCTCCTAGAATTCTGTGCGGTAGAGAAAGGGCTCTATACACGGAGCACTCATAGAGGAGTTTCTCTGTCGCACAGAATGCTGAGAGGGCTTTCTGCCTTCGCTCAATGCATCTATTTCATCCCTGACTTTCCACGATCTTTATAAATAGAGTGGCTATTTGTTTTATACCACTTTCCCATGGTCTATAAATTTATAAATATTTATATAGGTCGGCACAACAACAGGGTCTGAAAGGCTCATATTGTGCTGTACATAATGCTTAATTATGTTATAATTAGGCAGGATTAATTTTGTTTAATACAAGATCATAATTGGTGGATGTGTCACTCAGATGTCACCCGTGGAGGATAGATGCCCCTCTCCCAGGGGATGCCTGGTGCTGAGTGTAAAAGGATGCAGAGAACCGGTTGGCAGTTTAACCAGTTCACTGAATGGCCAATTTACAGGTTAGCCAGTGTGAAAAGGGCTATTGTGGTTTTACTGAGATGAAATCATCCAAAATAATAACCGAGTGGCAATAGTAAAGTGTTGCTGCAGTTATGGAGAAGCCACATCACATTTTCATCAAATATGGCTATGAAAATTAAATGCAGCATTTTTCATATTCACTAAACAAATTTAAAACTTCCTTCAACCCTTTCTGAATTTATGGTCATAGATGACTTCAGTTTTCCTAGATAACCTATTTCACATATCATTCCCTGCATGTTTTCATTCCACCAGTTTCACCCTGATGCAAATTGCATGGGCATTTCAAAAAATTTATTTTTAAATTAGCCAAGCATATCTCTATTTTTTACAGGAATTGAAGTTTACAATTTAATAGAATTGGAAATTGGATGTTCAAGATTTTCATTGCCCCAAATTCTGCTTTCTTTTTTGGTCGAAATCATTTGTTAATTTACAACTCTTGAACCATCTCAGATGGTGTAATTTTAACCTGGATTTCCTCTTCTCCAGACTACAATCAGCGAAGATCAGTAAGAACTTCACAATCTCCATCAGTACCGGAGAACCACAGGGCGGCATTCTTAGCCCCCTGCTCCACTTGCTTTACACCGATGACTTTGGGTCGACACAACACCACCATCTACCAATTTTCTGATGATACCATGGTCGTGGGTTATGTAAAATGGGGTGATGAGTCAGAATACAGGAGGGCGATTGAAAACTTGTCTGAATGGTGCACTACAACCTTACATTCAATGTTACCAAAACCAAGGAGCTTATTGTGGAGTTTAGGAAGGGAAAATTAGAGGTGTATGATCAGAGGTGCAGAGAGTGAGCAAATTTAAATTCCTGGGAGTCACTATTTCAGAGAACCTTAACTGGACCCAACACATGAACGTCATTATGTAGAAAGTGCATCAGTGTCTTTTGAGGAAGAGAATTCCAAAGATAGCAGAGTTCCAAAGAGTTTGCGCAATTTTGGTTTTGACATCAAAAACCTGGGCAAATTTCTGCAGATACTTGGTGGAAAATGTGCTGACTTTGTTGCCTCACAGCCTAGTATGGGAGTATTATTACCTCTGAGCAGAAAGCTCTGCAAAATTTAGTAGACACAGCCCAGTACATCACAGGATAAACTCTCTGGACCATCGAGAAATTCTACATGGAATGATTCTGTCGGAGAGCAGTAGCAATCATCAAGGATCCCCTTCATGAACAGAAGACTCATTCCACCAGGTTGAAGAACAGTTGTTCCCCCTCCACCATCAGACTCCTCAACAACAAACTCAATCAGAGACTCCTTTAAGGATGTTTATTTTGCATATTATTTATTAAATATTTATTTTCTGCATTGCACAGTCAGTTTGTTTACTAAAAGTGGCCCAGTGGAAACCGCACAAATGGCTTGCTATCCTGAGACACTGCACGGCCAATTAACTGGGATGCCAGTGGAAAAGAGGCTGATGTTTCCATTGCTATCTTTTGTCTATGTATCTTTCTTGAGTACAGTTTTTTGCACTACTGATAAGTAGAATTTCTGCCTGGCTTGCTGGAAAAAGAGTAAAATACTATATGTATGTCATGTATGTACTCGGACAATTGTTATAAACTAACTGATCCCCATTAGTACTAACAGAAGATCAGCAATGGAAGATTTGCACACCATGGTAAATTCAAAATAATAGTTTTTAATTTAACTATTAACCACATAACAGTTCTCACTTAACTCTAAACTGACTTAACTCAAAGCTTAAACCCCACTAAGTGCAGATGTAATTGTATAAATGTGTGTGTGTGTTAAAGTCCAAATTATTTCATTTTAAACTTGAGTCTGAAAAGTTATTTTTAAGGCCCAGTATTTTAAAATCTCTGTGACAGAGGTGCACCAAAGAAGAGGTATAAGGACTGCCTAAAGAAATCTCTTGGTGCCTGCTACATTGACCACCACCAGTGGGCTGATATCGCCTCAAACCATGCATCTTGATGCCTCACAGTTCGGCGGGCAGCAACCTCCTTTGAAGAAGACCGCAGAGCCCACCTCACTGGCAAAAGACAAAGGAGGAAAAACCCAACACCCAACCCCAACCAACCAATTTTCCCTTGCAACCGCTGCAACCGTGTCTGCCTGTCCCACATCGGACTTGTCAGCCACAAACGAGCCTGCAGCTGACGTGGACATTACCCCTCCATAAATCTTCATCCGCAAAGCCAAGCCAAAGAAAAAAAAATTTTTAATCTTGTTGAACTTGAAGGTCTATTAAATTGTAGATCAGATGTGATTACAAAACATCAAGTTCTTTTAAATTGTTGCTTAAACCAATAAAGAAGTGTTTGTTAAAACTGACTTAAGTCCTTTGGCTGTTCAAACTCACAAATTTTGTTGAGTTATTTCCCCAGGAAGAAATTTCTTCTTTATCTCTCACTTTGGTGATCTTCAACTCCTTCTTAGAGTTCTGGAGTTTCTTCATACAATGAGGCTGCACACATTATCTCAAAAGAGCCGTCGAGAGGTGATAACCCTTTCAAAATCCACTTATTTCTGTAGTTTCCCTTTTGTTAGGAGTCATAAAACAGTACCTATTCTGGTTACTGTAATTCAAACTTTTGCTTCACAAGGGTCTAATACCAGTGTTCCAGCTACTGTGATATAGTACAGACCATTATCTCCCTCTCTTTCCAGAGATTACTGTTTTAATCCTCTCTTTCCAGGATGTCTTGACTTCTCAACTCCTGCACTCTTCTCATTCAAAATGTCTGAATTTGACAATATATTTCTCCAAATTATATGACAATTTAAATCATCATTGAGGCCAGTTCCAATTCTTTGAAATCATGTGACCATATACTGGAACCTTTAAAAGCTGTTAGCAAGTTTCTTGGAAATCATGTGATCTTCATACCTCTGGTTTGTAGACATCATGACTCTGAAAGATGACATCACTTTTGAATGTATTGTATATTTTGATATGTATGTAAAACCCTGTTCCAAACCCACTACATTACTTCATACATATTTATAAGAAATATAGCTTAACTTTTACCTAGTATTAATATTAACAGAGATCCATTGCACAATAAATCTGAACTTTGATTCATTTGGTATAAACTAAGAATTAAGTATATATAAGTAAACACAATGCTGGAAAAACTCAGCAGGTCGAACAAGGTACTTTATATTAGCAAAGATAAAGACACAGAAGCAACATTTTGGGCCTGAGCCCTTAATCAAGGTATAAGCAAAATGTAGACAAGCGTCTGAATAAAATAATGGAGAGGAGGAGCATAGATCCACAAGCAAGAGGTAATAGGCGGATAACAGAAGGTGGACCCAGCAGCAAACAGGGGTAGAATGATGGCTCTGTGAATGGAGAAGCAAGGGGGTGGAGAGCTGGAGGAAAGTAGATAGAGGGATAGAGAAAGAATGGGAAGAGGTCTAGCACAGTGGTTCTTGTGAAGAATTGATGGACAATCTTTTTTAAAAGTAAATACTCTTAAATACCCTTCCATCCAAGTGATTTAATCAGTTCAGTTCATATCAGAATTGCATCAGAGTTTATGCAGTCTCCATGTGTCATCGAGTAAAAAATTATTTGGTCAGTCACGATTCCACCAATCTTTTGTTAAACTATTCAATTAAGCCTAGTTCCCTTCTCCTTCTGCATATTCCTCATCTAAATTTATCACCATCTGTTTTTAGCATGAATGTTAGTTTTAATCATTATCATTTGTTAACTAGAGATGACGAATTATTACGTTTCTTCTGATCAGGATAATTTTCTCAGTCTTGCATTTGCCTAAATGATTCTTGTGCTGCCTTTTACTGCAACTTTCTGTCAGTCAATTATCAAACTATCATGCCATTCTAATGGGTATTTGGGACCTGCAAGCCTAAGGCTCTGTGGGATTATAAATGAATAGCATAAGCCTCCTCTTGGATGTCCAACAGAATATGTCAAAAGGCCTTATGTCAAAATTCAACTACATAAAGAGAATCATAGACCATTACAGCACAGGAACCGCCGCTTTGGCCCTTCTAGTGTGTGTTGAAGTATTATGCTGACCTGCTCCTGGACAATACATCTCCCATCCATGTACCTGTCCAATTGTTCTTAAAGGTCAAAATTGAGCTTATGATCACGAATTCAGCCGGCCGCTCATTTCACACTCCCACTCCTGTTTGTGGAGTTCCCCATAATGTTTCCTTTAAACTTTCTCTAGTTTTTATCTTACCTAACCTCAAAAAACTTGTTTGCATTTACTCTATCTATACCCATCATAATTTTAAATACCTCTATCAAATCTCCCATCATTCTGCTACACTCCATGGAATAAAGTTCTAACCCAGTGGTTCTCAATCTTTTTCTTTCCAGTCATATACCACCTTAAGCAATCCCTTACTCATCATAGAGCACCGATGGCTTAGGGATTGCCTAAAGTGGTGTGCAAGTGGAAAGAAAAAGGTTCAGAACCATTGATTTAGATGAAGACATTTATTTGGGCATCTGCGTTTGTAAAACTAAGAGTTCCTCTCTTGTATTTGACTTGAATTCAGGATTTCTAATTTCAGAAGCAGATTTAATTTTAAGTACAAGCACAGCTGTGGTTGAAAAGGTTCCGTTGGTGTGGTACCAGATGTAAAGAAATTATGTTTAAACACACACAGATTGCCTTGCTGATATTCATGGATTTGATACCATGACCTTGTCATGGCTAAAGAGGTCAGTCTCAAGAATTATTGTATTATATACTCATCAATTTGTGAGTCTAAAGAACGACCAATAATGATTGATGAGAATGTGAATGATATCATTCCTGTGAGATACTGTTATCAGAAATGAAGGCTGAGAGCTTTCACAGTAGAATAATTGTTGCTTCTGTAAAATGAATAACATTTTTTCATTTACAATCAGGAATATTTTCTGCTCAGACAAAGCAGCATTTCTTTTATTCTTTGTTGCTCCAGTGAACTCACTAATTTGGAGTGTACTTCTTGTACATTCAGAAAGCCAGTGAAGTTCGCGACATTTTTTTTCAGAATAATTTTAAAACCTCTGAATATTATCTTTGAGCACTTGAAGTAAAATTTCAATTTCTCCTTCTAATCCCCTCTGTAACTGTGTCTTCACTATTCCTGTTGACTGAATCCTTTTTAGCCCTGAATTATTCAATCTCAGTACAAGCCTGAGCTTCAGTCCCTTACATCCTCATCTCAGTAAATTCTGATCTCGGCATGAAATCGAGCTCTCCTACCACCATCTTTCAGGCCCAAATCTTTGGCAAGAAAACTTTCCCCTCCCCCTCATAATGGATTCCTTCTCTTCAGAATTCTTATTCCAGTGAACACAGTTCCTAAGTCTGTAGACCCTTTCACACTTACGTCCCACTAAATTGGCCGTTCAGTGTCCCGGGATAGGAATGGGGGTTTGGCTTTTCTCATTTGACCACTCCTCCTAACTGGGGCACTGAACGCTTTCACACTTGCAAGCAGCCATCCCTGGGGTTAGGACTGTTCTACCTTCTACCGGTGACATCTTTTTTTTCTTGGAATTTCTTTAGTTTGACACGGTGACCGGTGACATCTTGACACATCAAGCGATGGAGGACCTGCCCTAAATCCTGATCAATGTATTATGAGCTTCTATTTGAACAAAATTAATCGTGCCTAATTATAACATAATTAAGCTTTATGTACAGCACTTTATGAGCCATTCAGTCCCTGTTATTGTTGTTCTGACATATAATCCTTTATAAGGGACTGTGTAAAATATTAGCAATAGAAGACAATTTTTAAACAGGGTGGGAATGTTTGTAGTGCTATAGCACACAATTTATATAACGAGGGAAAGTTGGTAGCACTATTGCATACAATTTATAAATACCGTGGGAAAAAGCGATGGTGGACCTGCCCTCCCAGAATTCCATGCAGCGCAGAAAGGTTTGATTGCCCTGCTACATGCGTGGAGGGGTTTATCTGCAGCACTGTATTCTGGGAAGTCAGGTCTGCCATTGTGTTTTCCCCACGGTCTTCATAAATTGTGCGCTATAGCGCTACCAATTTTCCCACGCTGTTTAAAAATTGTCTGCTATTGCTATTTACTTCCCCCCTCTCTCTCCTCCTGCGACTTTCCCACAGCAAAGTTTATACCTGTACAAGTTCCTGTACTTGTGCAAAAACGTGGGTCATTTCAATCACACTACGCAATTACCCATTTCACACATGCCTGATTGAAACACCGGCATCTGCAGATGCTGGGGATTGTACTAGGGGTCATCAATCCCCAGTGTGAGATGATGTCATCTGATGCCAGCATTGAGCTGATTTTGGTTTCACACTAGACACTTTAAAGCCTGATGGGCCGTTAATTCCTGGGATCACTTGCAAGTGTGTAAGGGGCTTGTGTTGAATTTTCTTTATTGTACACTGTTGTGATTTAAAAAATTACCCATAGTATCCACTCTGCCCAATCCTCTCTCCAGAGATATCTCCTGACCTGCTATGCATCAACATTTGCCATTAAATTTAGTGATACAATGTTACACCATTTGTCAGCATGGTGCAATTGAAAAATACTTTCGATGCATTCTGGACTGCAGGACAATTTTTCCGAAATTTGACAGGGCAATTCACTGAGTGATTTACCCTTGCATATTTTAAGTGATTTCCAAATGTTCACTAAAGGCTGCAATCCCTTTCTCCATTGCAAAAATTTATCCCATTAACTATCATTTGGCCCATATTTCCAACTCTGCCATCTCCCCTGAGCCCTCCCCAATCTTCACGTAATGACCTCCCACCAGTTTCCCCAAACCGCCAGATGCTTGCAAAATCTCCAGCCTCCGATCCTGATCCTTAAATTAGCTTCCTTCACTCTGATTCTCTCACAAAACCCTGCCGCCAATTCTCCCAGCCACTTGCCTTGCTCACCGAGCTGGCAATATTCTAATCCTCAGGCTGAGTCTTTTTGTTATCTTCCCAATTTTTCATATATCACTGAAATTGACAATGGGGAAGGGTGAGGATGGGGATTGTGTCATGTCCAAAATGGTTGTCAAAGCCCATTGCAATACACTTCTTGTTTATCCATTTGAGAGTTCTAAAAGATACTTGCCATTTTTGTCAATGTTTATTTAAGATTTCCAGCATTTTTCACTATATGAAATCATCCAGTTATTTGATTCCAAGCTTACTGAAGGAACAAGTTTAAGTGGATCTGGAATTAGACCTGCTGACTTTAGCGTACAAATGTTGCGCCATTGAAACTGAATCTGGAGGTAATAATGTACTGAAATGTTGCTATGCTCTGGTTGAAACTTCAAATAAAATGAAGCTTGTGGCCATGCATTTGATTTGAAAGATCCTCGGACACCATTTGAGAAAAAGGAATCTTTATTTTGATATCATGGCCAATATTTACCATTCACTGAAATGTTGCAACACGATTTTGGATACTGTTCACATTCCACACGTGAAAAACAGACATATCTGCATCCAATGTTTCTGTCTCTAGGAAGTGCTTCATTGGCATTTAATGAGTTTGTGGTTTAGCAGCTGTCTTGATTTTGTTAATTATCTATGTATTTAGATAATGACTGGCTAAAACGCTGCTCTCTTTGGGCACCCATTTAAAAGGTCTGCAGAACACTAAGCTTCCTTTGATCATAATAATAAATCTCCTGAGTACCTCATTGTTTATTAATAGATACAGACTTTGACATTAAATCACTGATGCACTATTGATGGTCAGGAATTATTGCATGATGTTTTAGGATTTAAATATTAATTTTAAAAATGTTGCATTTGTAGCAGAGAAATTATCATGGGAATTGTGAGTTTTTATTTTACCCGAACTAAAGAAAATATTGTAAGATTACAAATAATTTCTGAAGGTGTTTTTTTTTCATTTGGGATGCAGATAGTTCTCCAGTTACTTATCATGTTCAATGTATTAATTTATGTGTGTGAATATGTATATAAACATATACACAGTGTATATAGGAATGCTCCCAATGGTCACTTTGGGAAACCTCTTCAATTCATAAATATTTACCAGGTTAAACTATGATGGGTGTTGCAAATTGATTCATTTTAGTCATTGTAATATATATTTTAGATTATTGCTTCCATGGTTTATGTGGTATTCTAAAATTCATAAATTTTCTTAGTGATTAAATATATTAGTTTTTATTTATTTTCTTTAACATGGTCTGTGGTTCATGCTGTTGGACATAATGTCTCCTGGGCTATATATGTTTCTTTGAAGGTGATGCTGGAAATGCAGAAGGCTGTACTTTTTTCAGATTTATTTTCTAGCCTCTAGGGTAAATGCTTTCCATCTGTTCAGTACATTCCACAATCAACATGACCATGTTGTGAACGATTTTTTTGGGGGGGATAAAGAAGCATTCAAAGAATTCTATGCATTTTTCTCAATATGCATTCATTCATTCTTCTTTGAACTGTTTTAGCAATGATGCTGACAGTGCCTCCCTACAACAATCAATAGCCCTTTTTTCACTAACCCAGTTAATATGCCGTTCAGTGTCCCAGTTAAAGAAGCCATTTTTGCTGTTTCTACTGGAGCACTTTTAACCAGCACACTATCTGCTTTTACAATGACCAAAAGTCATTCCTGAGGATACGAGAATCTACCTTCAACCGGAAACGTCCTGTATGATGTACCACGCAATCGCAGGAAGTGACATCATCATCTTCAGAACAATGGTAGATATCAGACAGGTCGCTTTGGGCATTCTCAAAATGTGTGCATCTATCACCAGACAGTCAGGTCTTAGCCTCCTTATCTACAAGTTGGTTCAATCGAATCAGTTTACCTGCTCTGAGGTGAAGAATTTTATTGATATATTGCAGATCTCCTGGAAGGGACAGAGGAGGATAATTGGACCACGTTGAGAAGCCGCAGGAGAAAATGCCTGCTTTTAATATGGTATTTTGAAAAGGTACATATTAGCAGAATAATGTGGAAGAGGGAGAGACCTCAAGATCCCATATTCTGGAATGAAGTCCTGAATAAATATGATGATGGAGTTAGAATTTTAGAATGTGTCGTGATACTTTTGATTTTATTTTGGGGGATCCTCGAGTCGCAGCTGAGGTGTAATGTCACCAAATGACGAAAGCCTCGAGCCTCAGATCAGACTTGCAGTAAATTTGTGGTGGTATGCCCCTCTTTGTGAGTATCATTCCCTCAGTGCTCTGTTCTTTGTGGGTATCACCATTGTTTTCACAGTAGTGAGACAAGTGATATTCGTGGTGAAAAAGCTCCTCATGAAATGTTTCATTGAGCTGCCTAGCAGAGGTTTTCTTCAGGAGACAATCGATGCATTTGAAAAAAAGGGGTGGATATCCAATGTGTGCTGGTCTCATCGACGGCACACATATTCCCATCATTGACCCACACGAAGATCCATCTTCCTACTACAATCGCAAAGGTTGGCACTCAGTTATTCTGCAAACTCTTGTCGACCACAACTGCCAGTAAGGATGAAGAATCCATTAATATCTATTGTCCTCACTCAATAATTTAAACCTTATGTTACTCTATGCATTGTCCTTTTGTGTTTCCAGCTTCAAAGATGTGCATGTGGGTTGGCCTGGTCGCACCTATGATGCTCAAGTTTTTATCAATTCTCCCATTTACAGAATGGCTGAGGAAACAGGCAGTTATCTATTCCCCCATGATGTAAGCGAATATTGCAATGGATGATGAAGCTTTTAACATGTACATGTAATCCTCTCAAGTGTTCAATAAAGGCCTCATGTTTTCTTCTGTGCCTTGTTCTATGATTCCCCCATAACTTCCCATTGCTCCAGGTTTCCAAAGTGTTGATGGAGTGGAAATTCCTGCACATTAGATTGGGGACCCAGCCTACCCACTCAGAAAATGTCTGATGAAGGGGTTCATTTAGCATCGTATCATCAATCATCATAAGTGTAGATTCAACTATGACCTGAGCGCCTCGGGAATGGTTGTGGAAAATGCATTTGGACATCTCAAAGGCTGCTGGAGATGCCTGTCCAAAGGAATGGAAACTAATATCGCCTTTGTATCAGAGGTTGTTGTTGCCTGCTGTGTGAGATTAACCAAGAGCACTTCCTGGAAGAGAGGAAGACTGTTGAATGAGATCTCCACCAGAATGGATTCCTTACAGGGGTCTAACAGACTGGGGTCAACAGGGTAAACATGAGGGTATTATGACCATTTTGTGCGGACATAAGGAAGACAACTGAGTCATGTCACCTAAATGTCCATAGAATTTTATTGCTCATCTTAGAATGTAATGCAATTACAACTTCTTAAAGTGTATTTAAATTTTTGTATGATCGTAAGAAAGTCATGTATAACATTTGTAAACATCGACATAAAATGTCAATAAAAGCAGTGCATCTATAATTTCTGGAGTTAACATTTAACGTAAAAGCCAGGTAAACATCCCTGAAGTTTGTATGAACATTTAAAAGTAATTAACACAATATAGTGCAACTTTAAATTCTACAAGTAGTGCACATGTATAAGTCACGAATAAAGAAATGTAATGTATTGAACTGCTCACCAACAAAGAAGAGGGGAAAGGGGAATCCTCGCTACCACCATGTAATGGGTGTACCCTTCTTGAGGGGGTTATGGTGGTGGGCATGTAGGTGGTGGGGTTCACAGGTGCAGGAAGGCAGCAGTGGGAGGAGGATGGATTTTGGAAGAGGGCAGGCATGGAAGGCGGTAGGATGGAGGAGAATTGTATGGGGACGTCTAATGGTGGTGAGAGGGTGGAGGGCTATTGAATGAGGCATGTGGCTGCTGGGAGGAGGAAGCCAGTTGAAGGGAAGATGCAGGAGGATGGCCAGTGGAGGAAGGAGACTGGGTGGTGGAAGGCCAAGGCTGGATGTAGGCAATTACATCGATCAATGAGGCCATGTTCCTTGTCACACGTCTGGGCCAGCATCTCCTGACTAATCTCAGTGATCAGGTGTGGAAATCCCTTGTTATTTGCCTGGCATTCCTGCTTGTTGGTGTTACAGTCCTGACTCTCCATATGCAGCTATGCCTGCATCAGCCCCTCCACTATCCCTGCCTGCCTCTCCCTATGTTCGTGTTCTCATTCCTGGTCTACCAGGTCTATATCACATAGGAGCCTTTGGAGTTCCGTTGCCATCTCCTCCTTTTCATGGGCTTCCTATGCTTCTTCCTCCCTTCGGTTCCTGGAAGGCAGTGCAACACATATGAGATTTATATTTCCATGGAATCATAAACAAAAAAGTGATAATGAACAAATTAAATATGATTCTACTAGCCTCTGGTGCAGCAGCAGATGAATTCCCTCTTTTCTGGGCAGTTGAGGTCTGCTTGGCAGCTGAGGTACTGGCAATGGATGAGGTAGAGGGATAGGTTGTTGTACAGGGGTGAGGAACGGCAACTGGAGTTCATGAGGGACCAAGGGTGGTTGGAGGATCTGGAGCAGACGAGGCACACGGGGCATCCGGTTCCTCCATCTCCTTCTCTTCTCCTCCTCCAGTTGCAAACTGGGTTCAGGAGATTGTGCAGAAGCCCCATCACTCAGGTGAAGGTTGGAAACCAGGGAGAGGGGCTCAGCTTGCTTGCTGGCATCCCAGATATTATATGCCAGGTTGAAATAAGACCAGTCCAAATGATCCTTCCCACTCCTCCTGTTATGGTCCATAACCTGATGAAACCTCCTCCAAAGAGTCTTTAGGTTATTTATGACCTGAGACCTGTCCCTATTAATCCCCATTTCCCTGACCTTAGATGCTATCCTCTCTTTAATAGAGCCCATTGAATCATATCCTTCAACCACTCCAGATTGCAGACATAATTTAAAGTTATTTTTGAATCTAAACTTTTTATACTGCACAACAAATCTTTATACTACACACTTTTTATACTTTAAACAGCAAACTTTTTAATTGCACTTTAATTGAGGAGAGGATGAGCCACTGTCAGCCTTATTACCTCAAGGCTCCAGCAGACTGCCTCATCACGCTTCCACACACGGTTGAACATACTCACATAAAAACGTGTGTCATTTTTGTCCTGGGATACAACTTGTTCTATTTTCTCTGGGTTAATCAGCATGCCAGGGTCAGCAGATGGTGGGGATGTGAGTAGGTGTCAAGACCATCAATCCCTAGCATGTTTTTTTTTTGTGCTTGATGCCGGCGTGCCAATTGATACGCTTTTCCACTGGACCCTTGACCAGTAAATTGGCCGTTAATTCCTGGGACAAGGTGCCAGTGGAAAAGGGGGTAATATAAACTTTATTCCATGTATTTAGCATCAACATGCTTTTGGAAATATGGAGCTTAAATGTTTGACATTGTAAATTTTTGTCTTTCTCACAAATGATTCAGATCATGAGGCCAAAATAATATTTAAACCACTCTATATGGCTTTAAAATGTCCCCTTTTAATTTGGGTGACGAGGTTTTTAACATTATTTCTTAAAATGAGTTTGCATTTAGGTGGCAGTATGTTAAACCAGAAATAGTGCAAATTCTCCATTCTCTCATAGCAACGGTTTCTTTGACTGTTGTGTGTGGTAGAGGATGGGTTGCTGCTACACCTGAGAATTTTTAAATTAGTACTGCTTGGTGGCAATATAGAGAATTATTCTGTTAAGTAAAAATGTGCAATTATATTAAAAGTAATTCTATCCTCAGACTGAGTTGTAAATGTGATGATAAACAATGAAAATACAAAGCAGGGCACACAACAACTATTCAGAAAGAAACAATGTGAATATTGGAGTTCAGTTATGGCTCATTCAAAACAGAAACATAAGAAAGTAAGTGCATTTTAACTTGCAGAGAGGGGATGGGGCAGAAAAAAAAATCAGGAATGGCGAGATAAAGTGGGGAAGTTGAAGTTTTCTCGTGAAGAAATGAGTGTAGGCAGCTGGAAAGATGCACAAAAAAGGATCGACAGGAATTGTGAGAGGCAGAGGAGACAGTTACTGGAAATCTGAAACAAAGAAGAATGCTAATAATACCCAGCAGGTCAGAACAGCTGAGTGAATTGTACAAGTGAATGACACAAACAGGAAAGGATGGTTATCTGAAATGCCTTAAAGAATGCAACAACCACAAATGAACATAATATTTCAGTTGAAATTGGTATAATGGTTAATTTTAGAGGTTCATCATAGCTTCTCTTCTGCTCTATACCCCTGTTAATAAAGTTTTCATTCCTTATCATCTCAAGTTACCCTGCCACTTTTGATCCTTTGTGCAGACATATCCCTAGGTTCCTCTGTTCTTGCACATATTTGAGGCCAGGACCCATGATTTATTGGTTCTCCTCAACTTGTATTTATTTGCATTAAACTATTCTGTCTTGTCTATCTATTCCAACAGCATGTTTTTATTCTGATTCAATAAATTACTGTCCTTTTTACAGTTTCCAATTTTGCTATGATTGTGTATCCACAAGTTTAGAAATTGTGGCTTGTGCCCATATGCCTAGAACATTAATATTGATTAAATAACAGCAAAGACCCTGACCTTCAGTTTAAAAAAAACAAACGTTCATCACAATTTCCTGTTGCCTGTAATGTAGGCAACTTTGCATCCATGACAAACCTGTTATGTGGCGAATTATGAAAAACATCACACCGACAATGTTAGTCTCTTTAATTCTTCCTGTTGCCTTCCTTAAAAATTCATTCATATTGGTTCAACATGGTTTGTCCTTAAGTCTTTGCTGGGTTGTTTCAATTCACTCATTTTCTTCCATACTATCCTGGATCAATATTTCTAAAAGCTTTCTCATGCCTTTGGTTAATTTGGCTAGTCTGTAGTTGCTGGGCTTATTTTTACTTTTTCTGAATGGCAGGTGAGTATTTGATGCTCTCCAATCCTCTGGCACTACCCCTCTATACAAAGAACTCTGGGCTTATTTTTACTTTTTCTGAATGGCAGGTGAGTATTTGATGCTCTCCAATCCTCTGGCACTACCCCTCTATACAAAGAACTCAGGCTGAATCTGGTCTGTGTCCTCCATGATTTCCAGCCATCCTTCCCTCAACGTGGGAGGATGCTCCTCATCCAGTCCTGGTGGCTTCTGTATTTTTAACTTTAGTCAACTTTTTTTTTAATGCCTCACGGCTATCAGATTTTTAATATTTAGTGCCTTCCCTTTTCTGGTGAAGCACAGATAAATTGTGCTTTCAGCATACATGTGCAAATTCCCATTTTGTTCTTTAATAGATTCCAGTCCTCCATGTACCTGCATTTGCTATTTTTATGATTAACTTCTCACTTGTGTTCGTTGGTAAGCTTTTCTCATACACTTTCTTTGCTTAGGAAAAGATGAGCAACTGATGAAATACAATGTTCCAAGGAGCAGTTTTTTTTCCCTCGACAAATCTGCAATGAAGTTTTACATAACTTAACACCACTTTCAATCTGCTAATACTGCCAGTTACTGACAGCAAAGTACCCCTGTAATAAGTTGAATGTTCGACCAAAGCATTTTTCTTTTGCCGCATGAATGCACAGTGTATTCATGCATATGCACAGATTAAAACTATAATGAAATGTATGTAGAGAAGCCGTAGAATACATTTGCAAGGATCACAAGTGCTAAGGCAAGGAACATCATACAAGAAAATAAATTGCCGTTCAAAATTGTTATCTCCATCATTTTGCTTTTGTTTCCAGAAATTACTAAAAAATGGGCTCAATTCTAGTTGTAAACCTGTTCAAGCTAAACATTTTTTTGCATATTAGTATGTGCATTATCTGTCATATAGGTCCATGCATGTAATTACTGTTTTATATGATAAAATATGCCAGAACTTCCAGGATCCCTCTAAACCTGATTTTTTTTTAAACCATTAATAAAATTTAGTTGTAAGGCTCTGACAGAATTTTGAATTTTGTTTCTATGTGTGTGGAGCCCCAGACAACTAGAGGATACCAAATGCGACAACTTTATTGAAGTAGGAGAACAGAAATAAACCAGGCTTGTAAATCTAAGATCAGGAGAGAAAAAAAAATCAGTCATTTTTAATCTGCACTGATATTCAGCAGAGCCTTTTAATGGGAAATCCTGTCTGACTAAGCTCATCAAATTTTCCAGATGGTGTCAGTGGGGATGGTGGAGTTGATGTGGTCCATGTGGACTTCAACAAGGCTATTAGGAAGTCAGAATCAGAATTTAATGTCATGAACAAATCACGAAATTCATTGTTTTATGGCTACATCACAGTGCAAACATTCATATGAACTACCTTACAAAAATAAATAAATAAATTGAAGTAAGGCGGTGTCTTTGCTTCATTGATCATTCAGGAATCTGATGGCAGCAAAGAAGAAGCTGTCCTTGTGCCGCTGAGTGCTCATCTTTAGGCTCTTGTACCTTTTCCCTGATGGTAGCAGAATGAAGAAGGCTTGGCTTGGGGTGGGAGTGGTCCTTGAGGATAGAGGCTGCTTTCTTAAGACACCTCCTCTTGTAAATGTCCTCAATGGAGTGAAGTCTAGAGCCCATGACGTCACAGCCCGAGTTAACAACCCTCTGGGGTTTATTCTTGTCCTGAGCATTCGTACCTCTGTACTAGACAGTGATGAAACCAGCCAGAATGCTCTCCACCATACACCCGGAGACATTTCGAGACCTACCAAGATGTTGGTGACATACCAAATCTTCTCGAACACCTCACAAAGTGAGCGCTCCCCCTGAGCACATTTTCCAAAAAGTGGCACCTTTCCACCCTCCAACCTCGGTCCAACACCGCCACCCTCTCCCCCAGTCCTATGCCGCTGCCAAGAAAATCAGTGTAGCCCGCCACTCAACCACTGACTCACCATCTGGTAATGTGTCATGGAGCCTTTTCTTAATTGTGCTCGCTCCCCCTAACTTTAGAATCTGGCTGTCCCCCTGGTTGACACCGAGGAATTTGCATTTCCATTACTGAGCCTTTGATGAGGACTCGATCATATTCTCCTGACTTTCTCCTGAAGTCCACAAACATCTCCTTGGTTTTGCTAACATTAAACCGGTGCGGACTCGAAAGGCCAACATGGCCTGTTTCCGCTCTGTAAATGGTTATATGGTTATAAGTGCAAGGCTGTTAAGTGTGACTCCACCCAACGAGCTGATCTATCTCCCTTCTGTACACTTCCTTGTTGTCATTTGTGATTCTGCCATCAACTATAGTGTCATCGGCAAATTTGTAGATGGCATTGGAATTGCGCCTGGTCGCACAGTGCCACGTTTGAGACTGGTCCAATAGAAAAAACTGCGCAGGATCAACAGCGATATGGGAAATAGGATCCAAAACTGCGTGAAGAAAGGAGGCAGTGGGTGATGGTCAAGGACGGTTGTTATAATTGGAAGCCACATTCTATAGAGATGTCACATGCTTGGAAAACTAATAAGGCAATGAATGGTAGGGAGGACTGAGGACAATGGGATTTCGGTGTACATCTGCAAGGATCACTGACGGCAAGAGCATAAGTCGATAACATGGATAGGAAGGCATAAGTTGTCTCTCTTCATTAGCTGAGGCCCTGAATATAAGAACAGGGAAGTTATGCTTGCAAAAGATATTATTTGGGTCAAAGTTAGAATAGTGTGTGACTGGGTTTATTTCCGTTGGAGTGGAAAGACCAATAGACCCGTTAGAGTGATAAAAAATTAGGTGGGGCACAGATAGTGAGAAACCTTTCTCCTTACCAGAGCTTATTTGACTCAAGGACATAATATTAAAGTTTCAGATAGGAAATTTAAATGGGAATTCTTATGGTCCAGAAGGTGGATCAAACCTGAAACTCTCTGCATGAGGGGGGTGTTGGAGACAGGTACTCTATCAACATTAAAGAAGAATTTAGATAAGTATATGAAATGCATGAGACAGAAGGCTCCAACAGACCGCTGGGTTATGAAATTAGTTCAAGTACTTGATGGCCAGTATACATACCCATCTGCTCATGCAGTGAGTTTCAGCTGTCCTCCACCCTCTGGACCACAAGAATTCCCATTTAAATTTCCTATCTCATTCATCCCTGCAGCTCACCACTAGACACAGGCCTCCAGTCTGAGAAGTAATTGTCCACGGCCACTCACTGGCTTCTCCCACACAGCCAGTGTTTTTGAATATTTTAATATGAGATTTCACATCCAAAGTACAGAGTACCTATGGATAGATGTTAAAATTCTCAAAGATACACAACACTTAAAATCATCAATGCCTGAAGAGGGCGCACAAAATCAGTGAACCAGTGTGGACTCGAAAGGCCAAGCCTGTTTCCGCTACGTAAATGGTTATATGATGTCCTTGTGTCAAAGGAAGCTCTGCTCAAGAGAAGGTTTCTCACTAGGTACCACATAATTTTTCTACTGTGTACATTTTACATGGGGTACGTTTTCCATCGCAGGTTTACCATGCCATGTTATTTAATGAGATCATTACAACACTTCACTGACTGTTCTAATCAATTTCATTGCTGAAGGTTGAATAACATGTCATATAATATCCCTGCATACTTCACATTTTAATGAACATGCTCAACCATGTGAAAAATCAAACAGTTGCTTTGCGAAGATAGAACTAACAACTATGAGTGTTTTTATCTGTGCTTACCTTAAGATTATTTTGTGTACTACAATGTGATTATTGTTAAAAGTGAACCATCAAATTTAGAAACCTTTAACAGATCCGTCACAATAATTGTTTTGAAACAGTGGAATAGCTATAAAATGTTAGCTCATATTTCATTAAAGGGAAATTGCATGGACTTTATGTGACTACTAAAAATGATGCCAAATTTCTTAGTAGGAAATTGCGATTGCTTTGCTATATTGAAGCAGTCTTCTGGATCTAACAAGTTATCTGAATTAATATCTTGCCATCTAAAAGTATAGAAATATAGAATTCATTGGTATAATATTCATCCCTAATTGTCCATGAGAAGGCGATGGTTCGCCTCTGTTATTTATTTATTTTTTAAATGTAGACGTACAGCATGGCAACAGGTCCTTCCAGCCTATGAACCCGTGCCGCCCAATTGCACTCAGTTGACCTACAATCCCCATACATTTTGAAGGGTGGGAGGAAATCGGAGGACCTGGAGGAAACCCATGCAGGCACAAGGAGAATGTACAAACTTCTTAAGGGCAACACTGGATTTGAACCTGGGTCACTGGCGCTGTAACAATATGGAACTGTTTTAGCAGTTTGGTATGCCTAGATAGCTTGGAAAGTCATTTCAGAGGAAAGTTAAGAATCAACTATTTTATTCGCCATTAATACCACATTTTTCATTCATTTCATGGATGAATTGGATTAGGGTTTATTTTTATTAACAATTCACAAATTTCATGGACAACCTTTCTGGTTCTGCTTTAAATTCCAGATTTATTAAGTGAATCGAATTTATATTTCCCAGCTCTCTCAGTGAATTTTACTGAGTGGCTTAGAAAATTTCTTACCTGATGGTCGTAGTGAAAGGTACTGTGTGATGGATGGAAGGGATCCCTATTTAATTCACGCCCCTGGTAAATGTCATCCAAGGAGGAGAGGGAGACCCCAGTGATCTTCTCAGCTGTTTAAATAATTGTGTGTATTGACTTCCAGTCCAATTGTTTGCAGCTACACAATGATGTACCACACAATGATGCATCCAGAAAGGACACTCTCAATGTACTTCTGCAAAATGTTCTCAAGGTGCCCTGCTCAACCTCTTTAGGTTTACAGTTAGAGGTAGGAACTTCCTCTTGATAAGAATTGGGATGTGTAGGTCATCTTCCCTGCTGAAGGTGTACATGTAATAGGTGAGAAATGAAGTTTCTATTCAGTCCTTCTGCATGCCATCCCTTCTCCTGGATATGAACAGATCAACCATTTACACTTCTATGTTTGCCGAGTCTTCCTCCTTACAGTAACATGCTCTCATCGAGACTTCGCTCTTTTTGATTTTGTTGTTTATCACTCCAGAACTGATGCAAATACAGTAAAATCCCCAGTATTCAGAACCTATGGAGATCGGTAGATGGTGGATAAGTGAATTTTCTGCTTGCTTGAGATTGCATGTCCTGTGGATTGGTGAACTAACCGCTAGGGGCACCAGTTTTAAACTTTCAAACTTTTTTACCTACCGGTATTTATTTTCCACAATTTTCTTTTGCCAGTTGCTTGAGGCTGCCCATTGGTTGAATTCTGGATAACTGGGAATTTACTGTACTACTTATCTGTTCCCACTTCCCATCCATCCATTTAGACATGTGGTGCACTCCATAAGGAGAAGAAAGAGGAAGATCCTTTGTAATTTTCCTTGATCACTAAGGATCAGCTCTGAAACAGATTGTCCATGCCTACCAAGTTGCTTAACTAAACTGGTCCTGTTTGCTTGTATTTAGCCCATATCCATCTATCTGTCTAAATCAGTGGTTCTCAACTTTATTTTTACCCGCTCACATACCACTTTAAGTAATCTCTTACCAACCACAGAGCACCTATGGCATAGGATGCCACAAGTGCTCTGTGGTTAATAAAGGATTACTTAAGGTGGTTTGTGAGTGAAAAGGAAAAGGTTGAGAACCACTGGTCTAAATGTCTTTTCTGCATTGCAACTTCTACCAATTCCACTTGTTTATGGTGATATGCAAGTCACCTTTTCTCCTCCTTGATATCCCATAATGAAAATTAATGGAATTCATTTCTCATTAGCTTTTCAGTAGATAAGTATGGACCTATTTCACTAACAGTTTAATTTTGCATTAGTTTATTTTAGATGCTTCAAAAAGTTGCCAGAAGAATTACTGCTCTGAGAAAATCCTCGTAGACCATTAGGGAGAAAACACAGATTGCACCTGATTATCATGTGAAATGCAATGAATAATTCTGATAAATTATTAAATGGACAAGAAGCATAACAGAGCTGGTCATGTCAGATTGAAAAGACTTGGTGGAGGGGAAGAAAATCAGAGAATGAACACGGAGAGTTTTTTTAAATTGGAAAATTTGTGGTTGATAACAAGCAGATAAATACAAGACTGCAGGATGCTCAATTTCAAGAATGTTGTGGTCTTATGAACTCTCCAGTGAACTATTAACTCTGCCTAATGGGACAAAATGAGACAACTTGAAACTGTACAATCTGTCAAAATGACTGTTGAGGCAAACGAACTTAAGCCAACTAAAACATTTTTAAGTCCAAAATCTAGTTGAGAACCTCTGAGTTTCTATTATCAACTCCAAGATTCGCAGCTGCCTGAAAATATCTCTAAAATGTTTACCAGTTATTCCAGAATGAATATGAAACAAAACAGCATAGCAGAGTCCAGGATATTCAATCCACAATATCATGATGATCTATATAAGCATACTCCTCATCAATCTAATCCTTCCCTCCATCATGACCCATATTCTTCCAACTTTCTTGTATCCATGTGTCTATTTAAGTTTTTTGGCAACGTCCCTATTGCATCAGCCTACATCACCACGCTTGGCAAAGCATTCCAGGCATCCACCACTTGAGTTTTTAAAAACACCTACCTCTGACATCTCCTTTAGGAATAATTTCTTTGATATATCCAGTGTCCTAAATGGAGTAGAAATGGTTATTATGCTAATAATGGAATTATGTGTGAGAGATGAGAAAAGCATCTGAGATTTATTAACTCAAATAAAAGAGTGAAAGGAGCAAAGAAAAGGAGGGAAATATAATCAAATGGACATTTTCAATGGGGAGTCTTTTAATTTTTTTTAACAAGACCACAAAATGTTTTTACTTTCAATATTTCCACACCATTGGCAGAGTTGTCAATTCAACCTGTAAACTCTGTAAATGTTTAAATGTAAAGCATCAGGAGCAAAAAAGCTGATAGAATTACTGGTCTGTACTGACCTCTATTCTTTGGCTTGGCTTCGCGGATGAAGATTTATGGAGGGGGTAAAAGTCCACGTCAGCTGCAGGCTTGTTTGTGGCTGACAAGTCCGATGCGGGACAGGCAGACACGGTTGCAGCGGTGGCAGGGGAAAATTGGTTGGTTGGGGTTGGGTGTTGGGTTTTTCCTCCTTTGCCTTTTGTCAGTGAGGTGGGCTCTGCGGTCTTCTTCAAAGGAGGTTGCTGCCCGCCAAACTGTGAGGCGCCAAGATGCACGGTTTGAGGCGATATCAGCCAACTGGCGGTGGTCAATGTGGCAGGCACCAAGAGATTTCTTTAGGCAGTCCCTGTACCTTTTCTTTGGTGCACCTCTGTCACGGTGGCCAGTGGAGAGCTCGCCATATAACACGATCTTGGGAAGGCGATGGTCCTCCATTCTGGAGACGTGACCCACCCAGCGCAGCTGGATCTTCAGCAGCGTGGACTCGATGCTGTTGACCTCTGTATGGCATCGGCAAGTGCAACGACAATGGGCGCCTCCTGCTGGAGCTCTGCGCAGAACAGCGGCTTGTCATTACAAACACCCTTTTTCAGCAGAGGGACAGCCTTAAGACTACCTGGATGCATCCCCGATCCAAACACTGGCACCTCCTGGACTACATCCTGGTGCGAGAAAGTAACAAACAAGATGTGCTCCACACCAGGGTCATGCCCAGCGCGGAATGCCACACTGACCACCGGCTGGTTCGCTGCAAGCTCAACCTTCACTTCAAGCCAAAGCCCAGGAACAGTAAAGCCCCCAGAAAGAGGTTCAATGTTGGAAACCTGCAGTCAGACGAAGCGAGAGGAAACTTCCAGGCAAACCTCAAAGCAAAGCTCGACGATGCAATCCGCCTCACAGACCCGTCCCCTGAAACCCTCTGGGATCAGTTGAAGACTACCTTACTGCAATCCACTGAAGAGGTACTGGGCTTCTCCTCCAGGAAAAACAAGGACTGGTTCGACAAAAACAGCCAGGAAATCCAGAAGCTGCTGGCAAAGAAGCGAGCTGCCCACCAGGCTCACCTTACAAAGCCGTCCTGTCCAGAGAAGAAATAAGCCTTCCGTCGCACATGCAGCCATCTTCAGCGCAAACTCCGGGAGATCCAAAATGAGTGGTGGACTAGCCTCGCCAAGCGAACCCAGCTCAGCGCGGACATTGGCGACTTCAGGGGTTTCTACGAGGCTCTAAAGGCTGTGTACGGCCCCTCACCCCAAGTCCAAAGCCCGCTGCGCAGCTCAGACGGCAAAGTCCTCCTCAGCGACAAGATTTCCATCCTCAACCGATGGTCAGAACACTTCCAATCTCTTTTCAGTGCCAACCACTCAGTCCAAGATTCCGCCCTGCTCCAGCTCCCTCAACAGCCCCTAAGGCTAGAGCTGGATGAGGTCCTCACCCAGGATGAGACATATAAGACTGACCTCTATAAGATATGTCTTTTTTACATTGGCAAATAAATATTCAATGTGCCTGTTTAAATGTACTTTAAATATTTTGTATAAATGCACAAAAGAGACAGTAGTTGGCTTGTATAATTTTTCGACTGGATTTAAAAAATTATACAACATTTTGCTGACACAGGCTATCGTTCAAAATTGGGCCTTTTATTAAACTTGTTTTGCAAAGTCATTTCTCCCTCATTATAGTATATTTTTATCATTTTAATGATTTTGCAGTCTTCCCCAGGAGGAAGTATTACTCCACTCCCTCAATACTGTTATGAACCAGAAGGCAGAAAGTGCTTGAATTCCCTGTGTATTTTCTTTTACACTCTTCACAGTGATTAGAGCGGAGCTGCTAAATATTCACAGGACTCAGCCAACAGACCTAATAACAAGGCAAATAGTAAAGCTGGGGCACAGGGAATTTGTATATTGCAATAGATTTATTTGCTCATTTTTAAGTCAGTGCAAATTGACATGATTTTTTTTTTAATAAAGCAATGTACAGAAACACACAAGCGTGGGATCTGGCATTTTATTTTCTCAGCAAGCTCAGTAATCAGCCCTTGGTGGATGCAAAAGAGTGAACACACAAGTTGGCTCACACAAAGTAAGGCAAAAAAGTAAATCAAACGTAACTTGAAATGTGTTCAAAACTGGAATTTTTTTGAGCATGGGAATTGATGGCAGAGTGATCACTTTGTTCTGTAATGAGAACTTTATTTAACGCTTTTAACAAGTTTGCAGCATTTGTATCATTTGTATTCATCAGGAAAAACGTGACCATTGGAAGGATAAGAGGCGTGGCAGTGGGGCCACACAGGTTGAAGTCTCCTCTACATGAATGACCATGCCATCTTCTACTTTGGCCCACAGCAGGTCTGCAGGTCAATCAACACCTGCAACAGTTTTTATTGGCCTCAGAGGCCAGCTTCTTTGGTAAATGACCCAAGTGATCCTCTGTTCCCTTCACTGTCAGGTCTAACAATCTGAAGATGCTGGGAATTTGGCTTCAATGAATCAGGATGTGTGACATGAGTTGGCTGCGGGTGAAACAGATACTGGAATTGTGTTAGCAACATTCCTTCTTGATGGTGGATGGACAAGAACCCAGTTATCCAGTGCAAAGTTCTCCAGGGGTAGCTGTGGACCAGATCCCATTGCTGTGCCACTTGTACAGGCAGGAGAAAAAAAATGGAAAAGTCATAATTGGAGATCCTTAGATGATAAAAGTATAATTAACTGAAACATGAATTTATGCGATATATCAGATGCATAATTGCAATGAAAGTCAAGCTGACGCTAGGAAACTGAAAGGGAATATGAGAAAGAAAATAAGTAGGATAAAAGGAGGAAGTGAGTAGCAATTAATATAAGAGGGAACCAAAAAGAATCTAATCTATACTCACCTGCAAAGTTTCCTTTGGAATTGTCATTGAATACTCGGGACACGTGTTGCAATGATCACTACTACACTATCCAGACTATGCATTATGCTAAAACAGATCATAATTTATTCAGTCAATTGATTAACAAAAAAACTATTTATTGTCGTCTAATTAATTGGGAGGAACTTTGAATTACCTTCACCTATTTTTCTGTTGAAAGCCTGATGATTGAATTGAAAATGCATAAATTGTGAGAGAGAAGGGTAGAAAATGGTGGAAAGTTGCGAAAAGGTTAATGGCATCAATACTTCAAATTTATTGCATATATTTTGTTGTGAACTCCCATGCCTCAACGGCCCTACAAAAAATGCTGGTTACCATTTTGATTACTTCCAAAGTGCTGAATAGAAATAGGCTAAGGGTGTTTTATAAGTGCATGAGGTCCTAATACCTCTTGCCTTGAGTGAACTGTCAAGCTGTCTCTACCATGTCATCTGAAAAAAGACCACTGGAAGCCAGCAAGATATTAATTATAGGTTTTATTTTGCATTTCCTTGGTACCACGAGGAGCATGGATTCATGGATATGCAATATGCCTCTTTATTTTGCTCAATTCTTCCCAATTCTTACCTTCAGCTAGGAACAGCTTAACTCAGTGATTAAGCCAGTGAAGCTGTCAAAGGACCATCTGGTGATCTTCACCAGAATTCCTGATTATCATCTGCACTCCACTGACTTAACTAGGGCTCAATGTCAGGACAACATTGAAGGAACCAACTTGTCATTCATTTTACACAAATTCAATTTGGAGCTCAAAAATAAACATTTGTCAGGCAGTTTATGGGAGTTCTATCAATGGATATTTACCATGAGTCGCAATAAAAGGTATTATGGAAGATGAACAAAACTTGTTCCGAGAGAAGTTTTACAGAATGTCTTAAAGAAAGAGAAATAGACTACTGAGGGCTTTAGGATAATATTCCAGAATCAAGGGCCTTGGCATCTAAAGAAACAGGTGTCAATTATGGGGAGATTAAATTTCACAGAGCTCATTTCTTGTTGAATGCTGAACATCTTATAAATTGAACGTGGATTAAAAGAAAAGATGGTGAGTATTCACTGTGTGTCATCTCTGTATTTTCATATTTTCAGACAATGTTAATGGAACTCTGTTTAAATGAGAAATAGGAAGGGGCCAAGGAAAGATGCAAGTAATGATGCAAGAAAAGGAAAACTGTAATTAGTAGTGAAATTGCACATTGGCCAAAGTGGATGGAGGGATTAATTATCTTTGATACAGAGGACATTTAGTTTCCACTTTATTCTATTGTGTGTTAACAATTACATCTGCCCCTTGTTCTATTACTTGTGATAAAGGTGCTTGCTTATCTCCCACATTCTAGTTCAAATAGTTCTTACACAAAGCATTAACCTCTTTGTACGTTCAGTATTTCTTATTTTCTGGGTATATGGTTATATACCATATATGGTCGTGTAATCATCGATACCATGCAATAGTTGATAGCCCCTTTTTTTATGGCCCAAAAATCAGTGTTTTTGAATGACCCATGTAAAAGTCAACACCTCCCCTATTTTTGCCCTGGCCACCTGCCTATCCAGACTCTGACACCACCACCGCAGATGCTCACCAGAGTTCCCGGCTGCCCATCCACCAGACCTCCCTAAGCTCTGAAAGCTGACCCTTGCCCCAGCCACCTCCCCACTGGAGCTTCCAACCATAGATCCTCTCACCCTGGCCACCCCACCCTTCCAAGCTCCTGAGCACGGATCCTCACCCCGGCTGCCCGCCCAACCGAGCACCAGACTGCCGGATCCTCAGCCCGCCCTTCTGAATCCCTGTCACTCTGGCTGGCCATCCATCTGAATGGTTAATCAGTGACACTTATAACAACAGTGATGAAGTCTTTTGAAAGGCTAGTGATGAAACATATCAGCTCCTTGCTATGCTTGTTCTTTCAAGAAGAACAACTTTACGTGGATTTTGACTTTATTTTCCTTGAGCTGCTTCAACTAACTTCCAGTGACAACAACCGTGACTCCCATCATATACCACTTCCAGTTTCTGCCCAATTGCATGCTGGGAAATGTAGGCCAACATGGCCTGTTTCCGCTCCATAAATGGTTATATGTCTATATAACAAAAGTATCTATATTCTGTGGCCAGTCTCTTTACACTCAGCAGCTTTCAAACAGTCTCTGAGGTGGTTTAATAGTCCTTTTTGGTCTGCTATGTGTTTCCGCCAGTGTACTACTTGTATTTGCTGCATTAGACTTAGTGTATTTTTGTGGACACTGAACCACGTGTTCCTTTTCTTCATGTGCTGAACCCTAACATGATCATGGGTTGGAGCTTGTGGTTGTAGATCCGCGTGGTCCTTCTCAAAGGTGTCCCTCCCCTTGTCTGGATCTGGTAGAAATGTGGATCTATTTCCTCTTGCTTATATCCTGGCAAGGCCCATGTGATCTTGGATTTGCACTGGAACTCCAAGCTTCAAAACTGATGGGCTTTACGCAGTCTTGTCACGATACTGTTTCTGTTTTATTTTCTCATCCTCTTTAGCCTGTTTGACCTTGTGCGCTCCTTTGGGCACCAACAGATTATCGTGCTTTGGAAGGTTGGTCCATATGCGTCGACCCTTCAGCACTTGGGCAAGAGAAAGGACATTCTGCAGTGGCACACTTCTGTAAATCATTAAATTTCTATGGAAATCCTCTCGTCCATCATGCATTTTCTTCATGAGGCTCTTCACCACCTTCACAGAACTCCCTCTAGGCCATTAGACTTTGGGTGATGTGGGCTTGAAGTTGCATGCTGTAACCCCCAAGAATTGGCAAAGGACTCAAATTCACTGCTCAGAAATTGTGGACCATTGTCTGATACTCCTTCGCAAGGAACTCCATGCCTCGCAAACACACTTTTCACGAAAGCGATAACTGCTTTGCTAGATGTTGACGACACTGTTGTTACCTCTGGGCAATTGGAAAAATATTCTGTTACTACTATATGACTCTTCCCATTAGAGTCAAACAAATCTACTCCAACTTTGAAGTATGGCCTGTCTGGTACAGGGTGTGGTGTAAGCGGCTCTGCTTGATGTTTTGGAATATAGGTGAGGCATATTTCACATGAAGCAGTGATTTGGCTTATGTCTTGGTTCATTCTTGGCTAGTAAATCACCTCTCGAGCTCTACGTTTGCATTTTTCCTCACCAAGATGTCCTTTGTGTACCTTCTGGAGCATTTCTTGCAGAGCAACACTGGAATCACAAACCTCTTATACCTTTCACAACTGACAGTTCACCTCTGCATGCCCAGTAATCCTGACTACCCATTGGACAGTCATTCTTAGCTGCTGGCCATCCTTTCTGCATTGTATCTTTGAGCTCTTTCATTGTTTCATCTGTCTCTTTTGCTTTCCTGATCTGTTCTATCCCAGGATACTGGACGTGAGGTGATAATCCTGTCAACATAGGCCTGTACCTCTGGGTCGCTCTTTTCTTTCTTGTCAACTGCCTGAGACAGTGCATCAGCTGCAAACATTTTCACATCGTATATCTGCTGCCTTATCAACATGCACAGTACTCTGTGTGACTTTCATGCATTCCTTGCATGCTAGTTCTTGTTTAAGTTTTTCTCTAAGGGGAAACTGAACTTTCCATTAGGCATGGACAATAGAAGCCACTATCTCATCTGCGTGGATCTTGTGTATGCCAGGTAAACATCCAAGCCCTTCAAAGACATCTGCATACTCTTCCATGAGTGTGTATGCTCATCTTTGGTCCGTGAAGCCATTATGAAAACTCTTTTCACCAGGTTGAGCTCTTCACATGAACTCAGACATGATAATGGCTGTACTTTCCTTTCTCCTATCAGTAGCTGTGATTTTAGTTACAACCTTTAATATTTGAAGGTCACCATGCAGCACCCTTTTACTGGAATGTTCTCTCCAGTGTAGTCTTGTCACTCTTAATTTCAAAGGATAAATAGTGCTCTTTATGGTGAGAGTCTTGTAATTGTCCATAGGTAACAGATTCACCTGGGTTCTGGTGTCGAGCTTAAAAGGAATTACTGTCTCATTCACAGTCACTGGAATGATCCTTTCTGATTTTCCAGCAGCAGTAGTCTGTAATAAATCCATGATGAATTCCTCCATGTCTTTGTCCACTGTGTGCACCTTTCTCTTAGTTGCTCCTGCTTTGCAGCACTTTGCAAAATGATTCTTATTCCCACATTTATAGCAGGATTTTCCTTGGACACATCTTTGGAATGTGTCTACCTTTGCACCTGCTGCATTTGCTGTTTGAGCTTACCACTTTGCTTTGTTGTTGCTTTGTTAAATTCCTGGTGCTCCGTTTATGTTTTCACCCCATGCGCTGGTGTGTCGATCCCGTGCAGCTCCTCGACTGTTCTGTCTGTTGTGTGCGTCAAGCTCGGCTAGGTATTGGTCGAAGCTCATACCTTTTTTCTGGTCACAAGAGAGAAAATTTTGAATCTCTCAAACATGACGTTTTTACTTGGAACAACTAATCTTCGAATTTTGTCATCAGAGGTCCAGTGTGAAATCTGTCTCATCGATTTGAAAACTTATGGATGTCCAAGGTATCTTCACCCATCACGTGCAGAAACATAGATGCTTTCCATTTTCCATCGGTCTCTGCCATTCCACCAGCTTCTAAATAAACGTTGACTGTATTTTCTGTGAGCTTCAACGGACTTTCACCGACAACAACTGTGACTCCCATCGTCGACTACTTCCAGTTTCCGCACAACTGTGTGCATTGCATTCTGGGAAATGTAGTTCTTATTTACCTGCATAATAACACACTCCTCTTTGAGCGGAGACATGGATACATTCACTTTGCCAATCATAGTAACAGGTCTAAGGCAGATGCCATCTCACTGGCTCTACACAAAACCTTGGGACACCTGGACAGCAAAGATGCATATATCAGATTTTTTTATCAACTACAGTTCAGCATTTAACCACCACGCCCTCAAAACAAATTCCAAGACCTGGGAGTTAACACCCCACTATGTAATTGGATCATGGATTTCCTCACCTCCAGACCACAATCAGTGAAGATTGGTAAAAACTTCTCCTTCACAATCTCCATCAGTACCAGAGCACCACAGGGCTGTGTTCTTAACTCCCTGCTCTACTCACTTTACACCTACGACTCTGTGGCTTAGTATGATAATAGCACCATCTACAAATTTGCTGATGATACCATGGTAGTGGGTTGTATAAAGGAAGGGAATGAGTCAGCATTGAGGATTGATATTGAAAACTTGGCTGAATTGTGCCTTGCAATGTCACCAAAACCAAGGAGCTCATTGTTGACTTCAGGAAAGAAAAGCCAGAGGTACGCAATCCAGAGATCATTGAGGGATCAGAGGTGGAGAGGGTTAGCAAATTTAAGTTCTTGGGAGTCAATATCTCGGAGGATCTTTCCTGGACCCAACACACCCATGGCATCATTGAAAAAGCACATCGGCGCCTCTACTTCCTCAGGAGTTTGCTGAAATTTGGTATAACATCGGAAACCATGGCAAATTTTGACATATGTGTGGTGGAAAGTGTGCTCATCTACATCACAGTCTGGAATGGGAGCATCAAAACCCCTGAATGTAAAGCCCTCAAAAAGGTAGTGGACACAGCCCCGGACATCACAGGCAAAATCCTCCCCACTTTTGAGTACATCTACAGGGAACACTGCTGTCAGAGGGCAGCAGCAATAATCAAAGAACCACACCACCCAGCATACATTCTGTTCTCGCTGCTGACACAAGGAAGGAGGTATAGGTGTCATAAGACTCGCACCACCAGGTTCAGGAACAACCGCTACCCCTCCACCATCAGATTCCTCAATGACAAACTCATTCAGAGACTCATTTAAGGACTCTTACTTGTGCCCTTTATTGATTTTCTTTTTGTTCTCTCTGTACTGCACAATCAATTTGTTTACATTGGTTATCTGTTTACAGTTCTTTGTTTACATGTTTGCGCTGTGTAAATTTTTTTGCACTACCAATTAATGGTAATTCTGCCACGTCCACAGGAGAAAGGAATTCTGGATTCTACAGGCAGTCCACGGTTTATAAATGGGTTTGTCCATTAGCTGAATTTGTACGTAAGGCGGAATTTATTTCATGAGGTAACATTGTGCACATTTATGCACGTGTTTATTGGGGAACAGTTATGTGCATGCACAAATTGGGAACATCCGAGTTGTTAGTAGATGTCCGTAATCCGGGTCTGCCTGTATAGGATGTCATGTATATACTCGGAAAATAAAACTGAAAATTTGAACCCCTGACCCCCCCCCCACCAAGCCGCCCGCCCATCTAAGCTCCCTACCGCAGATCCTCGCCCCATCTGCCCACCTATCCAAGCTCCCAACCATGGATCCTCACTCCAGCCACCCACCCATCCATGCTCCCAACGCCCCAACCACAGATATTCCACCCAGACCCGGCCATCTGAGCTCCCCATGCCTTGAATGCCACAGGTACTTCACGAGGTCAAACGTTTGACCTGTGTAAAAGTCAATCTCACTTTTACGGCCCGAAAAAGTGATTCAAAAAAAATTTGGCAATTACTTGAGTATATATGGTAATTGGTTAGATTTTTTTTCATTTAACTAGTGTCCTTGCTTTTGACTTTAAAATATTATAAATTGACAAAATTTACAAAGTGTTTGTCAGATTAAGTTGTGCTATTTTTAAAACAATAAAAAGCCTTGATTTCCTGTTTCATTGGAACTATTTCTGTACAAAATGACAGCATGTATAAATGCTATTTCAAAATAGGAGAGAAAATCTGATAAGATAACCTTTCCTTGTTGTACCAGCAATATACAGATTAGTGTCCAAACATTCAGTGCAGGATGTACAGTATTCATATTTGCATAAATAAATCTCTCCAAATAAATATTTTATATATGTCTTCACTGGTAAAATATTTCAGTAATTTTGACCCTTACTGGCTGCCAGGAAGTGGTAGGCGTACTGTTCAATTTGTTCATGTGGATATGACCTCACAGATTTCCTAAACCTCAGTAATTGAGTAATCCATCACGATTTAAATGAGGTCTCTGTGCGGAAGAGTGAGTTTCTTCAACTCCTAGCCTAACCACCAACTGCATACAGACCTGCAACTAAATTTGATCGATTATTTCAAATGAAGAATCATTGATTTGCATATAGAAGAATTTGACAAGACAATAATATAATAACAGTTAATCCATTTTAGGTGTTGTTTAAAAGATAAGTGTTGTTCTGAATTCCAGCAAATGGTTTCTGATCTTCAAGTGTCATGGAATGTTTTGAACCATTAATACTTTCTGACCAAGGAACAGGGAAGAAACATTTTTAAGTGTACGTAAAAGAAAACTGTACTGCCAAGCCCAGTTCAGGTATGCACCTGATTATCAGAATTTAGTTGCCAATTTGTTGTTATACCAAGTTGTAAGGAGATTTTAAAAAATGGAAGCAGCTTGTTGATGAGCTACCAAACGTGTTCAAGTAAAAACATTAATTTGCAAGGTTTAAGAGGACATATGTTTTACTATAATCACAGCATCTGCAGACTTCCGTGTTTCACTTAGAGGACAAATGTTCTTTTATGTAGTCTAACAGATGGAAATATTTCCACTTGGAATATCTTAGCCTGGAATGATCCTGAAAAGCAGAGGTTGAGGGTTTTCACTTTATTCATTAGTAATTTTGTTTATAAAGGTTGCAGAGGTCTGCTACTACTTGAAGTAAGAGACTGCGTTTTCTAACACACTACTGTTACAAAAATTTGAGGAAACTGACTCTATTTATTGTATATATCTGGTAGGTGGTGCTGTCACCACCTCTCTCTCTCTATTGCTCCTTTCTAACATAGCTCCAATGGGTCATTAGTAGGCTAATTGTGATGGTCCTGTGGTTGTTCAGTGTCTTCTGTTGAAAGTATTACTGCTTGAGCAGCACCAATCTTCGGTTCTTAGTGGAAACTCGTAAGAGGCATTCAATACATGGTCAAGTCCAAAGTGTACATATCAAGAGCAGGGCTTCACTAATCAAGTTAAAGTTTGCTCAGAAGAACAAAGCAGCTTCCTGTAGTTAAATCTCAATTGTCATTTTAAAAAAACAGCCCACAGACTCTTTCTTCAGGATTTAACCAATCTCTAACCTGCTGCAAAATCCATTCACTCCCAGGAGTTCAGTTCTACCCCTAGTTTTCAGCATTGACAAATGTATAATTAACTGAAAATATAGGAATTTCTTTGTTCTTCAATATACAGTAAAATTCTTGTTATCTGCAGCTCATGCAACTGACAACCTCAAGCGTCCGGAAAATAAATGGGTAAAAATAAACAGAAGTTTAGAATTGGCACGCCTCGCTATTAGTTCTCCATTAACGCCACATGGAGTCTAAAGCATCCAGAAAACTCGCTTATCAGACATTTTACCAATCCCCGCAGGAGCCAGATACGAAAGGTTTTACTGGATCTTTACTGAGAAACTACAGGTAAAAATCATAATGTGGCAGTACCGTAATTGAAACCCAACTAAAACTTCAAGGGAAAGATTTATATGTAAATACTTTCTTTTTTTGCAACACAATCTGTCACCTTCCCTCCAACTCCCCACCCCCTTCCTTTCCTTCTCCTCTCAAATTTTATAAGTGGGTATTCAAAAAGATTCTTTTCAATGCTGTGCCACTCATAGGCATACAAAAATGTGGTACTCGTAGGTGGGAAAAATTATGCTCCCTGTCTTCTGACTTAATGCTTCCTTTATTGATAATCTGATATTTCTGGTGGATTATCTGGACCTCATGGCCAAGAGACTACATTAAATGGCATGTTATTGGAAGAAGATAGCATGTTTATTATTCTCCAACTTTGAAATCTAATGAGATATTCTTGATCATCCAGTCAAAAATATTACCACTGAATCTACAGAAATTTGAAATTAGAGGCAAGGCCTCTTCAATTTCCTCCAATTTTTTTCCTTGCCGAACCCAGGTGACACCTCGCCTGTACGTTAAGTGTATCTAGCCTTTGCTCTAATTTGCGGACCCAAGATGTTGACCGTTTCGCTGGCCTGGCCTTGTTGATGAGCTTAGTCAGTGCTGCCCAACTTACACCCAATTAACCTACACCCTCAGTATCAGATAGTGGGACAAAACTGGAGCCCCTGGGGAAAAACCCACGCAGACACAAGGAGAATGTACAAACTCCTTACAGACCGTGCGGGATTCAAACCCGGATCCTGATCGCTGGCGCTGTAAAGGTGTTGCACTAAGTCCTATGGTAATTATGCTGCCTATTGTTAAGGTCTGTATATGTTTTTGAACAATAAGACCTGATAGAATTTGAACTTCAAGATTTTGAACATCATTTGTTATCAAAGTGGATAGTAATCAAAGGGGATATAATCATATTTTCATAGTTACAAGGACTGGTATTGTAGAGGTTTAATGTACTTCAGACAACAATCATGGCCCATCATGATTTGTTGCCTTAATTATATTTTGAGGCTTTTTATGTGAAATTAAATACTGGGTATCGTGAACTCAAATCACTGAAATTGATATAATTTGCAAAATGTATAGCAAAATAGACAAATCTTGTTACCATGGCCTTGGGGGAATGACCTGCATGCAAATCTCTCCAGGTTCTGTCAGCAGGCATTGGAATTTCTATGTGAATGCACAAGTTCCAAAGTTGAAATCAGCTCCTTGTTGATTTTCTTTTCCCCCTTTAACTACATATTGATGGTGAGTTCCAGATAGGAAGACCATCTTCGATGCTTTTCCTTCAATTTATGCTATTAAATTCTGTGTACCTGAAGCATGAACTGCTTCTCCAGCACAGTAACAGGCAGTGTCCGTGCCTCCCAATTTACACCCAATTAACCTACACCCCGCACACATTATGAACAGAGAGAGGAAACAGAGCCCCTGGGGAAAATCCTTGCAGACATAAAGAACGTATAAACTCCTTACAGATAGTGTGGGAATCAAACCATGGTCCCGATCAGTGGCACTGTAAAGGCGTGGTGCCAACTGTTACTCCACCCGTGTGGCCCATGTTTAAACAATTTTCTGTGTTTTGTAAAACATTTTTATTTTAATGTGAAACCATTTAAATTTATAATTTTTTTAAAAAGTTTGATACTGATTTATAGTATTTGAATGTATCTGAACTAGAGGACTATTCGGATTATTTGACAGAAATTTAAACATTGGAATATGGTTTAGTCAACTGTCAAAGGTTTATCTCTTGTGGGCGTGGCTTGGTTCGGCCCTACAGAATCATTCCAATACATTATGGAAGACCTTGCTCACGCGCTAGAACTGCAGTTATTTTTGGTTGGGGATGAATGTATTTTACTGAAGGCTAGTGATAATTCATTTCTGCTCAGTTTTATTTTGTGCCTTTCTGCACAATCAAGAACAGTCCAAAAGACCCTATGATCCAACCGCAAAATAAAATAACTGAGAATTATTTTAAAAATATGCATATATTTTGCTGGATTAATAGGACAATGTGTTTTAACCACCAGTAGCTGTGATTCTTTGGCCAATTATCTTAAATCTGAAAGGTGAAGAGGTGATTTCCTATTTAATATAGAGTTTCATGTTCTAAAGTACTCTGAAAGTATGATGGAAGCAAATGAATTCAGAATCAGAATTTATTGTCATGAACAAGTTATTAAATTCTGTTTCGTGGCAGCGTCATAATGCAAATGTTCATATTATAACCAGCTTATAACATTACTATATTTTTTAAAATTTTAATAATAGTACACGAAAAATAAGATAGGGTCTTTGGTTCATTGATTATTCAGGAATCGGATGGCAGCGGGGAAGACCTGTACCTTTTTCCTGATGGTAGCAGAATGAAGAGGGCCTGGCTTGGGAGGTGGGGTTCTTTGAGGAGAGAGGCTGCCTTTTTAAGACACCGCCACATGCAGATGTCCTCGATGGAGTAAAGTCTTGTGCCTGTGATGTTGCAGATCAAATTAACAACCCTCTGGAGTTTATTCTTGTCCTGAGAGTTGGCGCCTCCATACTAGGCAGTGATGCAACCAGCCAGAATGGTCTCCATAGTACACCTGTAGAAGTTTGCAAGAGTCTTCCCTCATTGAAAGAAAATAAGAAAGTCCTTGGAAAGGGAAATTTTAAGGATGATGAGACAAAAGCAGGATGTTGGCAGTCCTTTTGAAAAGTTAGCATGTTGGGATGAATTGCCTCTATCTATGTTATAAATCTATCATTTTATGATAGACACAGATTAAACTAGGAGCTAGTTGGTAATGAACATGATGATAAATTGGTTGTTCAAAGTCAAATAAATTGCATTTGCTTTATTATGTAGTTTGTGTGGACATGAAATGCTCAGTATTTTATTCATTAGCTTGTTTTTATCTCAAACTGCTGAAGAAACAATTAAGTGCAACTTCCAAAAGTATTTTCAGAAAACACAATGAAAGTAAGAAGAAGCCAGTGTGCCAAAACATAGAAAAGGCCAATAATGAGAATCTGATCTTGATTTGAGCTTGTGAGATGAAACATCAATGAGAATAAATCACTGCCTAAAAGCCTGCTGTGCAAGTATGTATCAGCTTAAGTGCATGGTAGCTGAAAGAAAATTTATAGTATAGCAGCAATTTATTAGTCTTCACAGAAAGCATCTGCTAAAGTTGTAAAATAATCCCAGAGGTCATTGTATTATTTTAGATCTTGTATGACTGCTGACCTGCCATTCAAGTTTAGTCACCCATCAAGTTTTAATCTCCGTGATGCTGAAATGTTACCTGACAAGAAAATTAAAGAGCATAATTCCATTCGTTGGGCTGTGGTTCTGAAAGACATTACTTGCTTGTGGTTGTTCAGTAGTGGCTAAGACAAATTGCTTGTCATGATAAAAAGAAATCAATTTCAGTTGACTTCCCACATTGTCCCCCATTGACAAAAGAAAGAACATGTTTGGTTAATGATGTTAGAGCATAATATGTAAAAGTAAAACAAATGATTTAAAAAAAAGAAGAGGGTTAAAAATAAATAAAATTAGAAGTAGAAATGATTGGTGTCTGTGTTATTCTGTTTGATCCAAATATCAACAATATTTAGCATTTAAAATACAGGCCTTGATGCATTTGCTTTGTTGTATGGTAAACTTTGAGGCTTTAGGGTGAAATAAAAATTTATTAACACAATTTTCAAGGCAGTAAATCATATTGAGGTTATTTTATCTATGACTAGATGCATCATTTTGAAGTACTGTAATTTCTATTTGATTTTTAGCCTTTTCAAAAACTGCTTGCTTCATAAATTTTAAAAATATATCTAGTATATTAGAAATGTTCTAAAATGCTTTGAAATTAGGCTAGGATCACATGGATGATTCACAATGAGAAGTAGCCTTACATCAAGATTAACCAAAAAATGAACCAACAGAAGAATTAGAATGTTATAATTAACTATTCTGTGAAAAAAGAATAGTTACCAGCTGTTCTGATTTATTGTAATAAAGAGGAAAGTGCTTTTACTATTCTGTTTAACAAAAACAGCCATTTGTAATTTTATTCAAAATAAGAGAGGAAGTTTTCCACATTGAGCCAAAGATGATTCAATGAGAGTTTCTGTACAATGCCCTAATCTGGAGAATCATTTGCCAAGACATTTAATTCCAAAATACTTTTTCTTTCAGTATTATGCAGTTTTTTTTCAATGAGTGAAATACGATAATGATCACTTCCCTCTCATTTAGATTCAGAAAATGTGTCAGAATACTTTGTGTTGTAAATCATCCTTGACTTACATGTCAATATGCTGCATAGGGCAATGTGATTTCCAGTGCAGTGGTACATTTGCCACATTGAGATCATATTGCCCCAAGGGGCCCAGTTGCCTCACCCAAGACAACATCTTGCTTGCCAGGAACAAGATAAGAAAAATACTCATTTCAATCCTTGATAATTCCTTCACTCCATCCTTTCCCAATAATAACTAACCTCAACACCACTCAATTCCCAGTCTATAATCTGCATTCCCCTCAAAATCTCACACAGCATCCCCTACCAATAGCCCCCAGAAATCCTTCCACTACCTAACCCTGTGCCAATTCTCCAGCTGTATAATCCCACTCCAGTATTCATCACTCACCCCATCCCCAGTCTTCATTCATTGTAACAGCGACAATATGATTAAATTGCCAGTTCCACAGGCATGTTGCTAACTTCCCTGTCTGTGCCTTGGCAGTTAACATTCTTCATATACTAAAATGTGCAGGGTCCTTTCAGTTGTGACAGAGGACCTCAAGTGGAGCAAAATGATGATGCAGTCCACCAACAACCAAAAGAATTATCATCTCTGTAGATCGGCATTCTAACATATATCTTAAAGTATGACCTTATTTCTGAGCAATCCAATTTCCCATCAACAGTACATTTTTGAAGTGTACAATTTTGGAGCTTTAGGTTTGACATCAGAATCTTATATTCATTATACATTTGTTTTTCATGCTTTCAGCGCATTGCAAACTACAGAATTTAAATTTGTATAAAAGTTTCAGTTTCAACATTCATTGAAAAGAGCTGGATATGTTGAGCTGGATATGTGGCCTACTGCTTCACAGAAGTTTTAAAAGTTTTTCCTGACCTCACTCAAAATTAAGAAAAAAACATGAGGGCTTTGCCCTATTTAGACATGTTGGCCAAACTTGCTATTAGCAACAAGAGGTTATATTTTCCAAGAACTCCCAAGATGTAATTGCTGCCTGACACTGCAACATTTATTAAAAAGGCAAGTCCTCATTCTCCCACAGGTATAATCCTGTCACATGGATGGACAGAAACAAAATGGCTGAAAAAATTGAGTCATGCCCAAGCAGTCATAAATAACTGCATTTTCTTATCTCCAGATTAAAGTTGTTTAATTCTTGGATAATTTTAAACTTTGTGTAGAATTTAACATTGATTAAGTTGAAAGTTATTAAAAGTTATTTTCAAATTATCCAAGGTAAAATTGGATGCAGGGAGATTTACACTTATTGCTCTTTAATTGATCCACCATTCAACCCTTTTCTAACATATCACTGTATTCAGCCATGTTTATTCCTTCTGTTTTAGCTTTTCCCTTGTACACCTATAATTATTTTAATATAGATGGACAAATTAAACCTTATCTACTTTGTAGAAGAATTAATTACAGTGTGTTCAGAAAGTAAAATCTTCTCTATTCAATTGATGTTTATTAAGTAAAGTGGTACTCTCCATATAACTCCTACAGTTAATGGGCATTTAAAACAAACTAGCCTCTGCAAAATATTAATGATATTAATTGGCATCTCATCTCATGAGCTATTTGTAGAATCATAATTTTTTGACAAACTAATTAGTCTGCCATTTAAAATTGTACTCTTGATTAATTCTAAGAGTACTGCAATTTGCAGAACTTGTAATGTGAGAGGCGCCAGGCAACACTAATGGTGACTTGGTCTGCCTTACAACAAGTAGAAGGGAATTACGTGTAATATTACATGTTCTTTACTATTATATGTCAATAAAGCAGGGGTGGCCAAACCTGCTTAACGTCAAAGCCATGTACAAAAAATTTCAGATGTTTGAGAGCCGCAAGACAACATCAATTACTCTTATATGCACATTTTGTGTACAAACGATTATGACAATATTAAGAAAATCATGTACATAATAATTATTCATGTTTGTAGTTTTTAAACTGCTAATTTGTATAAATTTCAATAATCAAAAGTAAACATAATTGTGTAATAATCAAATTTTGTAGTCAGCATTTTCACGTTAGGAGCTGGGATGGGCGGACAGCCTGGGCCTAGGTTGAGAGTTTTGGGGTGCCGAAAGCTCTGGAGGGCGAGTGGGCAGGGCCTCGGTGAGAGTCAGCAGTCAGGGTGGTGTGAGCTCTGGAGGGCAGGCTAACACTCCGCTAATTTCACTGCCCACAACGCAGCCATGCCCGCCACAATCACACAGTCACAAGCCATGCACACTAAAAGTACCATTGTTACCACCAGCTTGTACGATTCTTGTCTCAGCCAACATATTTCTGCAAGCTACACATTATGTGTTGCATGTGACCCACGAGCCACCCCTGCAATAAAGAAATCTGAAAATTATGCCTTGATTTTTTTTTAAATCGAAGGCCAGACCCTTCATCTGAAACAGCTAAGACCTTTTTCATTTTAAAATATTAAGGTGGGCCTGGGAAGGAATGATTGGAGAGTAGTCACAACAATCTTTCTACCCTATACAGTATATAAACTGAGCTCCAAGCATGTTCGGTGGACCTATACATAAACTAAGGTTTTAAAGAAACCTCGCATTTCTTTAAAGTCATAGAATACAATTGCCTTTCACACTAGTTATTTTGCAGCATAAATTAGGTTTTATTCAATCTCTGTGTAAGTTGTTCTTATTTACATGATCCTTTCCCTCCCTGTCTTGCTGTATTGGTGTCAGAGTTTGTCTTTTGTGGAAGCAATGAAAGGCTTTGAATGCACATGAACAAAAGGCTAGAGTGAATGCAAATTGCACATTCACAATGAGAAAACAGCATCAAAAATATTTGCTGTCAATAATGACTTGGTATATTAGGCAAGAGAACCATTGTTTTGTTCTTTGTATCTAATATTGCTATGAAAATAGAAGAGGAATTCAAAAATGGAAGTATATTGAAGATTTGTGGTAGATGAAGGCGGAAATGTATTTAATTTTTTCAGCGGCCTCTCAGTCAGCCAACTCCTTTTGAAGTGGACAATCTGGACTGGAAAATCTAGGTTTTTGAGTTTTGTAGAGCAGTCAAAAAAGGATGGTTAATTTCTGAATTTGTTCAAAGTTTCTTGGTGGTCAGATGTCAGGTAATTGAACAGGCTTCCAGGAATGGGAATTAGATCGCCTTGTAGCGGCCCGCGCACAGGGACGCAGACCGGCCCACAAAATGGCCACGAGCACGGCGACCCTGAGGAGCTGGGACTGACACTAAACGTCAGCCCAGGTGATGTCCCGCACAGGAAGATGGGGAACTGTGCCAACCATCCCAGACCAGCGCTCCGATGATGCGGGGCCCTGACATCAGTGGCTGGGGCCCATATAAACGTGACAGCCAATGCAATAAACTAGTCTCGACTTTAAGGCTTCGGTGTGTGTGTGTCGTTCTTTTCCATGCCCATGTAGTGTGAACGCTACAGCCTCGTATTTTATGAGTTCTTTACAATGCCTTCTCCTGTTTATGTCTTCCAGAAATTTATCATGTATTGTGAATGGGTTTGGTTGCAAATCACAGAGCCATTTCTTTGCAGGTGGCAACAACTTTCCCAGTAACTTGCATTTAGTAGTATAAATTTCCTCCTTCATAATCTTTACAGGCTTAGAGCAGGAAAGATCATAATCTTTATACCTGTATTGACATCATAATTACCACACTGAAAAGTACTCTATCTACCTGTCTGTGGCTCAGTTAGCATAGCGGTTAGCAGAATGCTGTTACAATGCCAGCAACCAGGGATCAAATCCAGTGTTGTCTGTATGTTGCCACTCTTCCAGCATAGGTGCTCCGGTTTCCTTCCACCCTTCAAAATGTACTGGGTTGTAGGTCGGTTAGGCAGCATAGACTTGTGGAACAAAAGGGCCTGTTACTATATTGTCTAAATTTATTTTTCTCCTTAAAAGGTAACGCTTCATTGAAGCTCAGGATAAGTTCAAGGAACAGCACCTCATCTAGGCTCATCCTCGGATGAATATTTAATTGCATTATTTCAAGTAACCAGCTATTCCTTTTTGAGGGAAGCTGGATATTCTGATGCAAGATCATCCACCTGTGTCATTATTTTGTGTCTTCTCTGTCCACAGATGCCCCCTGGTTTGTTGAGTATCTTCAACCTTCTCTTTCATTTCTAGTTTCCAACAATGGCAGGTGTTCTGCATCTTGCTGTTCCAGAATGTCGGTTTTTTTTGGTTCTAATTGCCCTCATTCATCTTCTCTGTATCCTCCTCCTGTCAGATTAAATATTATCAACTAGATGGCATCAGAAACAATGGTGCCACTTGACAACTTTGGTTTCCATTCAATCATAAAGTAGTTCAAAGAGTGATAGCCCTTCATATACAAAGTGTCATCTACCAAACATTAAACCTTCAGGAAGCTTGCGAAATTCATAATCTGCACTCCACTCTAATTGATTATCTTTTCAGAAGGAAAATGAGGCAAAATTGTTTTTCCTTTTATAAAAATACTATTGACATACCTCTTACTCTAAAGGCCACCAAACTGGATGTAGAGCATAGTTAAGATGCTGCAACCTAGAACCATTTAGAGATGAGGAAATCCTGATGTTCATGGACTTGACCTCCATGAGCCAAGCAGAACCCTTCATCAAACACACTGGCTATTGTCAGATTTTTCTAGCTCCTATCTTTTCAAATATAAATGATATGCAACATATGATTTTCCCTTGTGAGGAATGCAGATGTTTCACTCTGACATCTTTGTTAATAAATAGCTTGTTTTTAAAACTCCAGTGTTAATCCAGCTCACCTGCTGAGAGCAGCAGCAGCTAAAGGTTAAAATTACTGTCGACTGAAATGATTGTATTTTTACTGTTTTAACTTCTGGTATTCTGCAAGTATGCAGGTGGGACCTAACTTGAAACTATAATCCAATGATAACATATCAACATAATTTTAAATTGAAATTCTGAAGTACTGCACAATGTCAAAACCAACAGTGAAGTTAGCAGGAGAAGAAGCCAGAAGAGGTTTTTTTCTTATTTTGGAAGGGGTTGTTAGAGCAGGAATGCTCCTGCTGGCCCCTCATTGAATATTTCGACCTCTCGAATTGCAGACTAGTCTATCCTTCTAGTGTCTGCTGGTGGTTCTGTTACTGTAGTCCCTTTTCCACTGGCATCCCACTTCATTGACTGTGCATTGCCCCTGGATAGGAAGCCATTTGTGCTGTTTCCACTGGGCCACCTTTAACTGGAACACTGACTGCCTTTCCACTCATCCACAGGCATCAGAGAGTCTACCTTCAAATGGAATGGATGGAAGGTGTCCTTTTCTCCACTGGTTTAATCAACACGCCAGCATCAGCTGACACCGGGGATATGAGTAGGGGTAGAGGCCATCAATCCCCGGGGTCATTTGCCATCAGCATACTGATAGCTTTCCTTTTCCACTGGACCCTGTCCAAGTTAATTCCTGGGTCAAGACGCCAGTGGAAATGGGGCTATATACGGGTTCTCCTGGCATTTATCTTAAATCAGAACAGTTCCCTTAAGTTCCTGTCCGTGTCCAGCTCCTGGCTTAATTCCCCTCCATCATCATTTGGCATCATTCTCGTCATAGCATATTTTTATGCGAAGAAATTATTTCACGGAATATTTAAATAAAGGTGAAATATTATAGTGTAATAGACTGGGCTTTATGCCAAGGAGTTTATAGATTACTCCCGTCCATACTGTTTACTTCAATTCAGACGAAGTCATGATTGAGACTACACTGTCTGAATTATAAAGAAGTGCGGCGAGACCATTTGACATCAGTGAATATTTGTGTCCAGTATAATAATAATCCTGCCATTTTTCTGCGAAAGTAAAACTGAAAGAAACAAGATTCCCGTGATGTTAATTCCACTGAATGGCATGTAAAATGTAGCCAGGAGCATGTGCAGAGGTTACATGACTAATGTTCTCTGCTTAACAGAATAAATTCAGCCATACAAATATATTCAACAGTCACCAGAATGTAAATGTTAGTTCACAGGAATTAATCATAATTGTATATGAAATTCATTTAGAAATTAAGAAATTTGATTTCTATTCACAGAAATTTGGATGGATCACTATTGAAGTTCATTCTTAAATTTAATATGAGGAAGAATTTTAAATAGTAAAATGAATGTTTAAAAGCAGACAGCTTGCAATCTGTTGTGAAGATGGGCACAACTGGCAAAAAGTCTGCCTTGTAGGTTAATTTAAATTATATTTTAAAAGTCTTTGGTTTTTCAACAGCAGTATGAATTGATTTTTTTAAATGGATTAGGACTGCTAGTGAATTAATATACAAAAGAATTTAAAATAAACCCATGTGTGTGGACATTTGAAGAGTCTGACTTCAAAGCATATGTTTAGCGCAGAACTATACAGACCAAGAAAAGTCTATTCTTGATCCTCGGTGCTGAGTTAACTCCTTTTAAATGGAAAGAATTGATATATCTCCTTAGTTCACCTGAATTATCTAGGAGTTGCTTCCTCTATTGATTGTCCATTAATATCTCCTTTAAAATGAACTTGGCTGAATGTCAGCATTGCTTTGTCTGTGAGGGCCTTGATCACATTAATGAGTACCTATTCTAGATGCATACTTCAAATGTGGTCAATTGCTGAACGATTTTTAAAGTCACTAGCGCTAATAGAAACTTAATCCAATGTATCTGGCTTCAACACGACATGGAAAGCATTAAAGTGATATCTCTACTATCTGGGGGAACTCAGTAGATCAGGCAACATCCATGGAAACTAAGTCCGCTTTTCAGGCCAAAACTCCTTAATCAGGAATAACTGGAAAGGTGCCCAAATAAAAAGGTGGGTCAAGAGTGGGGGAGGAGCACAGGCTGGCACATGATAGATGAATGCAGGTGGGAGGGGGAAGAAAAGAATCCTTACTATGTATCTCATTTTATAAGTTACAATTAACTTGGCGAATGAACAGAACCACTGCTCTTCACCCAATTGTTAATGCTTGAGAGAAATTGTCTTTGGCCCATTTCCTTTGGAGTTACGAAATCATGTACATAATGAGTCAATGAGGTACGATTAAAACAGTGGTTTTCATACATTTTCTTTCCACTGGTAAATCCTCACCAATCACAGAGCATCTGCGGCATAGGGATTGTTTAAGCTAGTATGTGGGTGGAAAGAAAAAGTTTGAAAGCCATTAGCCTAGATTCTCTGCCTACCCACACTTTATTTGGGAAAGGAAGGCTGAAAGAGCTCACCCTCCACATTTAACAGATATTCTGTAAGGCAGAGTAGTCTCCAAATGGTGACAGGCCAAGATATCATATCCTGCGGCAGGTCCCTGGAAACACACTGACAACTTTCGACAGCTAATTAGTCAGGCATTTAAAAACTATTCAAATAGATTTAGATCATTTAATAAAATCAAATGACAATAAATAAATTAGAAGAATAGTCAAAGAAAGTAAAGTTAATAAATCTTCTGCCAATACTTTTTAATCCAGAATTGGTAATCCTATTCAAATGAATGAATTTGATGTTTAGTATAAAAGAGTTGGATACAAAGTGCATCAAGACTACTTCTGCTCCAAGAGACTGACACAATGCTGGGCCCTCCTGATGAAACCAGTGGTGGAGCAGACTGTCTGATGCAGTGGCATTTCACCTTTAAATTTGGCCATACTTGCAAAGAAGTCGAAAACTTCCTAAGCTGTGAAGTCATACCTGTGTGCTTTAAATTAGATTATAAGGGCAGAAATATTTAATTTGGTCTGATAATTAACCAGCAGTATACTTTAACTTGTTTGCAAATGTCTAGAATGATTGGACAATTACTGTGAAAAAAATCACTACACATCATATCTATTAGAGATTAAATAAAATTGGAACATTTTACTAAGTTCCAATAATCTTTCCGTTTTTTTTCTGCTATATCTATGTATAGAAGGTGTACATTGCTCTGAATTTATTCCAATGCCATTTGTTTTTACTTGTGTTATAAAAAGAAAAGACCATAGTCAGACCAATTATTGCTAAGTATTCTCATTTTGAAAATTCGCCCAGTGGAGACATGCCCTGTAACTGGATGCCTGGCATCTGCTTGGCTGTTTTTGAGATTTGCATCATTTGTATAGTGAAAGATCGCATTGCTCCTATTCTTAGAAAATCTACTAAAAGATAACAATAAACGAGTCTTACACCTACCAGTATATAGAAGTTTATTTCCAAAAAGGCAAAGTATGATTTTGAATGATGAGTTTATTCTGATGTCACAAACCAGTGCAGGATCCCAGAGATCTGAATGCAAACCAGCTGGCATTACAATTTCAGATCAAGGACATTGACAGATTATTCTCTGCATAGTCTATCACTATCTTCCTCTTTTTCTTTAACAAAATAACTCCCAGTTCAGTTTCCGATGGCTGCCTCGGTCAAATAGCTATTAAACATTATATTTTCTTCACTAAGATGTCATATTTTCAATAATGCATGATGCTAAGTACAGGTTAATGTACAACTAAGAACTGACAAACCGAATATTCAAATTCGAGATTCAATTTATTGTCACAGTAATGAGCAGTGTCATATTACATGAAATTGGTTTTCGCCTGCTGTAAGGCAGACAGATTCGCCATTGGCAGAAATGTGATTATATTTGAAGGTAGTAGTATACATAATTATTTCTAATGATTTACTTTTTCTTCCTTACTGCTTTGTTTTTGCTTCTGAACAAACTGAATTAATCATCACATTGAAATCTAAATATTTATAATAAATGCAAGAAGAAAATTATGCTGACCTCCATGCTTCTAAACTCTCTTTGTTCCTCTTGAGAGATATTACCCTCCCCCCTTCCAATACCCCAGAACCCTGTACCCACAATTTAACCGACGTTCATATGTCCATTTGCCAAGAGCCGTGTTGCATGCCAGGTCATAACACCATAAAAAATAGGCTATTCAGCTCATTGAGTCTGCCCTGCCATTCAATCATGAGCTGATCTATTTTCCTGTTCAGCCCCACTTCCCAGCCTTCTCCCCATAAATATTTCAATGGCATTTAAATAAGATGGAAAAATGAAAATAACTTCATATTGGCTTTTTAAAGTGTTGAATTAATTTATTAAAGTCCCCCCACAGAAACTCACCCCAAACTGAAATTTACCAAGTAATATCAAGGTGAAATAAATCTTCTGCCATTCACAGACTACAAAAAGCTAAATGAATGCATCAGAATGGATGTTTTTGTTTTTATTTCCTGACAGTATATATTTCAAATATCACACACTATTTAATCTTGTGTATGGATTCATATTGTAGCTTTCTAAATTGGATAGTATTTAATTTGTTCATTTACCATTCTTATTGGGATCAAATTCAGAAGTCTTATTAAATGGGCAATTCAGTAAGTCCTCACCCAGTAATTACTGGTATATTCTGTTGGAAGTAAATCACAAAATTCTGTAGACTCTGTGGTTGAAGTAAAAACACAAAATGCTGGAGAAGCTCAGCAGGTCCAACAGCTCAGCAGGTCCAAAGATAAAGATACAGAACTGATGTTTCGGCCTTGAGCCTTTCATCAAAGATTGAGAAAATGCAGGCAAACACCTGAACAAAAGAGTACGAGGTGAGAAGTGGGTGGCAAGGCAGGAGATGGTAGGTGGAGAAAGGAGGGAGGGGACAGCAGCAATGAGAGGAAGTGGGGATGGAAGGGCTGTATGGGTGAAAGAACGGGAAGCACAGGAAAGGGGGGAGGGAGGAGAAGGGAAAGGTGCCGGGGGTGCAATGGGTGGACAGGGATGAGTGCACGAGGGAATCGTGGAGGAAGCAATCCCTGCAGAAGGCCGAGAGGGGAGGAGAGGGAAGCGTGTGTCTGGTGAGATCCTGTAGTAAGTTCCAGAAATTTCAGTGGATGATGTGTTGGATGCGGAGGCTGGTGGGGTGGTAGGTGAGGATGAGGGGGATTCTATGTTTTTTGTGGCCACGGCAGATGAGCGGGAAATGGAGGAGATGCGGGTGAGGGCTGAGTTGATAGTGGTGGAGGGTAAGCCACATTTGTGGAAGAAGGCACACATTTCAGAAGATCTGGACCGGAAGACCTCATCTTGAGAACAGATGAGGCGGAGACAAAGAAATTGAGAGAAGGGAATAGAATTCTTGCAGGGGGTAGGGTGAGTGGAAATGTAGTCCAAGTAGTTGTGAGAGTTGGAGGGTTTGTAGTATATATAAGCGGAAAGCTTGTCTCCCGAGATGGAAAAAGAGAGATCCAGTGTTATTAGAGATGGACCAGGTGAGTTTGAGATTGGAATGGGAGTTGGACACAAAGTGGATGAGGCTGGCAAGCTCATCGTGGGTCCATATACCAAAGGAAGAGTTGAGCAATCTTGCTTGTGTAGGCTTGTAGCATGGATTGCTCCACGAAGCCTTTAAACAGGCAGGTGTAGCTGGGATTCATGCGCTGTATTCTGTTAGGCACTTTTAATCAATTGTTAAAATGTAACTGCCGTTGCAACAGAAATTTTGCGAGCAGTTTTTAAGATGTACCATAGCAATTACAAAATGCACATTTTTAATCTCAAAGTGTTCTGGTCACATAATGCATGCGTGAAACAGGATGTTATAACCCTGTCAGGGATGATTGTTGGTATGCTTGCCATCTTCACGTATTTAATTCTTTGATGCTTAACAAAGTTTCTAATATCTTTCCTATCATCTATTTAAACTAATATATCGCACTGAACAATGGCAAGGACTTGAGGAACCGAATGGCATTCTCCTGTTCCTATCTCTTAAGGTCTTATGGATTCTTCTTCCTTTTGGATTTTCGTGTATATTTTCTACACCAGGTCTTTCAGCATATTTGGATTCTTAGCCAAATGTGAATAAGAATTTCTTCAGTATTCCTGTTAGTCTCAGTAGCCAATCTGACAAAATCATAATTCTCATTCGAAAAGAGATGCATCTTAATTCTACTTTTGTTGCCTATGGAATACATACTTTTTCTATCCTTTAATATTTTTATTTCATTTGTTAATTACATTACTTCTCAACAACTAGACCAAATTGAACCTGATGTTCTACTTTAGTACACATTTCTTGTTGCAGACAACCCCATCGCTGCTTGCAACATCTTTTTTTGCTAATTTTGAGAATTTCCGCAGACGATGTGATTTGTTTGCATTGGCACTATATGCAGTATCGCTTTAGTGTACCAAAGAAGATGAAATCTAGGTTCTAACTGAAATATGTAAAGCTGTCACAGACCTGTTACCTCATGGGTGAAAATTTATTTATCCACACTGTTCTTGGAGCACTGAAAAATAAAGTTCCATTACTTATTGAATTTACAGCTTGAATTGGAGACTTAAATCTGGGGCACAAATTCTTCTTTTCTCAAGTCAACAAACTGATGAGGCAGAACATCGTTCTGACAATGGCACCTTTGATTCTGCGATTAAATCAAGCTCATTTGAAACATTTTGTTAAGAGCAGAGTTTAAAAAAAAAGGTGATACTTTAATTTAGCTTTAAATATTGGATTGAACGGCAAGCAAACTTTTGTTTTGAAGTAGACTTGGCACTGAGTGCCTGCAATGCAATGGATCTCAAAATGTCTCCCAGTGTGAAAATAGGCAATTTTCCTCCCATGCTTGCTTCAGAATGAATACACGGGCAAGAAAAGAAAGTGATAGGGGCCAAGGGAATTCTTTGGCTTGGCTTCGCGGACGAAGATTTATGGAGGGGGTAAATAGTCCACGTCAGCTGCAGGCTCGTTTGTGGCTGACAAGTCCGATGCGGGACAGGCAGACACGGTTGCAGAGGAAAATTGGTTGGTTGGGGATGAGTGTTGGGTTTTTCCTCTTTTGTCTTTTGTCAGTGAGGTAGGCTCTGCGGTCTTCTTCAAAGGAGGTTGCTGCCCGCCCAACTGTGAGGCGCCAAGATGCACGGTTTGAGGCGAGATCAGCCCACTGGCGGTGGTCAATGGGGCAGGCACCAAGAGATTTCTTTAGGCAGTCCTTGTACCTTTTCTTTGGTGCACCTCTGTCACGGTGGCCAGTGGAGAGCTCGCCATATAACACGATCTTGGGAAGGCGATGGTCCTCCATTCTGGAGACGTTACAATGAAAGCAAAGCTCTTTTCTAACCCAGTAGGCAATTTGGAGGGGTAACGCATAAGTCCAGATCAGATGTAGTGCCCCTAAAGACACTCTTGAAACCTGAGGTCCCCCATGCACTCTGCATGGCAAATCATTATGTTAATGATGCAATAATAATAGTCCTATCAGCATCTCAAAGTTCTCATCAGCACACAGTTGGTTTTAAAAGAACTGCTGTCAATTCTTGAAGATGGCTATCAAGTCTACTGGCTTTAGCAGACTGTCAATTTAAACAGCAATTACAATTTGTTTTAATCTATTTATTCACAGGCTTTGGACCTTCCTCCATCCCTAGTTGTTCCTGAACTGAGGCATCAAATTTCTCCAGCCATCACAGCAGGATTTGAAAGCAGTTTTCTATATCAGAGGTTCAGGACATTGGCTTCTAATTCCAGAACTCAACCAAAATACCACAATGTGCTTACAGAGACAATTACGAGTTTATCATATTGCTGGGTCTGGAGTGACATTTTGGCTAGTGCATTTCCTCCCCTGAAGGGTATCAATGAACCATATGAATTTTTCATGCAACCCAGTAGTTCTGAGGTTAACTAGATTTTGCTCCAGGATATACAATTATAATTCTGCAATCATAACAAATTACATTCTAAATCCACAATTTATGCTAGACATATAGCAAGTAGTGAAATCATTAGGAACTGAAAAATTGTCAGATTTGACAATTGACAGAATTGACAACTATCAAATGGCACTAACGTAGAAGCTACCAATCCAATTTCCCAGTAGGTGTAGTTTCAACTGGAAATGAATCACCCTTGTATGAAGAAGGGGGGCTGTTCAATCCAATATCTCAAGCTCAATTAAAGTATCACCTTTTTTTTAACTCTGCTCTTAACAAAATGTTTCAAATGAGCTTGATTTAATCGCAGAATCAAAGGTGCCATTGTCAGAACGATGTTCTGCCTCATCAGTTTGTTGACTTGAGAAAAGAAGAATTTGTGCCCCAGATTTAAGTCTCCAATTCAAGCTATAAATTCAATAAGTAATGGAACTTTAAAATGTCAGAGATAGGAAGCAAGATTTTGTGAAAATGGTATTTTTAAAGGCTTCTCAGCAGCCTATGCACAAAATTCAAAAGTAGCAAATGTTGGTATCCATCTGCATGTTTCATGAAACCACAACTGATGAATAATGATCCTTAAGTATCCATATTTGTGGGTGCTAAGATACCTTATAAATTTATACATAGTTCACAAAAGTCTTGCAAATGCCAATTTGCTATATTGGCTTGCATGTTAATGACACAATCAGAACTTAATTGCAATTCAAATCAATCTCAACACTGTTGATAGTACAAAAATAGCTAGTAAATGAGTATTGCATGATATGCTGACAGTAGAGTAAGAAGCATATGATAAGAATAGCAAGTAAGACCACAAAAGCAATTGTATTCATGAAGATATTCAAATTTTAAAATGTTCTCTTTTCATGAAAGCAGCAAGAGCTTTCACAGAGGAGTTATCTTTAGCAAATGCTATACCTTCTATCCCCTAGACTATAATCATCACAGGGAAAGATGGGGATGAGCTGCAAAATAATTTAAAATCCTCGGGCACAGGGATGCGATAGCTACTGGGTCGGCCATCTTGAAAACAAGAATACATTGTGTTATTGATCAACATGACACATTACAAATCGACTGATTTCCTGACTTCCTATTCAAGCTGTAAGGTTTTCAATAAAGGAGAGCTTACACATTTATAACTTATGATAGAGAGTGGTCTTTCATCATTGTCAGATTTTGTTCAAAAAGGACTAAAATTTGCATTCTTAAGCTATTATCAATAAACATAATCATGTGCAAAATCTGATGGCAATGGAAGCATCTTAATTATTGACAGTATGTTTTATGGTGCATCTTAATAAACTGCATAGAGATCATCTCCAGTCAATCTATTTATTATACTGAAAAAAGTAAGCTGTTCCACATTGCTTGACCATTGTATTCTTCATGAAAAGGGGTTTCTGCATCTAAAATTTAGATCCTTTTTAACAGAGTGGTGTTTCAAAACATACTTTCAAAACAGTCAAAGTGTGTGTTTATAAAAAGTTTTTTTTTAATGAAAACTTGCAAAATTTTCTGGATTATGCATGTTACAAAGTAATATCCACAGGAACATTTGTTTTTAATATTCAGTGTTAGTTTATTGTCCTATACTGTACATGTACAGGTTCACCAAATTTATACTTGCTGCAGCCAAATGCAGTAGTAAAATTTTAAATGATCACAAATGCAAGACAGAAAAAGAGATAATAAATATTCACATTTGCAGTTCATGCAAGAAAAACAGTTTGTTATAGTGCAGACAGATCTTTAGGTGGACCTGGAGTAGTTTATGGTTAGACTTATAGTAGTGTGAATAAGTTCAAAAGCCTGATACATATTGGACAAAAACTGCTTTTGAACCTGAAAGTGCTGGACTTCAGGCTTCTGTACCTTTTGCCTGAAAGTATGCAGTGAGAAGAGGTTGTGAGCAGAGTGTTGATGTTCTTTATGATGTTGGTTACCTTCTCGAGACAGTGCCTTGCATAGATGGGAGGTTGGAGCCCATGAAGGACTTGGCTATGTTTAGTACTCTCTTCAGGCTTGAAAGGATTTAAAAATATAAATGAAGATTTTAAAATTGACTTATTTCAAACTGCCAACTAAAGTTGGCAGTGGGCCCTTGTGATGTGTAAATTTGGAGGTGGTAGCATTTTGAGATAAGGTCAAGTGACTAGAACAAAGAAGATTTAAAAAATGCTGATAAGGGTGAGGTGCTTCATTTTGGTAAGAAGAATCAGAATAGGACATACGTGGTAAATGGGAGAGCATTGAGGAATACAGAAGAGCAGAAAGATTTAGGAGTAACGGTACATCGTTCCCTGAAGGTAGAAACTCACGTGAATAGGGTGGTGAAGAAGGCTTTTAGTATGCTGGCCTTTATCAATCATTGCATGGAATATAGGAGTTGGGAGGTGATGTTGAGATTGTTTAAGGGGTTGGTGCGGCCTCATTTGGAGTTCTGTGTGCAGTTCTGGTCGCCTAATTATAGGAAGGATATAAACAGAGTGGAGAGAGTGCAGAGAAGGTTGACCAGAATGTTACCTGGGTTTAAGCATCTAGAGTCTAGGGAGAGATTGGACAGATTAGGTCTTTATTCTTTGGAGCGTAGAAGGTTGAGAGGGGATTTGATAGAAGTATTTAAGATTATGAAAGGGATAGACAGAGTGGATGTGGATAGACTATTTCCGTTAAGAGGAGGAAAGATTAAAACAAGAGGACATGAATTCTTAACTCATTAAGGGGCAGAGGTTTAGAGGTAACATGAGGGGGAACTTCTTTACTCAGAGAGTGGTGGCCATGTGGAATGATCTTCCGGGAGAAATAGTGGCGGCGGAGTCAATTGTATTATTTAAGAAAGGGTTGGACAGGTCTATGGATGAGAAGAAGATGGAGGGTTATGGGCATTGTGCAAGGAGGTGGGACTAGAAAGGGGTGTTTGGTTCGGTGCGGACTAGAAGGGCCTAATGGCCTGTTTCCATGCTGTAATTGTTATGTTATAGGAAGCGAAAGTGGGGAATGCCCAGATGATTTCTGTTTACTGGTGAAAATTGCAATAAATAAATTATATTTTGCTTATTTACTCAATTTACTTCTGTGCTTATCTTTCCTTGCAAATTCATAACTGAATGTAACACACCCAGCAAGGAAAGGAGCAACTATATTGTTTCTCTGCCGTTCATTATACTTTTCTTCATCTGCTTTGAAACAAACTAAAATGACAACTTTATGAGTACACCCATGTGATTGTTCTTGTAAAACAATGTAAATTAAGTGTGATATAAATTTCAAAAATGATTTGACCCTGCTCGAAATAATCAGTTGCCTTTGTATAATTCTCATTATTTGTTCAATTATAAAACTTTTTTCATCTGGTGAAGAGCCATTTGTGAGGCTCAGATTCCAGATTCACTTGAATATACAGCATCAAATTGATTTACCAGCTTCATTTGTTTTTAATGATAATCTATAAATGCATTTGAAAATGGCTTCTGGCACAGATTTCTGATAAATGTGTTTGGTAAAGCACAAAGCAAGAAATAAAGATGTGACTGGAATAATTTCCAGGATTAAAGGGATACTTTGGTTCTTCTCTAATTATCATCCAGACACCATCAAGCAGATTAATGAGAGAATTCACAAATTATGCTTGTCTTTTCTGAATTAAAGTATCCAGTTTCATTGTAATATCCAGGGAGCCCTCAAGTGGCATGTTTTGGTTCTTTTCCTCCTTTTGTCAGCATGAGTAAGATCTGTATCGCTTAATAAAGGGAAAACATCCATACTAAATATAGAAACTGTGAAATAGAGCTGTGTTAGGCTTGTCATGAGGGTATGACAGTTCCCAATGTGACTGGAATTCCATACATGAAGCAAGAGCAAGTGACTTTAACCCAACATGGTGACTGCTATATTCAAATTGATAGCAGTCCTGTGTTATGGCAGTCTTCTGTGGATCTGGACATTGTACCCTCAGTTATTATACGACATAGATTTGATGGCACCAATGCTACAATATACCTGACCAATCCTGTTAATGTTGTGTTTTCAAAGTCCCACAGCAATTTTTATGTTGCTTGTTTAATAATGTGAGCTCTTGACCAAGATGGACAATGCATGATAATGAGAGGTATTAATTGGTTTCTGTATGACAAAAGCTTGAACTTCTACACTTTCTAATGAACAGGAGTTGGAGTGAGAGAGTCCAAGAGCTGACTTGTTTAAGTAGAGAGGCCATCTTGTGAGTGGGCCAGAGTTAGAGTGAGGAGTTCAGGCTTCAAGGAGAAGAGGCTGAGGTAAGGACAACCCTATTGAGGAACAGAATGTTCAACAAGAAGGCACAAAATTCTTTCTCTCTATTTCATAGACAGTGAGTATGTCAGCCAGGGCAGGGACATTCTCCTCTTGCAGAATGTTGATAGTCAGGGAGGCCAACAGTATCCCTGGTGACTTCATGTGTGAGGTGCTCCTTACAAACTGTCTTAGGGAACTGGAGCTGGAGCTGAATGAACTCTTGGTCGTTTGGGAGGCTGAGGGGATGATAGGCAGGTTACAGGGATGCAATTAAACTCATGTAGTTGGGAGACAGTCAGACGAGGGAAGTGGAACAGGCTGTCAGTGCAGGGCACTCCCTTAGCCATTCCCATCAATAACATGAATACCATTATGGATACTGAGGAGAGAGACAACTTACCGGGGACAAGGCATGGCAGTTAGGTTTCTAGCATGGAATCTGGCCTTGTGACTAAGAAGGGGAGGGAGGAGAATAGCCGAGCTGTGGTGATAGGGATTCCATAATTAGGGAGACAGATAAGTTCTGTGGAAAAGATCAAGAATACCAAATGGTAGGTTGCCTCCCAGGTGCCAGGGTCTGGGATGTCTCAGATCAAGTTCATGGTATTCTCGAGGGAGAGTGAGCAGGCAAACTTTGTGGTCCAATACAGGGACCAATAACATGGACAGAGAGGGCAACAAGGTCTTGCAAATAGAGTTCAAGGAGTTAGGCACTAAGTTGAAGGCAGGACATCCAGGGTAGTGATCTCAGGATTGCTACCCCTGCCATGTGCTAGTGAAGTTAGAAATGGGAGAATAATACAGCTGAACACATGGCTAAAGAAGTAGTGCAAGAGGGAGAGCTTCAGATTTCTGGGTAATTGGGTTCTCTTCCAGGGATGATAGGACCTGCACCAATGGGACAGTTTGCAGGGTGACTGGAGGGTGATGGCTACCGGCCAGAAGCTGTGTCGAGAGCGTCCTGGCTGGCTGCATCACAGGGTAGTATGGTTGCTGTTCAGTATTGGATCAGAGGTCCATCCACAGGAGTATTGAGTATTGGATCACAGGTCAATCCACCATAAGAGTGGCAGAGAAGATTGTAAAAGTTAGAAACATGTATTTTTGATTTTTGTTAATTTTGTGCCTATCCCTTTTAAAAGTGTTGTTTGTAGTGTTACTATAGTTACTATGGCATTATATGTCATAATATCTGAGCAGAGTGAATGTTTGCGTCTCATTATTCTGGAGGAGATGTAAGCTTGAGAAACTTTCCTTTGAATTCATCTCAATTCATCTTATTTTGTCTATGTTTTTTTATATCTGTTTTAAGTTGAATATCCCTATGAAAATCTCGATGCAAAGTTATGCAAAATGTTTATCTGTTTTATCAACAAATTAAAGCTACTTAAAGCTTCATCTACAAAATTTGATTTATTGGATTAAGATAGTTTTTCAGAATATCGATGCTCACATTTCCTAGAAGATGATGTTTTGAAATTGGGAAATATAAGAACGTGGAAAGTGTCATCTATAAGGATCTTTGGGATTTCCCTTTCCGCCATCAACGTGATCTACTGGGATCATTGTCTGAAGAGGGTTCACACAATCATTAAGGACCTCTACCACCCTGCACACATCATCTTCCAGTTACTCCTGTCGGAAAATAGGTGCAGAAGTATCAGAACCAGAACCACCAAGCTGAGAAACAGCTTCTTCCCACGAGCAGTGAGACAGTTGAATGACTGCTCATACAATCCCTCCAAGACTCTATTATTATTTCAAAATACTTATTTATTTTTATAGAAGTATTGCATATAAATCGCATGTAAGAATGTATGCCATGTCTTTCTGTGTTTGCATGTTTTTACACCGAGGACTGAAGAACGCTGTTTCGTCCAGTTGTACAATTGCATGATAATGATAAACTTGAACTAAACTTGCACTGAGAGTTGGGGGAATGTGCCCAGTGAATGAAATAATTTCTTGGATAATGAAAAGATATCTTAATGGCGTCACGGGTAAGAGTACATGTACAGTGATTGACCAAGCTAGTCTGATATCCACAGAATGAGAACTTTAACCATTCCTTTTACAAGAGGATAGGAATGACACATTTGAAAGAAAACATTTCTCCCATGCAATCCAGTAATGTGAACCCAATATTATCTTAAATGAAACAGTTGCCACTGTCGCTAGAACTGAATATGGAGTCTGCAGATTAGCTCTTAGAACTGTGCAGCTCTAGAGCCATTGTTACTTCTCTCTGTCCCATTAGTCTATATTTATAAATCAGTTCACTTGTGGGTCAGTAGTCAAATGCTTCCTATTAATTTAGTATATCTTGCTCTATTAAGAATCTATAAAGAATGCATAGATCTGTGAAATTACACCTCTGCTCCCTTTTGTACTGGAAACCATATGAAAAGGACTTGCTGAGATATCCAAGTGCTGAAGGCCCTTGGTTATTAGTGAAATTAACTACTGTAAGTGAAAATCTCACATGATATAAGAATCAGAATCAGGATTTATTGTCATGAACAAGTCATGAAATTCGGTGTTTTGGAGCAGAAGTAAGCCAATCCACCCATCGAGTCTGCTCTGCCATTTAATCATGAGTTGGTTCTTATCACTCAGCCCCACACCCTGGTCTCCCCGTAACCCTTGATGCCCTGACTAATCAAATACCTGTCAATTTCTGTCTAAAATATACCTAAATGGCCTTGCTTCCACAGCCACCTGTGGCAACAAGTTCCACAGGCTCACGACCCTCTGGCTAAAGAAATTTTCTGTTTTAAATTGATGCCGTTTTATCCTGAAATTGTGGCCTCTTGTCCTACCCCAGCCATGGGAAGCAGCTTTGTCACATCTACTCTGTCCAAGCCTTTTAGCATTCGAAATGTCTCTATAAGGTTCTCCTTCATTCTTCTATACTCCAACAAGTACAGTCCAAGAGCCGACAAACATACCTCATATGCTAATCCTTTCATTCGAGTAAATCTTCTCTAAACTTCCAATGCTAGCACATTGTTTCTCAAATAAAGCACCCAAAACTGTACACAGTACTCCATGAGGTCTCACTAGCACCCTATAATAGAGTCTCATCATTACATCCCTGCTTTTCGATGCTATTCCTCTAGAAATGAATGCCAGCATTGCATTTGCTTTCTTTACTGCTGTCTTAACCTGGAGGTTGACCAGGATAACCTGCAGGCGGACTCCCAAGACCCTTTGCACCTCTGAATTTTGAATTTTCTCCCCATCTAAATAATAGTCTGCCTGGCTATTTCTTTTGTTTTGTAATATTTTATTTATCATTTTAAATATATTTTACAATCAACAATCATAACAAAGAAAAAACATCAGAGAACCCCTACCTTCACCCCCACCCCTCTATATGTCCTACTAGCCAGAGAAAGAAAAAGAAAAATTAACGCAACAAAAAAGCATTCCAATGTCAGTGTTTACAGTAAAACATATAGAGACACCATAATACCACAGTGTAAAAATCTTTACAGAGGTCTACAGGCAAGCCAGTAGTGATTGAAACCTTATATTGACAGCAGTGAGGTTCCTACAAGCTCTAAATAAAGCAGTCAGATTTTTAGGAAGGTCTTAAATCCAACTGAGATTGTATGTGACTTTTTCAAGTGGGGTGCAGATATTCATCTCTGAAGACCACCTATCCATGAGTAGATGGGAGTCAGACTTCCATGTTACTGCTATGCACCTCCTGGCCATACATACAGCAATTTCTGTGAATTTAATTTGAGAATTAGTTAGCGATCTACCAACTGTGGTAAAATTCCCAAGAAGGCTCCTATGATCTGGGTTAGGGTGTCACAAATGTCATTCCAGAAGGGTCTCACCTTCATGCAAAGCCATTTTAATATAAAAAAGAACCCACATCTATACCACACCTAAAACACATCTCTGATCATTCAGGTTTATAGTTGTGCAACTTCTGTGGGTTGAGGTTCAGTTGATGGAGAAAATTATAATGGACCAATCTATAAATGGCACTGATAGTAGCCAACAAACTTCCCTGACACAGATCTGACCAGAGTGGTTCGTCAATTGTTGTGTCATAGTTTGACTCCCAACTCACCCTAGATTTATGCAAACCTGGCTTTTGGTTCTCACTCATCAATAAAAAATACATTCTAGAAATAAACATATGCATTTATTCATGGAGAAAAGTATTCCTTTTCAGTGAGTGCCCATTTATTTCTTGTACCAAAGTGTATGACTGTAACATTGTATTTCATCTGCCATCTCTTTGCTCATATTCTCCTTAATCTCTCCAAGTCTCTCTGCAATCTTGTTAAGCAACCTCACATATGGCACTTTGTTGAAAACCTTTTGAAAGCCAAGTACACAACATTCATTGCTTTGCCCCATGTATCCTGTTAGTTACCTCCTCAAAAAATTTGTAGTAGTATTGTCAGGCATGATTTTCCTTTAAGGAAGCCATGATGACTTGGACCTATCCTGTGATGCTCCTCTAGGTACTCCATAACCTCATCTTTGACAATTGATTCCAACATCTTCCCAACCACTCAAATCAGACTAATAGATCAATGGTCTCCTTTCTGTTGCCTCCTTCCCTTCTTAAACAGCAGAGTGACATTCACGATTCTCCAGTCCTCTGGAACCATGCCAGAACCCACTGATTCCTGGAAGATCATTTCCAATGCCACCACAATCTCTGCAGCAACCTCCTTCAGATCTTGAGGGTGCATTCCATTCAGTCTGGGAGACTTATCTATCCTTAAACCAAGATGGGGGAGAACTTAAAACAGGTTTTTTTGCAGGAAACTGGTATGGTGTATAAGGTAAGAAAGGAAATAAGAAGTAGTGGCATGGAACATATAGAGATTAAAGAGGAGGAACTGCTTGCTGCCTTACAGCAAATAAAGGTAGATAAATCCCCTGGGCCTGACCTGATATACCCTCAGACTTTGAGGGAGACTAGTGTAGAAATTGCAGGGGCCATTGCTGAAATGTTTAAAATGTCCTTAACCATGGGTGAGGTGCCAGAGGAATGGAGGGTGGCTCATGTTCTGCTGTTCAAAAAAGGATCCAAAAGTAGACCTGGTAATTAGAGGCCTGTAAGTCTGATATCGGTGGTGGAAAAATGAATGGAAAGTGTTCTTAGAGATAGTATATACAACTATTTGGAAAGACAGGGATTGATTCGAAGTAGTCAGCATGTTTTTTACATGGTAGATTATATCTAACAATATGGAACATAGGAAGTAGGAACAGGAGTAGGCCAAAAATGGCCCATCGAGCCTGCTCCGCCATTCAATATGATCATGGCTGATCTAATTTATGACCTAACTCCACCTACCTGCCTTCTCCCCATATCCCCTAATTCCTCTGTCATGTAAAAATTTATCTAACCGAATTTTAAATATGTTTAATGAGGCAGCCTCAACCACTTCCCTGGTTAGAGAATTCCAAACATTCACTACTCTCTGGGAAAATAGAGATTGGAGGGTAGCTTATCTTGTTCCATTGTTTATAAAAGGCTCCAAAAGTAAATCAGGAAATTACAGGCCAGTGAGCCTGATGTCAGTAGCAGGTAATTTATTGGAGGGTGTTCTGAGAGATCGGGTATACAAGTATTTGACAATAGACAATAGACAATAGACAATAGGAGCTGGAGTAGGCCATTTGGCCCGTCGGGCCAGCACCGCCATTTTAGATCATGGCTGATCATTACCATCAGTACCCCTTTCCAGCCTTATCCCCATAACCCTTAACTCCGTTACCCACAAGAGTCTTATCTAACTCTCTTTTGAACATAGTCAGCGAATCCGCCTCTACCACCCTCTGTGGCACAGCATTCCACAGATTCACACTTCTCTGGGTAAAAAAATGCTTTCTCATCTCCGTCCTAAAGGGCCTACCCTGTATTCTTAAACTATGCCCTCTAGTCCTCGTCTCCCCCATCATTGGGAACAAGTAATCAGACTTCACCTTGTCTATCCCCCTGATGATTTTGTATACCTCAATCATGTCCCCCCTCATCCTTCTAAACTCCAATGGATACAAGTCCAGTTTTTCTAGCCTTGCTGCATATGACAACCCTGCCATCCCTGGAACTAACCTTGTAAATCTGCGCTGCACACCCTCTATAGCTAGTATTGTCCTTCCTCAAGTTTGGAGACCAGAACTGGGCGCAATACTCCAGGTGGGGTCTCACCAGAGTTGATTAAGGATAGTCAGCATGGCTCTGTGCGTGGTAGGCCATGTTTAACAAATCTTATAGAGATTTTTTGAGGAGGAAGTAGATGTAGGAAAGGCTGTGGATGTTGTCTATATGGACTTTAGTAAGGTATTTGACAAGGTCCCACAATGGGAGGTTCGTTCAGACACTAGGTATCTATGGAGAGGTTGTAAACTGGATTCGAAATTGGCTAAATGGGGGAAGATAGGGAGTACTAGTGGACGATTGCTTCTCAGACTGGAGGCCTGTGATTAGTGGCTGGCCTCAGGGATTGGTGCTAGAACCATTTTTTTTTAGTACTTCATTTTAAAATGTTCATGCATGTAGTATATAGACTCCATATACATCCATCATCTTGATACAGATAAATACTGACTACAAATTTTTTTAACTCTCCCTAACCCCAACCCAAAAATAAAATCAATCATTACATAAATATTAATCAATTATTATTAATATTTCTTTGGCTTGGCTTCGCGAACGAAGATTTATGGAGGGGGTAAAAAGTCCACGTCAGCTGCAGGCTCATTTGTGGCTGACAAGTCCGATGCGGGACAGGCAGACACGGTTGCAGCGGTTGCAGGGGAAAATTGGTTGGTTGGGGTTGGGTGTTGGGTTTTTCCTCCTTTGCCTTTTGTCAGTGAGGTGGGCTCTGCGGTCTTCTTCAAAGGAGGTTGCTGCCCGCCAAACTGTGAGGCGCCAAGATGCACGATTTGAGGCGTTATCAGCCCACTGGTGGTGGTCAATGTGGCAGGCACCAAGAGATTTCTTTAGGCAGTCCTTGTACCTTTTCTTTGGTGCACCTCTGTCACGGTGGCCAGTGGAGAGCTCGCCATATAACACGATCTTGGGAAGGCGATGGTCCTCCATTCTGGAGACGTGACCCATCCAGCGCAGCTGGATCTTCAGCAGCGTGGACTCGATGCTGTCGACCTCTGCCATCTCGAGTACTTCGACGTTAGGGATGAAAGCGCTCCAATGGATGTTGAGGATGGAGCGGAGACAACGCTGGTGGAAGCGTTCTAGGAGCCGTAGTTGATGCCGGTGGAGGACCCATGATTCGGAGCCGAACAGGAGTGTGGGTATGACAACGGCTCTGTATACGCTTATCTTTGTGAGGTTTTTCAGTTGGTTGTTTTTCCAGACTCTTTTGTGTAGTCTTCCAAATAAATATAAAATAAATTTATATTTATTAATATTATATAACTCATTTTTGCTTCCTTGAATGCCCTCCCTTTTACTTTAGCATTAATTTCCTTCACCCATAATTGTCTCATTTTTCCATTCACAACTTTCCTTCCATTTAGTATGTACCTACTCTGCACTTTCTTAATTTTTTCCAGAAGCTCCAGCCATTGCTGATCTTCCCTAATAGGGTGCCTTTCCAATCAACTCTGGCAAGATCTTATTTCATGTGACTGTAATTTCCTTTACTCCACTGAAATAACGGCATATTGGACTTCAGCCTTTCTTGCTATGATGTGTGTGTACAAATTGATATTGTTAGTACTTTGATTGTTTGGATAGGAGCCTTTTTTTTAAACAGGCAGTGGCCTTGTGGGAATATAAGTTTCCAGGACAAGGTTAGCTTCTCATTGTAAGAAAAGACATTTAAAAATATATTCAAAGTGGAAGAAGTCTAATTTAGATTCCAATGTATTATTATTCACATCATTAAATAATAGTGTTTCTGGAGATGATAAATCATTGGATAGGATATATTTTTAAAAAATCATAATCCTGATCATGTTGGATTTGTAGTTTCATAAGGCAAGATTGAAGATGGATTGTAAATGAAATGTCACCTTTGATGAGTTTTCTGATGACAATTATATACTTTAAAGCAGTTGTTTATTTGAATTGTGTTTACGGGCAGAATTAACAAGAATTAAAATTTCAGGCTAATCAGGTATTCAAAGGCCATGAATGTGAATATTAACTAGCTGTCGCTCACAACGCTGCCTGATAGAATGTTCACACAATTTTCTTTTTTTTAGTTTTTAGTATTTCTCTTCAATTCGGTGAAAGGCTACGTCTTTTAAGAGACAACAATGAAATTGAACCATAATAAATGTAATAAAACTGATCACATTTGTTCGGATTCATATGTAATCTGCAAATATTTCATGATTTTTAAAAATTAATTAATTGAGATCCAAGCAAGCCTGAAAACTCGATGTGAAGAGACTGGCAAGTGGAGCTGTGTATTTTTAGCGATGTTCTCTTCTGAAAAAGAGGCAGTTCACGGTTGAAAATTTGAATGAGGCATTCAATTCATGATGAAGCGACCATAAATCAGAAGTGCAAAAATGAGGAGTGACCTGGTGAAAACACTGCGGGTTACTCTATCCACTCTAATGTCAACTTGCCCTCTGCTTCATCCAAACCTGACCTGATAGCTGAGTTATTACAGAAATAAGACAAATTTTTTCCCTTCCTAAACTAGTGATCTGCAGTGGAGCATTTGGTTGATCCCCACAGGTCTCCTTAATAATTTATGTTCAATAAGAAAAGCAAGTCAGCTGTGATATCAGAAACTTACTTTGGACAGGAAACATTGCTTCTCCATCAGCTTTGTTTGTTCACACAAAATCAGCTAATACCTCTGCCATCCATTTAATTAGAACAACTGATTCAAATACAGGTATTTGTAAGAAGAAAAATAATGTGATTTTCAATTATTGTTCAATTATTACTGACTGCTAAAAATTCATACTATATTCATACCATATTCCATTGAAATAAGACAAATAAAATGGCACCATACAACATATTTAAGGTATTTACAACACATATTTGTAATTACCTGTATTTATCGAGACAATTATTTTAAAAAGTGTTGTCTTACAGTTAATAATCTCAAGAATTTATATAAATTGAATTATTTATCATTACTAAAAAAAGGTTGAGGAAGATTTTTTTTAATGGATCGATTTACCTATAACTTTGGTGGGAAGTGTTAATTTTATTAAGATTAACGTATTTCCAAGAATACAATATCTTTTTTAAGCATTACTTATTTTAATACCTTAAGTTGTAGTAAAGTACAACTAACCTTATTAGGTGAGGAATTGTTAAAAAGTTAATTTCTATAATATATTCTTTATTATAAATAGGAACTCCTAAATGTGGAGTTCATAAATCTAGACAGAGGTGGGAACTAGATTAAATATTGCAGAGATTGTATGACTAACAATATTAATGTAAGATATAGATTAGTTCCATATAACTTTTTACATCAGTTATATTTTACACCACAAAAATTGAATAGATTGAAATCAGATTTATCAGATCAATGTTTTAGGTGTGGTTTAATGTAGGAACTTTTTTGCATTCAACTTGGTCTTGTACCAAGGTAAGATCTTTTTGGGTGGATTTAGGAAACACTTTGGAACAAGCTTCAGGTGTTATATTTCCTGAAAATCCAGATTTATTTTTTATTGGGAAATATTGAAAAACAAGGCCTAAATTAAAATTGTCAATATATCAAATAGAATTTGTTAAAGTTGCATTAGCAGTGGCAAGAAAATCAGATACACATTTGGGTATGGCAAGATGGAATATGGAAATTCAAAGTTGTATTCCTTTGGAAAAAATTACATACATTTGAAAAATAAATATGCTATATTTTTACAAATTTGGCACCAGTATACTCAAACATTAGGTTTAAATTTGTAATATTGATCTTCCTGTGCCTCAGGACCTGCGAAAATTTCCTCTGAATTGTATTAAAGAACTCTGTTTAAACCTGTGTGTGAGATGACATCCCTCAGTGCAATTCTGAAAGATTTTTTTTTAAATTTTACATAAGTATATTGTAACTTTTATATTAATTATTTTGAGGGTGGAGTGTTTGCTTTTATCCTTTCCTAACCTGTTGTACACACATTGTATTCCAGCTATATTTAGCAGAAGAAACTTTAATGGGTTTTTTACTCTGTCCAAGGTACTGAAATCAGATGCAAGTCATCAGTTGTTGCCCTACCTGAGATCAAAGAACCATGGAGCATTACAGCACAGTTGGCCCTTCTAGTCTGTGCCAAAATATTATTCTGCCCAGTCCCACTGACCTGAACCCAATCGATAACCCTCCATACCTCTCCTATCCATGTACCTGTCCAAATTTTTCTTAAATGTGAAAATTGAGCCTGTATTCACCAGTTCAGCTGCAAGCTCATTCCATACTTCAACGACTCTCTATGTGAAGAAGTTCCCCCTAAACTTTTCCCCTTTTACCCTTAACCCATGTCCTCTAGTTTGTATCTCACCTAACCTCAATGGAAAAAGCCTACTTGCATTTAATCTGTCTATGCCCCTCATCATTTTGTATACCTCTATCAAATTCTTCTACGCTCCAGGGAATAAAGTCCTAATATATTTAACCTTTCCCTATAACTCAGTTCCTGAAGACCCAGAAACATCCAAGTAATTTTTGTCTGCACTCTTTCCATCTTATTTATATCTTTCCTGTAGTTAAATGAACAAACTGGCACACAATACTCCAAATTTGACCTCACCAATATCAGAATCAGAATTTATTGTCATGAACAAGTCATGAAATTCCGTGTTTGCAGCAGAATCACAGAGAAAACATTCATATTATAACCATCTTACAACATTACTATAAATTAAAAAAAAGAGTAGTCCACGAAAAGTAAGGCAGTGTCTTTGTTCATCGATTATTCAGAAATCTTGTCTTGTACAAATTGACTAACCTCCCATGTTAAACTTGTCAAACACCTTATGGAAGTCCATGTAGACAACATCCACAGCCTTTCCTTCATTAACTTCTTGGTAATCTCCTCAAAAAACTCTATAAGACTGTTGAACATGACCTACCATGCACAAAGCCATGTTGAATATCCGTAATCAGCCCCCGGCTATTCAAATAATTGTATATCCAATCCCTTAGGACACCTTCCAATAATTTACCAACTACTTACCAGCCAAATTAGTTCAGACTAGAGTTTCAACTTGGAACCTTGTATAATTCAGTCAAGTGTGAAATAAGAGTCAGTGTGCATCCACTCAGCTATCAAAAATATCAAAGGAAATCTTGTTTCGATCACATTCTCCAGTTTAAATCCAGTTTAAATCAATACTGCTTTTCAAACAAAATGCCACCCACAAAATGAAGCCAGTGGAAATCAAATAAAGACACTACACATCTTGAGGACTATAAAAAGCACCCCTTTCCTGAAATGTCTAGTATTTGCGCTGAAGTACGCTGGCAGCTAATCCTCACCACTTACTACAGTACTGTACACAAAAGGGCTGGAGAAAGTCAGCAGGTCATGCAGCATCTAAAGAAAGTAAAAGGTAACCAACATTTCAGGCCTGAGCCCTTCTTCTTACCTTGATGAAGGGCTCAGGCCCCAAACATTGGTTACCTTTTACTTCTGACAGATACTGCATGACCTGCTGAGTTTCTCCAGCAATTTTATGTATTGCACTTCAATCACAGTGTCTGGTGACTTTCCTGTTTAAAATCACTTACTACGGTAATTTAATTTATTAGCTGCATCAGGGTAATTTTAATAGTTTAAACACCAATCATTCATTAATTGGTTTATTCAAGACAAAATCTTTCACTTTGACCCGAACTCCTCAGTTAGTGGAAATCCCTCTATAAAGTGAATCTAAAAAACATGTTTCTGCCTCATAATAATTCTTTTCTCACTTTAGGCTTTTGATTGTCACTGAATACTTAATAATCAATCTCTTTATGGACAAATGGTGCCAAGATCTCATCCACCAACAATGGAGTATTGCTTTCAATTTTGGCCAATCATGCAACAGGAAGTTGAAGAGGATACAGAGCAGATTTACAAAAATGTTTCCAGGACTCGGGGGGCCTGAGATATAGGGAGAGGTTGAGCAAGCTTGGGCTTTATTCCTTGGATGAGGAGTGATCGCATAAAGGTGTGCAAAATCAAGAGAGGAATAGATCAGATGAATGCGCTGAATCTTGTGCCCAGAGAAGGGGAATAGATTTAAGGTGAGAGGCCAGAGATTTAATAGGAACCTGAGATATAATTGTTTTGCATGAAGGGTGGTGTGTCTATCGAGTGGTCTGCTGAAGGAATTGGTTGAGGTTAAAGAAAAAATATTGGATGGATACATGGATCAGGTAAGTTTAGAGGGATAAAAGCCTAACGCAGACAGGTGGACTAGTATGGATAGGACATTTTGTTTGGTGTGGGCAAGATGGGCTAAAGGGCCTGTTTTTACATTGTTTCACTCTATAATATTCTAGTGAATACATTTCAGAGACCTTAACAAGCTCAATGAAAATTATGCTGAAATATTAAATTGAGCTTAGCTAAATAAATGTATGTTACTCCTTGAACCATTAGAAATAGAAGGTAAAAGAGATGAACAGGGTGTGCAGTGCTAATTTTTTAGATGCTAGAGCTCACCAAAGATTATGGCGGGGTGCCCAATGCGCCATAATAAATGGCAACAAGGATGTCGCGCAAGACCTGGCTTTGGTGGCTGTTGTATTTGGCGTTCTATAATTGGGAGCAAACGCTAGGATGAGGAAAGAGGATGAGTGGAAGAAACGGGTTCCTTGTCTATCCAGAATAGTGCTCAGCAGTAATGGGGGGTGGGCAGAGTGTGGCATGACACTCCAGCCTATATTTAATGTGCGTCCACTATTAAATTGTTAAATTCCCCAATAGTTAAAATTCCTTGCTTGTTTATTTTGCCTTTTTATACAGAGGTGGCGGAGCAGCTCTCCGGTGAGCTCTGATAGCACTGCATCCCTGGAGATGAATAATAAAGTATTGAGTGACAACAAAAAGCCTAAAATGAAAGAAGGATTATGAGGCAAGGACATGCTTTTTCTTAATTCACTTGATAAAGGAGCTCAAGTCAGAGTGGCGAACTTTGTCTTGAATAATCCAAGCAGAAGCATTTAAAGATGGACATCATTACCAAATACACCAGATATGAACATTGTTGATGTATTTTTTTAGTTTACAACATTCTAGCAAAGGTTTAATATCCGTAATTTAGATAAGTTGCTGAGTCTGAGACATGCCCCTCTAGTTAAAATTAAAAATGTCTGGGAACAGGATTTAAACCTTTCATTATTGGACGAAGTTTGGGATTTAATTTTTAAGATGGTTAATCCTACATCTTTATGTGCCCGTCATTGTTACAATTTCAAGTTGAACATAGGGCCCATTTGTCTAAAGTCAAATTATCTTGTATCTATTCTTGTTGCAATAAATGTAAGAAAGGAGAGACTTCTTTAATTCATATATATATATAACCATATAAAAATTACAGAACAGAAACAAGCTATCTCGGCCCCTCTAGTCCGCACTGATTTAAGTGAAATCCTCCAGTCCCACCCACCCGCTCCCTGTCTGTAACCCTTCAATCCCCTCACACCTTCTCTTAAGTGACAAAATTGACCCTGCTGCAACCACTTTCTGAGTGAAGAAGCTTCCTCTCATGTTACTTCTAAACTTTTTCCCCCAACCCTTAACTCATGTGCTAGCTTTGAAAAATATTAGAGGGATGCATGCCAAACTTTATCTTGAATGTAAATCTAGAGCCTTGGTTCTTCATACAACTGGAGAGGATGATATTCTTTTAACTCCATTTGAATGTCACCCTCTGTCTTTTGCCTCTCGCTTGGCTAGACATGCAATATTGTTTAGATGGAAAGATGCTGCCCTGCCCATTCATGCTCAATGGATGAGGGTCCTTATGTCCTGTATAAATTTAGAAAAGATCCATTACTCAATTAATAACTCAAATATAAGGTTTCAAATGCTGTGGGGACCATTTCTGAATTATTTTCAAAACCTCTAAGCACAATATTAATTCCAAATTTTAATACTTGCCATTTCATTTCAGGAACAAAATAGATTTTTTTCTTGAGTCGTACAATGTTGATTTGGGGATGGGGTTTAGAGCCACACTATGCATGATAAAATTTTCTTTTTGATGTATTATGTATGCAGTATATATGCTTTATAGTTTGCTGAGTTATCTAATCTGTCATTATTATTGTGCATTCCATAAATGTTTTTCATATGTATTTTGTGAAAAATCAATAAAAACTTTAAAGGATATCAAGGGACTTCCCCTAACAGGAGTTCAGGTCAAAGTGGCAGACTTTGTCTTGAATAATCCAAGCATTTAAATATGGACGTCATTACCAAGATAGAATGACAAAGGCGTTAAAATAATAAAGTGGTTATAAAAGATTAACTTTATTTTATAAGCACTTTATTCTATTGGCCTCGAACTTCAAAGAAGAAATGACAATAAGTTTCTGCTCCGTAAATGGTTATATGGTTATATATCATTCATTTGGAGTGGAAATTGTATCAGTTTTTCAGCTATCTTTCGTTTTAATTGCTGTTCCCCTCCAAAAAAAAGTTGATAAAACAGATGCTGATTTGCATAACTCATGCAAACAAGAGAAAACCAAGATTTTTTAAAATTTATCTTTGTAATTCCAAAACCTTATTCTAAATCTTAGGCAGGTAGATGTCTGTCAAAGAATTCTTTCAGACCTGTGACAATCGCAGATTTGAAAATTTCAAATGACACCATTTTGTGGAGCTAGCTTCACTTCGTGTGGGAAATTTGTTTCTGATTGCTTTTCTAAAAGGTTCAGCTTAATGATTGGATTCTACCTGCATAAGAATGTTTTTTTTTAATTCCAATGCTACCAGATAACTATACTTCCATACATTAAACAATAGCTGTCATATTTTAACCATTCATTTATGCTATTCTCTTCCTGTTCTTTAGAAAGTTCCATGTTTCCATTACTATAATTTACTACCCTAATTTAGGATCATATATAAATTGCAAGTACAGCACTGTATTCTTTCAAATAAGTATAATATATATCATATTAGGATCACCCATTTGCATATACTACTGATTAGATGACCATATTCTTTATTCCCATTGTTCATCTCATGGCTGCCAACCAACTACTGGGCCATGTCACAATATGATTTCCATTTCTTATTTTTTAATTTTATGTGAAATCTTCATTGACGACATGGATATTACTTGGAAGCACCTCCAAATAAATCATTAAACCAAATGGATATTGGCCACCCTTTGTATTATCACTGGATTAGCAAATACTTGCCTCTTGTGTGTAGGGTTTGGTTAGTTTTAACTCTCAAAAAATCTTTAATATTTCAAACTGATTAGGATCTGCCTACATTCTGGATTCAAAAGAGGCACGGCAGGAGCAAGGAAAGCAATGTCGTCCCAGGATGTGGACTGTTATAATTTGACTGTCACTCTCACATATAATTGGGCAACAGATTTAACATCAGCCAACAGAAGCCTCGATGTGATGGCTATAATAGTTCAAATTAATTCAACATATTTAGCCTTTTTTTTATTCATATCTGTAGTTTATACAAACTACTTTAAGAATCTCATTGATCTTGACCTTCCTTTTTGCACAATCCTTGTGACATCTTTTAAAATTAGTCTGTAAATGAAGAGTACTTTTTATAGATACAATTGTCTAGATATTTCCAGCAGAATTATATGTATTTTAAATATATTAAGCAGAATTTAGTGCTCCAACGTAGCAAATAAATAAAATGCAGTGTGATTTAGTGAACCAGGAAAATAACTTAAAAAGTTGCATTATGTGGCAATAATGCTCAATAATAATGCATTTTCATAGCCTATAGCATTATTATTTTTATTACTCTTCCAGGCTTCAAGTTACAGGGCAGACAAAATGAATGCAAATCCACAACTTATAAAATAGAATATGCGAAGGATAATGTACGCCTTCTTGTGAGCTCTGTCCACAATTTTCTCATGGTATTTTGTTGGCATTTGTAAATTATCAAGACTTTGTCATAATTTACTTTACATTGCCCTCCTTAATATTTGAGACAGACATTTATTTCCTTGATTTGCCCCTGTGTTCCACAGTTTTAAATTGGTTATCGAACAATTCACATGCGATTAAAGTGCACACTCCAGATTTTATTCACAGCTATTTGTCTACATTTTTGGTTTGACCATGTAGAAATTACAGCTCTTTTTATACATAGTTCCCCCATTTCAGGGCACCATAATGTTTGGAACATTTGGCTTCACAGGTGAATGTGAGTACTCAGTATGTTTAATTACTTAATTGGTGCAGGTAGAAGTATAATTTTCAACATGAGGGCCAGAGTTGTGCCACTGAAAGTCAAATAAGACATTATGAGGCTGAAAAACAAGAGCAAAACAGTAAGAGACACCACCCAATCCTTAGGATTATCATTAAGAACATCATTAAGAACAAAGAGCATACTGGTGAGGTCAGTATTCGCAAAGGAACTGGTAGGCCAAGGAAGACGTCCACTGCTGGTGACAGAAGAATTCTCATCATAATGAAGAAAAATCCCCAAACGCCTGTCTGACAGATCAGAAGGCAGGTGTAGACGTGTCAATCTACAGTCGCAGAATTGTGGAAAAAGGTCTTGTGGATAGATGAGACCAAACTGAACCTGTACCAGAGTGATGGCAAGAGCAAAGTGTGGAGGTGTAAAGGAACTGCCTAAGATCCAAAGCATACCACCTCATCTGTGAAATGTGGTGGTGGGGGTGTTATGGCCTGGGCATGTATGGCTGCCAAAAGGTACTGACGCTCTTATCTTCATTAATGAGACAGTGGCAAAATGAATTCTGAGGAGTATACATTAGAAATATCTTATCTGCTTAAGTTCAAGCAAATGCATCAAATTCATTGGACGGCACTTCATCCTACAGCAAGACCATAATTCCAAACATACTGCTAAAGCAACAAAGGAGTTTTTCAAAGCTAAAATCTGGAAGATTCTTGAATGGCCAAATCAGTCACCCGATCTAAATTCAATTGAGCATGCCTTCCATATGCTGAAGAGAAAACTAAGGGGACAAGGCCCTGAAACAAGCAGGAGCTGAAGATGGCTGCAGTGGAGGCCAGGAAGAGCATTACCAGAGAAGATACACAGCACCTGGTGATGTCTGTGAATCACAGACTGCAAGCAGTAATTGCATGCAAGGGATATGCAACAAAGTACCAAGAATGACTACTTTAATATACCGTATATTTTGGCGTATAAGTTGACCTTCAGATAAGTCAGGTCCCCATTTTCAGCCTCATTTTCATGGTTTTATCATATATCAGATATATGTTGACCTCCCACTCCCACCCCCAACAGAATTTCAGCAAGGAACGTGCTAGAGACTGGTGTCCAGGCCACCAAGCAACAATCCAAGCTTTGTTACAACACCCCAATCACCAAGTGACAAATCTGTAAATTAGGCAAGCATGGAAAAAAAACCTTTACTTCTGACTGGGAAGATTCCAAATGGAGCTGGGGCCAAGTCTTCAGCACGACCTGCAACCAGAGTCAGTAACGGCGACTCCATTCTCAACATGGGTGCAGTGCTGTCCGCATCGAAGAAATTACCTCGCTGCCAAAGTGTGTTCGATGCTGAAACCACGGCTACGTGTCAGCTCCTGGTCAAGAGCAGCAACCTTGGTCTCCCAGCAGGAGCGATGAACTCGGGCTCCAGGGCAGGAGCAGCAACTTCAGGCTCCCAGTCAGGAGTGGGGACCTCGAGCTCTGCAATTGTCAAATATCTGAATGGGTTATGGTGGCACCTGCCAGAGGGGAGGTGTCAGGGAGCGGCAGCATCGGTGGTGGGGAGGTGCTTCGGGTCGTCATATGCTGAATCTACATCGAGCAGTTTTTCTTTTTGAGTCGAATTTAACATCTCAAAAGTGTATCTAGTGTATAATTTGAGCCCCCCCCCCCACCCATTTTTGATTGATTTTTGAGGATTTCAAGGTTCGACTTATACGCAGAAGTATACAGTACATATCACTCGCTCCTTTTTCACTGGCATTCCAGTTAATTGGTTGTGTAGTGTCCCAGGATAAGAAGTCTTTAGTGTCGTTTCCAATGAGCCACCCTTAAATGGGACACTACTTGTTTTTCCACTGAACACAACTCATCCCCGGGGATCGGAATATTATAACTTTAACTGGAAGCAGGTGACTTTCTGCTGTCCCTTTTCCACTGATTTAATCAGCACGCCGGCATCGGCAAATGACGGGGATATGAGTTGGGGCAGAGGCGCTTAATCCCAGGCATAATCTGACACCAACATTGGGACAAGTGCTGCTTTTCCACTGGACCCTGTCCCACTAAATTCCCAGTTAATTCCTGGGACAGGGTGCCAGTGGAAAAGGGGGTGACTGGCATGTCCCAAATATTATGCTACCCTGAACTGAGGAGAAAGTTCTGTAATTTCTACATGGTCAAACCAAAATGCACTTTAATCACATTTGTTTGATCACAAATTTAAAGCTGTGGAGCCCAGGGGAAAATAAAGGGGGATAAAATTGTCTTTGTCCCAAATGTTATGGAGGGCCCTGTATATTCAATTAAATTGCTGTTTTACATTTCTATACTATCCATCTATTATTGAGTGTGAACAAGGTAACATTTAACAACATGAACTGCTGGCACTTGAATATCCCAACACACATGCACACATTTTACAATAACAGCATGCATATGATGTAGATATTGATGCTTTGATATCAAACCATTGGCTCAGCTGGATTGGTTAGCAGGATTAATAAAAACACAAATTACATTCAGGAGTCATAAAACCAAGACTCCTGAAAAACGACTCAGATCTAAAACATCTACTGCGTTTTACTTTCTATGGATTCTGCATCATCTGCTGAGATTCTCCAGGAGCTTTGTGTACTGCAGTGCTTGATTTACAAGGCAGTACCATTAACTGTGATGCATCTCTTCCAAGCAAGCTCATTCCCTTGTGCGCTCACTTCGAAAGGGAAAGCAATGAAGAACTGTTGCAAGCCCAGTACACCCTGGTAACTCTGTGTTCCCAGTTGACGAGAAAAGAATTTCAATGCCCAAGATCAACAAGGTGACAGGTCTCAATGGTGGCACTGACATCTATCATGATGAAGTGCTTCAAGAAGCTGGTTATGAAAGGCATCAACTCTTACCTGGACCCACTTCAATTTGCCTATTGTTGCAACAGGTCAATGGAGGATGCCATCTGGTTGGCACAGGAACCCCAACATCAGTGTTGTTCATTGACTACAGCTCAGTGTTCAACACCATCATACCAGGAAAACGTGACCACTTTAAACCATCTGGATTTCTTATGTCCCTCTGCAACTGAATCCTCACCTTCCTCACTGGCATTCTCCAATCAATGGGAACATCAACTCCTCCATGCTGACCATCAACAGCACTGCAAGGCTGCGTGCTTACATAAGAAATAGGAGCAGAAGTAGGCCATCTGGCCTGTCCAGCCTACTCTGCCATTCAATAAGATCAAGGCTGATCTGACGATAGGCTCATTTCCATTTACATGCCTTTACCCTCTATCCCTTAATTCCCCTACTATGTAAAAATCTATCCAACCATGTCTTCAATATATTTACTGAGGTAGCTTCCACTGCTTCAATGGGCAACAAATTCTATAGATTCACCACCATCTGGGAAGAGTCGTTCCTCCTCATCTCTGTCCTAAATTATTACCCTGAATCTTGAGGCTACGTCCACTAGATCTAGTCCTCCCAGTAATGGAAACAGTTTACCTACCTCTATCTTATATGCCTTTCATAATTTTATATTTTTCTTTTAGATCCCCTCTTATTCTTCTAAATTCCATTAAATACAGTCCCAGATGACTCAATCGCTCCTCATAGGCTAAATACCTCATATCCAGAATCAGCCTGGTGAACCTCCTCTGGACCACCTCCAAAGCCAGTACTATACATCCTTCCTCAAGTAAGGAGACCAGAACTGCACACAGTACTCCAGATACAGCCTCACCAGTGCCTTGTACAGTGCAGCATAATCTCCCTGCTTCCTGCTTAGTCCCCTACTCTACTCCCTGTACATCCATGACTGCATAGCCAAGTCCGTCTCCAACTCAATGTACAAATTTGCTGACAACACTGCTGTTGTGGCTGAATAATTGGAAATGATATGTCAGAATTCAGAATGGAGATCCGGTGGGGTGGTGCCATAACAACAATCTTGCTCTGAACATCACCAAAACCAAAGAACTTAACGTTGATTTTAGGATATAGAGGCCAAAGTATCACACACCTGTCCATGTTGATGGGACGGAGGTAGAGATGGTTAGTACCTACAAATTTCTGGGAGTCCACATATCAGAAAACCTCTCCTGGAGCCATCTTATTGAAGTAACCGTGAAGAATGTATACTAACGTCTCTACTTTCAAAGAGTCTGAGGAATGTGGCATTTCATCGAGTACTCTATCAAACTTCTCTGCATACACAATGGGAAGTATACAGACTTGATTGGGAATTAGATTTACCAGAAACACAGAAGTCTCCATAAGGTAACAAGCATAGCCAAGTCCATTAGAGGCTCTAACTAAAGACATCAATGTAAGATGCTGACTCCGGAAGGCAGTTAACATCATAAAGGACCACCCCCCCCCCCCCCCAACCCAACCACCACCACCCTGGTCACAACCTCTTCTCACTGCTACTTTTATGCAGAATGTGCAAAAGCCTGAAGACCCACTCCTCCAAGTTCAAGAACAGCTTCTTTCCAACAGCTATCAGGCCCTTGGACACTAATTAGGAACTGCTCTGATATCACAAAAGGATAATGCAAAGTCACTTTTTTTTGCATTAGGTTATTATCATTTTTTAGTACTTATTGTCTCTTTTTAATTCAATTTAGTTGTGTTTGTAATTGATTTTTTTTACATATAAAGTATCTGTTCAGATGTAGATTCATTTCAGACAGTTACATTTTTGTAAATCAGTAAAATTAATTAAAATATATTTTAAGTTGTGGCTATTTTTGGAAGTTTAATGTAATGAATTTTTTAAATTAAAATTGCCTTTAATTTAAATTAACAAAACCAAGTTAAAAAAGTAAGTGGTGATGGTGATAAGCTTCCTATTGAATACACAGATTATTTTATCCACAGCACATGGTGGACTTTTAATATTTTGTGTTTCAGCTCAGGGTCCAATTAAATATTTGGTGAAGGTAAAGAAAATCATAATTCTTAAATATTGCTTCTGATATCAAAGTTGGTGCTCCTACTGCAGAGCTTATTGACCATTGCAACTGAGAGGGCTGTCAAGTGAAGGATGTGGCCTGGAAAGTCTCCAGATTTTTTTGTTTGTCAGAGAATGATTTTCCATTCTTATTCACTTGTCTTGCCGCAGTTCTGTCGATAAGTGCCAGTGGCTCCTTGTAATCAAATTTTCAGCCCTCCTGCAATAGGCATGTAATTGATCTGGCAACCACAAACTATTGTAATAGGCTTGCCCATGTTACCCTCAGAGTAGTGTCAGCAGATGTCACTGATTAACGCTTCTTTAAATGAATTTTTAGACCGACTAACTGGACAGAAAAAAAAACAGTTCTCACAATTTACAACATATAAAGGTAAAGGTCCCATTATTGTAGCATGCATCAAATTCTTTAATTCTTGTCCACCGTAAGGCGGACAGAATCGCCACTTTGTCCAGCTCCCCCTCACAGAAACCTACAGCGCCTGGTGTTCCAAGGCAAACTCCCCTCCAAGTAATGACCAGTCCTGAGCTTCCGAGATCAGACAATCTCAGGCGAATTCAGGTTATTAGGTGCTGGTCACAATTAATCCTGATAAAATTGCTGCTGGGTTCCCATTTTCATTTTTATTTGTTTTATATGTTATTATATGTTATATGTTATTTATTATCTTCTCCTGTGATAATTACTCATGTGACTCTTGACCCATGATCAGCATTCCCTTGCACACAAATGAAAATAATATTGATATATATTCTAGACCGAACAACTGCCAGCAATGCCAGCTTCTGGAATGTCACTATTACCACAAGAACCATATTTTAATCTGTAGGTGGTAGGAAATGTAAATACCAAGACTAAATAGGATTTAGATGTGACTGTTTTAGTTTCCTTTTACAGTTTATCCTGGTGAAATCTTTTTTTTAATTGATCTGGAGATCTTTACCCATATTAAAAGAATAATTATGATTTGACCAAAGAATTAATATTTCACCTATTTGGTTCCAGCTACAAGATTTTTATCGACAATTGTGCAATTTTGTTGAACTCCTTTACTGTAACATCCCTCATTCATAACAGGAATCAGCCATTAACTATTTGCAGCCATATGACGGTTCTCAGGATTTTGGATGTTTTCCAGAATTATTAATGTTGCTCTCTAGCAACCACAATCTGTTGTTGTTCAATTCAGTCAGCTAATTAGTTTAACCTTGCTGTGATATTAATGCAGGTAAATTATATTTGAATAGTGCAAAGGTTTGAGAAAGGGTTGTTTTTTATTACCATATACACTCGTGTAATTGTCGAGTTTTTTTAACCAATTTTGCAGGTCAAATTTTGTGGAGGGGGGGTGGTCAACTTTTACACAGGTCATACTTTTGACCACAGTTACTATCTACATCCTTTTCTATAACCGTGATACTAACCCTGACCAGTAATGCTACCTCCCTCCTCCCTTTCTTCCTCCCATCCTATTTTTAAAACGTTTAAACCTTGGTACCTGCATCAGCCAATCTTGCCCTTCCTCCAGCCAAGTTTTAGTAATGGCCACGACATTGTAGTTCCACATACTGATTCAAGCTCTGTTTATTCCTAATTATTCCCCTTTATTCCTAATACTATTAGTGTTGAAATAGACACATTTCCAACACTTCAACTGACTACCTTTATGTTTTGTCCCCTGCCTGTCCTTCCTCACCAACTCAGGGCACATAACATCATGCTTTTGTCCTTCTACCCTAATCTCTGCACTCACATTCTGATTCCCACCCCCCCCCCCCCCCCCTCTGCCAAACTAGTTTAAAACCTCCCCAACAGCTCTAGCAAACTTGCCTGCCAGGATATTGATCCCCTTCCAGTTCAGGTGCAGCGCATCCTTTTTGTACAGGTCAGACCTTCCCCAGAAGAGATCCCAATGATTCACAAATCTGAACACCTGCCCCTTGCACCAACTCTTCAATCACAAATTCATCCGCCACAACTTCCTGTTCTTACCCTCTCTGGCACCTTTGAGGTCCAGCTTTTAACTTCTTTCCTAACTCCCTATATTCCCTATTCAGGACCTCATCTCTACTCCTATCTATGTCATTGATCCCTATGTGGACCACGACATCTAACTGCTTGGCCTCCCTCTCCAGAATGCTATAAACTCAATCAGAGACGTCTCTGACCCTGGCACCTGGGAGGCCACATACACATCAGTTTACTGTACATCAGTTCAATGTGTTTTTTTGTCACATGTAATAGTGAAATGTTTATATGTTTAAACTCAACAAATGGCTGACTGAATCTACTTCAAACCAGATTCATGACAAGTTGAAGGGTCAGGTTTAATCCTATTAAAGTAAAAGATCCACCACAAAATATTAGTTAACTGATAGTTTGTGATCTCACAGGTTGCAGAAAGTACTTATACATCTACATTGTTCTGCCTACGGGAACCCAAAACTGTTAACAGAGTGGAAATTCCCATGCATCTAATCGGAGACCCAGCTTGTCCCCCTCAGGAAATGACTGATGAAGGGGTTCACTAACCACTATGCAGTCAATCAATGGCAGTGTAGCTTTAACTTCCATTTGAGCTCAGCAAGGATGGTGGTGGAAAATGCTCTTAGATGTCTCAAAGGTCGCTGGAGGTGCCTGGCCAAGTGACATGATATTTGTACCACTTTTTTTTATCAGACGTTGTTGTTACCTGCTGTGTTCTTCACAATATATGTGATATCAACAAAGAACCCCTCTTGCCTGAGTGGAATACTAATCTACTCAATCTCCCTGAGGAGCCTGATTGGGTTGCCTATCAGGGTGCACCAGATGATCCATGAGGCAATTATGCCCCTTCTGTAAACAATTTAAGCTAGTTTAGTAAATGTATATTGCATTCGTTGGAGAATTGTAGTGAACAGGAGACGTAAATGAAAATAAAAGGATTTAATTCAACTGCATATAACTATTTACAACTGTGCAAATAAACAAAACACCAAGAGGAAGGAGACACAGCTGGAACAATATCAGGGGACAATGGATCCTCCATGTTGTTCAGAAGAGCAACCTGATGTGCTGAGTGACTTGTGCCCTAGATGGCATAGCACAGATCAAAATATGCCCAGTCGAAATGCCCTCTGCCACTCCTGCCATTGAGGTCGTTTGCCTGGTTGTATTTCTTACACAGGCATTTCTGTTTGCTTATGACCTGGGACTTGTCCCGAGCAAAGCTTCGGTCTCTCAGTTTTTTGAGTAATCCTCTCTAATACTGGACCATCCCTCACCGTACCCATTATGTGGCGGTTAATTTCATTCTCGAGGAGCTCAAGAATCTCTGTATCACTCCAATTCGCAAACATCGTGGCCGTTAGATGTTGACTCCTGACTGTTGGTTTAAAATGTTCAAATCTCGCACTGAAACATCGCACACATTGCGCATCATCAAAACGTCATGTTGCTTACCCAAGTTAGTCCCAGAATGCCAGAAGTGCCTTTTACACAGCCGACATTCCGGGGCTGTTACCAGGTCTGCTGCCGGAAAAAAATCCAGGATTGAATGACACCCCACCACCCCCAACAAGCCCCCCCCCCACACTCTGTCTCAGTGCTTTTTAGACAACAGGTGTTCCATTAAAAAGGAGCAAATGTTCCAGAATGAAAGGGCTGTGTAAAAAGCATAAAAGTTACCTTTGATTGTAACACTTGTGTCCAGACTTGTCTCTGTGAACCCACTGAACCTGGTCCTTTCCAAACACAACAGCACCTGAATGAGAGGGCTGAGGGAGGAAGGGAGAAGAGGCAAGGAGAGGAGCACAGGCCAACAGCCAAGAAGCCAGAAGTGGACATGGGTAAGTGAGCAGGAGATAAAAGCTGAGAAATGATCAGGGGAGAGGTGCGTCTCTGTGAATGCAGATCTGGAGGAAAGGAGACAGAGAATTTAAGAATCTTAATCCTATTCTAAGGACCACATGAAAACAGGCAGCAAAAGAGCATTGTAATGCTATTCATTACTGTCGTCTCTCTGGATGAAAAATTCAATTTTGTATCATATGATGGGACACTTGTAGGATATATTATTTCATACCCACATGGTGTTAATTTGAAACTGTCAAATCCATTTCACTTCAAATCACTCTCACATAATTTACAGAGAAACAAATTTTTCTTCCAACCTTTCATTACTCTGATCTGTTCAATTCTTTGGTCATGTGGAGAAAATTCCACATGACCTTTTGTGTTAAGAAACTATTGAATTAAATTGGGAAGACTAAAACATCAAAACTCTTTGTTTCCTTGTCTAATCTAACTATCCAGTGAAAAGATTACCACCAAATATAAATTAAGCCTAAACTGGGTGTTGGGCAGTACAGCTCTGTTTCCATTTTTTGCAATAGACATGCAAAATTGGAATAGTTGGAGGGTATCGAAGCATTGTCTTGCTGTGCCAGCAGCTTTTTTTTATTCTGCCCTGTCACTGCTTCTAGTTTCCCAATTGACAGACCTGAAAAAAGTCATCGATAGCTATCTTTTGCTCTATGTCAAGAAACTGAATAAATTCACTTCTATTTCTTGTGATTTCTATTTGCAAATGTGTTCTGCTGCCATGGAGCAGAAAATAAAATAAAAAATATTAAGTGCTGACGTTAAGCAGGTTTTCACCAAAAGCAGGTTAAATAGTCCAATTTGCAGTAAGTTCATGCAACATGTAGTGATGTGGAGATGCAAACAATCCAGAAGTAACTTCAGGTCAGTGTGGCATGAGATGATCACTGTGTCAGCTGGAGAGAAATTAAGCCCAAGTCTCTGCTTATTTTGCAAAGTGCACATCTGTAGATTCCGGGAGAGGTTAGATTCAAGCTGATGCTTTTGATCAGTAACCATTTGACCAAGAGCATCACATGAGAAATGACTATGTAATGTAATCGAGGTTTCCTTAGGACCATATCTATGATTAATCAACTGGAAGAGAATTAATAGAAATAATGTAAGGCTTGAAATTGGATCTATTAGCAAATGAAAATAATTCCTCCAGGCTAGATCACTAAAGTGAACAGACTCTTTCATGTACCATCCACCTTAGAGTGCTGGCATTTTCCCAGCATTAGTCGCACATTTAATGATGTCGCAAGTCATGCACTGCATATTTTTTTTCTTCCACTGCCAGCATAAATTGGGGGTTTTAGTTGTACGTTACAACCCTTGTTAAACAATCACAAATCTAGGACATTTAGCATTGAGATCATCAATGTGACATCAATTAAAGGGTGTTTACTCTTACATTGGTACCTTATCTACTAGGGGAAGTTTTCTCTTCGGGCTAATTCTTCTCCTAACCACATGAAGCTACAAGCTTCGATCTCTGCCTCATTGATCACACTGCAGTGGTGTGAGGCCACTGACTTCAAATGATTTGACCAGGGCAAATATATTAGGACCCTGAATGGAGACAGCCTCTCTGTTGTCAAGGATTTATGTAACCTGCCCTTGTCATGCAATCTTTAGACGCAGAAGCATTATGATTCTGAGCATTAATGCTGAGATCTTATGCCAAACAACTTGCTAGATGGAGCCTAGCCAACATTCTGAATAATGCACTCACTTTTTTAATACAATAGATCATAACAACATGAAGATTTGAGAACCCAAATCTATTTGTTCTTCCAACGGTCCTAGTCTTATAACATCATTGGAAAAAAAGCTGTTCAAGGATGACCACTAGACACTCATCCAACCTTAGTTTGATGTCCCAGTGTAGACTAGTAAGATCAGATGAAAGTTCAGGGAGAATTTTATCTCGAGGCTGGAAGGTATGAGGAAAGAACAGGAGTGTCGGAAATGAGCCACATGTATTGCACTAAATAAATTAAAAATACAGCCTATTTATCTAGACAGGAGATTTCAAATGCAGCAGGTCAAATGACTACCATCTGTGCTGCAAAATTGCATGGTTCTAAAAGCATCTTCCTTATATACTGTAGCATAATATTGTGCTGTAGGATACTCAATCCTGTAGCAATCATATTGTTATGGACACATCGGTAATCTCTAATGGCTGGCACTACTGTGGCTAATGCATGTATCCTATTGCCTCAGGAGTTACTGTGGTTTGATTACAGGTGCCTAAACTCTTATCCAGAATTCTGAAAACCAGTAACTTCCAAAAACCAGCACTTTTTTCAGTAGATGACATCTGCTCATCAAAGATGGAGTTTGGCACCAAACATGACCTGCTGCAACCTTCACTCAACTCACATGTATACCGTCGCATTCGACCTCTGAATGGCCATATGCTGATGCCCAATCAGCATCCAGAGTCGGCCTGGCAGCAGCTCAGCGGCTATTGTTGCTACCCATAATCCCCTCAGCTGAAACCGCTGTACTGCGCCAGCACAAATGAACCAAGAAGGGAGCCGTTCCCCTGGCGCTCATTCAGCAGAGGGGGGTTGGGGGGGGGGAAGAGAGAGACAGTAGTGTGTCTTGGACCGGCAATGGGGGGGGGGGGAGAGAGACAGTAGCACAACTCAGGTGGGGGGGGGTGAAAGAAACAATTGTGGAACTCGGATGGGCAGGGGTAGAGAGACAGCAGTGTAACTCGAGCAGGCAAGGGGGGAGAGACAGCAGTGCGATCCAAGCGAGTGAGGGGGGAGAGATGGCAGCACAATGCACGATTCGAGGGATGGAGATGCCATCGCAACTCAGGGGGACAGGCTTAAAGGGGCTGAAATCAAAATGATTCCGAAATCTGGAAGATTCCGAACAACGGCAGGTGTCTGGTCCTGACAATCCCAGATTAAAGGTTAGGCCCCTGTATAGCATGCAACTTTGCTTTAGATCAACTGGGGTATTTTAAATTGTTCTTTAATTTTAAACATACAGCACGATAACAGGCCTTTTCAGCGCATGAGCCGGTGCCGCCCATTTACACCCGGTATGATTTTTGAACAGTGGGAGGTAATCGGAGCACCCGGAGAAAACCCACACAGACACAAGGAAAATTTACAAACTCCATACAGACAGCACAGATTTAAACCCGGGTCACTGGCATTGTAACAACGTTGCACTAACCACTACCCTAACCTTGCTGCCCCTATGCAGCTTCTGTGAGAGTCGAGAGGAAAACATATAGTCAAGTAATAAGACCATAATAAGCTCATTAGACCATAACTGTTTACAGCAAAAGAGACCATCAAATGGACTGTTATGTCAGCCTTTTACCAGTGCAATTCAAAACAAATCCCATTGCTCTGTTCCTTTCTCATAACCTCCTGCCTTTGTCTCCTTCGAATATTTATTCAGCTTCCCCTTAATTAATTTAATGATTTCTGCCTGGGGCAATGCATTGCAAACAGGAATAACTTTTGATGTAAAAATAAATCTCCACACCTGTCTCATCACTCTTTAAGTGACAATTTAAATTGATGACAACCCCTCTCATCGCTATTTACATCACCAGAGGGCAGCACGGTTGGCATAGCAGTTACAGCGCCAGCGATCAGAACCAGGGTTCGAATCCAACGCTGTCTGTAAGGAGTTTGTACATTTTCCACATCTCTGGGTTTCCTCCAGGGCCTTCGGTTTCCTCCCACCTTTCGAAACATACCAGGGGTTGTAGGTTAATTGGGTGTAATTGGGCGGGACGGGATCGGGGGCCAAAATGGCCTGTTACTGTGCTGTATGTCTAAATTTACATATAAAATATTTAGAAATTTAAATATCTTCCCCAACCCCTATGGCACAAACTGAAAGTTGAAAATTCTAGAGCTAGGCACCATTCGGGAAGAGAGAAACAGAGTTAACATTTTACATCAATGACCTTTTATCAGAATGATAAAAGAGGGGGGAAAAAAAGAGTAGCAAAGAGAGGGAGGGGTGGAGGGAACAGGGGAGACCTCTGGCCCGAATGTCAGTAATATATCTTTACCCCCTTTACCTCCAGCATCTCTGTGTTTTTCCAGAGATTAATATTGTCCGTGCCGACGTAACAAAATTGCCTTTGGTACTGCCTGCCTAATGATACCTGATCTGTCTGGAAGAGGTGGAAATTGAGAGATGAATGAGGACAATCAGGGGGAGAGAGAGAAAAACACATTGGAACTGTGAGATACAGATCAAAGCATTTTCTGGAAATCTGAAAGTTAATACAGTACTAGAAATATGAAAGGCCTAGACTTGAAATGTTGGTCATTTTTTACTTCATATGATCCTGCATGACCTGCTGAGTTTCTCCAGCACACTTGTGTATTCAGTCCTTTCCAGATCAGATGAGGTTCAAACACTGAAGAACCCACCTTGCCAAGAATCAAAAACTGAGATAACATACCAAAGACAGAGAACCAGCCATTGCCTCTCAGAAGAATCCTTCAAACAACACTTTGTCTTCAGCTCATGTGCCTAAGTCTCCACCTCAAAGTACACAATTTTAACATTGAAAATGCCAATGAAAAGCTGAATGACTCTGGAGCAGATTAAATCCTGCTGGTACTAAAATATGTCAAGTAGCCACTTCTGGTCTGAATTTATGACGACATCTCTCTCAGATGGGAAGTAGAATGCATGCATGCAGAGGCACATAATCATAAACATTTTGGCTTTTCTTCCTCGATGTGCAGTAGAAACAGAATTTTTCAATATTGTAAAGGCCAATATAGATGGAATTTTGAGAAACAAGAAATTGAAGGATCACATGGATAGCTTAAAAGTGAAGCTGCGTTGAGATTAGCTATGATCTTATTGAGTGACGTTAAGGCTCCTGCTTTCTATATCGTTTGTACACATGTTTGAAAATGGAAATTCAGTAATTGAGGGATCTCCCTAATAATCAAAATGATCACTTTTTCAATATTCCAATAAAGAATGAATTTCTCCCAGTGCAATAAAGGAGATTCTTGAAGTTAAGTTTAAGTTTAGTTGTCAAACATACCTCGTACAGTAATGTTATATCTAACATCACATCCCTTTGAGAGTACAATTTACAGATTAGAGCAGCATGAGAGCACCTTAGTGGGTTTCATTTGAGAGACTAATGACTGCACAGAAGAAACTGCTTTCAGTCTGTTGCCACATGCTTTCATATTCTTAAGCTTTCTTTCTGATGGGAGGAGAAAGAGAAAAGAGAGTGTGTCCAAGGTGTGATGGAACTTTTCGAAGGTTAGCTGCCTTTCTGAGAGTGAGGATATGGTTCTGGCATTTACTATCTTCTGGAGTTCTGATCTTGAGCAGATCAGGTCCCATACTACATTGTATTACATCCAGCAAATAGGCTTATGATAGCACACCTGTAGAAGCTGTTGAGGAACAAGGGGGACATGCCAAACTTCCTTAGTCTTTTAAGAAAATAGAGGTGTCAGTGTGTTCTTTTTTAACCAGCACATCAATGTGCTTGTCCTAGGTTAAATCATTGGAGATGTTTATTCCTAAGAACTTGGTTTCTACTCTTTCAACTTCAGTGCCATTTATGTGAACAAGGGTGTGGATTCTTCCCCCTCTCTTGAAGTCAACCATGGTGTCAACAGGAATCTTGAAGATGGAGTTGGAATGGAATTTGGCTGGATGTAGAAGGAGTTTAATAAGGAACTGAGGACACATCCTTGAGCACCAATGTCGAGTGTGATTGTGGATTTTGTTATCCATCTTCACTGATAGCAGTCTGTTGGACAGGAATTCAAGGATCTAGTTGCACAGGGAGGAGCTTAGACCCGGATCTCAAAGTTTGGGAATGATTTTGTTCGGAACAATGATTTGAAGGCAGAGCTGTAGTTTATGAACAGTTGTCTAACCTTGTCATCCAGGTGTTCTAGGGCCAAGTGGAGAGCTGAGGAGATGGTATCTGAAGTGGATGTGTTTGTCCGGTAGACATACTGAAGTATGTCTAGGCTAGCTGGCAGATCAGAGCTGATTTGAGCATCTCAAAACCCTTCATGATGGTCGATGTCAAAGCAGCAATGTAGACCTGTTAGTGCTGTTACGATGCTGGCTTTCATTATGCAAATGTGGACTTTGGCCAATTGTGGAGAGAGATTGAAGATATCTATAAATATATCCACCAGTTAATTGGCACAGGTTCTCAGGACCCATCCCAAGACTCCATCTGGGCCTGTTGTTTTCCGCAGATCACCCAATGGAAGGTCTCCCTGACTTCAGCAGCAATGACCATGGGTGTGACATCACCTCCAGACCCCAATTAGAATATCTCCTCCATAATCTCTATCAGTACCAGAGCACTACAGAGCTGCTTCTCTACCCCTGCATTACTCACTTTGCACCTGTGATTCCATAGCTCGGTTTGACAACAACACAATTTACAAATTTGTTGACAATACCACCATAATGGGCTGTTTAAAAAGGGGCAATGAGTCAGCGTAGAGGAGGGAGATTGAAAACTTGGCTGAATGGTGTACTAATAACCTATCACTCGATGTCACCAAAACCAAAGAGCTAATTATAGACTTTAGCAAGGGAAAAGCAGAGGTGTACAATCCAGTGATCACTTGGGGATCAGAGGTAGAGGGGGTCAGTAAATTTAAATTCCTGGGACCTTTCATGGACCCACATACCAATGTCGCTATGAAGAAAGCACATCTGAGCCTCCACCTCCTCAGGAGTTTGCGGAGGTTCAATATAACCTTGGCAAACATCTACAAACGTGTAGTGGAAAATGTGCTGACTAGCTGCATCATGGCCTGGTATGGGGGCACCAGTATCCCTGAGAAGAAACCCCTGGAAAATGTAGTGGACGCAGCCCAGTACTTGACAGGCAAAACTCTCCACACCATCATAGAATTCTAGATGGAACACTGCCATTGGAGAGCAGCAACAATCATCAAGGATCTGCACCACCCAGGAAATGCTCTGTTCTCGCTGCTGCCACTTAGAAAGAGGAATAGGTGCCACAAGACTCGCACCACCGGGTTCAGGAACATTCACTACCCCTCCACCATCAGACTCCTAAACAACAGACTCAATCGGAGACTCATTTGAGGATTCTTACTTTCCACATTATTTATTATTGGATTTTTTTTTTCTGTATTTGCAGTTGTTATGTCTCTGTGTTTCTTGGGAGGCATCTTAAATAACTTAGAGATGCAAGATTCAAATAACAGAAGAGATTTTACTTACTAAATAACAGCAGTCAATTGTTTTCTTTCTTTGTTTACATTTCTGTATTCAGCATATGTACCTTTTTGAGTATAGAAACTCTGCCTGCCCAGCAGGAAAGAGAAAATAATTTCAGGGTTATATGTGACATTATCTGTGTTCTCTGACAATAAATTTGAACATGAACTTTAGTAGTTGTGAGTGTCTCATCCCTGATTGCTCCCTGTTCGAAGCAAGCATAATCTCATCGAGGAATACTGCACTGTTGTATTCTGATCCACTGGGATTTGCTTTGTTAAGGGGTGGCCAAACTGCAGCTCTTTGACATATAATGTGCGGCTCGCGGAAATACATGGCTAAGAGAGGAATCCTATAAGCCAACATTATATGTCAAAGAGCTGCATGCTATTGGCGGACTCTCATCTAGGTCTTGGCTGCCCCCCAACCAAGTTCCCAACCACACCCCCCCACCCGGCTGTTCTCCCATCTGAGCTCCCGACGCCCCGGCCAACCTCCCATCTGAGCTTCTGATGCCCTGACCCGACTGCCCACCCATCAGAACTCCCAGTACCCTGACCCCAACCACGGACTCTCATCTAGGCCTCAGCTGCTCTCCCATCTGAGCTCCCAACGTTCTGACCATGGACCTTCGCCTAAGTCCTGCCCATCCAAGCTCCTGACCCCTCGAACGATGCAGTCAAAATTAGTGTGAGAGTAATAGTCAACCCACTAAATTGAACCCTAAAATTGGTCCACAAAATTCGACTATTATGTGTATATACAGTGTGCATACTGTATATTCTAAAACTAGTGCAAAGTAGCAGTTTAAAAACTACATACATAAATAAATATTAAGTACACCTACATGTATTTTTAAAATATTTATATAAAATTCATTTAAGAGTAAAAACATAATATTTTTTCATGATTTGCAGCTCTCAGACATCTGAAGTTTAGTGTATGTGGCTCTTACATTAAGTAAGTTCAGCCGTCCCTGCTTTAGGTTCTGAATAGGTACAATAAGCATGTTCTTCACTGTGTGACAGATGAAAGAAAATGCACATGATCTTGACTTTCCGTATGCTGCACATGTGCATTTTTTAAGACTTAGATCCAAGTTATCATTGATACCATCATCGAAGAGGATAAATTTTAAGATAAGCATCTTAAAAAAACAAAATTATGTACTCTCCCCACCTTGGCAGCACCAACTCCCAACAATCAAGATCCTAGAAAGTATGAATGTCTTTCCACATGTTAACAATCACCTCTTTATGAAACCATTGAGAAATTAACCACCACCTCCAGACACTAGGATTACAAACTCATGCCTAGCTCACAGTCGACTAAGTAGCAATGATTCCTGTCTTCTGGTAAGCTTCAATGCTCACTCAAACAGAAGGAGTATGTGGTGATATGTTTCCTCCATTATATAAAGTTATCATTGTCGGTTGTATATTTGGAGCTGGCCTCCCCCGTGGTCCTGGGCCATAAAGGTTGAGCCACCTTTCCCTTGCCACCATTCCTATCCTGGGATCTGGGCCAGCAAGATTCTTCTGTGTATTAAAGCCTATCGTTTCCTCAGCTTGTCTCTGTAGTTACTGGTAGTTCCCTACAGAGCAAACCAGCAATGTACCTCTGGACTCAATCATGTAAAAGCAATAGAAGCAGTCAGCATGGCACAGTTAGCATAGCAGTTAGTGTAGTGATTTCCAAAGAAGGCGCTGCCATTCCCCTGTGGGTGGTGGAAAGATCCAAGGGGGCGGTGAGGGAAAAGGGGGCATTCGGAACCTTCAGTATTGTTATGATTCATTCTGCTGAAAAGTTTGATGAAGAAGCCAGTGCAGTAATTTTCTGGCCAGACTCGGGGTGGGAGTAGTGAGCAAAATAATCGACGACAAGGTGTTCTCACAAGAGCTGGTCTCAGTGGCTGCCATGCTGTACTGGTGTCGCCACCTCCCCCCCCCCCCCCCACTCAGCGATGACTCTAACCAACCCCCCCCACCCCACTCAGTGCTGCCGCTACTTCCCCTCTCAATGCCACCACTAAACCCCCCCCTGCCGGTGCCATGGGGGGTGGGTTGCTTGGGATGTGCTCTAGACCCCAAGGAGGCAGCAGCCCGTAAAAGTTTATGAACCACTGAGTTGATGCAATACTGTTACAGTGCCAGCGACCAGGGTTCAAATCCCATGCTGTCTGTATGGAGTTTATACATTCTCCCCGTGTCTGCGTGGGTTTCCTCCAGGTGCTCCAGTTTCCTCTCACTCTTCAAAACATACCAGGGATTATAGGTTAATTGGGTGTAATTGGTAGTCTTGGGCTCATGGGCAGATAGGGGCTGTTACTGTGCTGCATGTCTAAAGCAAACCACACCCTATCTCAGAAGCCAAAGAAATCCCCAAGAAGACAGTAAATTACATCTGTCACCTCCTTTCTCATTCTCCAAAGATGGCCATCTCTTCATTATAAGCCAAGGTTGTAAGTGAATTCTGATCTTTGTTTCCTTTGGCTAAATACAAATCAGATATCCACATTGAAGTTTATCTGATCTAGATTCCTTGAGTGACTTTGCTAGTTCCTTAACATATCGACTTTCTTTTTTCTCATTGTTCACTTGAAAGAGAAAACTAATTTGTTACCTACTGTGGGACCCTCTTGAAAGAAATGGAGTAGGAATTCATCCTCAGTGATTTGCACAAAGCATGCAGTACAGTAGCATCAGCACATTGTGTCTCGTTCTGAGTTTCTATTCCACTTTAACGAGAACAGTTGAGAGCTCAGATGGGAGACCAGCTGGGGCCTAGATGAGAGTCCGTGGTCGGGGTCAGGGTACTGGGAATTTTGATGGGCTAGAATGAGCCAGTTTTCATGTTTCTGCATCCTGTTGTCGGTGCTGATCTCAGCTGCCTTGAAATTGATTCCTGGTTGAAGGCACGAAACACTTTAACGAGAACATTTAGTATTTGATTGTGATTGGGGGCCTACAGGGTGGGAGAACATTTTAAGGCTTGGAGTTCACATAATTTGAGACATGTGTTGAAAATGCAAACAATTAAAATCTATTTTGCACTTTACATGTTTGTGATTCACACTTTGGCTCTTTTTACATTGGTGAGTCATTTGAGTGTCTGAAGTCACTTTGCATGATCAATTGAAATGCTGGCCTCAATAATCCATATCGTAGTTTTGAAAATTATCAGTTGGAAAATATTTGTTTGGTTCTAATCTCGCCTGGAATGCTGTTTAAAAAAAAATGCACAGAAATTATTAAATGCAAGATTTGAGAAAGGGTAAGATATAATATGGCAATATTAATCAGCTGATTAATTGACAAAAATACTGCCTATTATTGATCTCCAGTAACATTCATTTAGTGATAAATTTAAATGATAATTACCCACTGATGTCATAGAGTTCTGTGCTGAGACGGACAACTAACTGCATGTGGAGTTCATTTCTTGCAATTTTAAAGTGAAATTACATCTATAGGATTACTCAGCTTTATCTAATTACTGTCGGTTGACATTATAACTTGGGCAAACAGAAAATAATATATTAATATGAAACTGGGTTACAGCCTAACAGAGTCTCTTGTAGTAGAGATTGCAGATAAAAATGAAATCTGACAGAAAAGATAGCAAAGGAGACCTTTTTTTGTCTGCTGACACCCCATTTTTTTTTCTGTGTGAACTTAGCAGTTATGAAACAAAAGTTTGAATAGAAATTTGTGAAAAAATGTTTCTTATTATTTCAACAAAATTCAATCTTGGAAGACTCCCGTAAACTTCTACAGGTGTACCATGGAGAGCATTCTGGCAGGTTGCATCACTGCCTGGTATGGAGGTGCCAACTCTCAGGACAAGGATTAACTCCAGAAGGTTATTAACTCGACCTGCAACATCGCAGGCACCAGACTTTACTCCATCGAGGACATCTACATGTGGCGGTGCCTTAAAAAAGCAGCCTCTATCCTCAAAGAACCCCACCACCCAGGTCAGGCCCTCTTCATTCTGCCACCATCAGGAAAAAGGTACAGGAGCCTAAAGACGAGCACTCAACGGCACAAGGACAGCTTCTTCCTCGCTGCCATCAGATTCCTGAATAATCAATGAACCAAAGACACTGCCATACTTTTCGTGCACAACTATTTTTAAATTTTTTATAGTAATGTTGTAAGATGGTAACAATATGAATGTCTGCACTACAATGCTGTCGCAAAACACCAAATGTCATGACTTGTTCATGACAATAAGTTCTGATTCTGATAACACTTCAGTCAGCCATTTAGAGATAGACAGTCGCTACTGGCCTTGCCAGCAATGCGCAGAAACTGAAAATTTAATAAATAAAAAAAATAATCAAGTCCATCAATTGGGTTCCTATTCAGATTAGCACAACCCAAGCGCTGTCCATGATCCCTTCGTAATTGCTTGCAGTGCCTAGAAAGTCTTCACAAATTTTGTGATTTATTGCTGATCTTCTTTTCACAAAAATGGGCATCTTTATATCCAGAGGAAATGGAGCATAAAGTGGAATTACGACGCCGAGCAGCACAGAGGCCACAGCCAAGGAGAGTTCACAATTTCCTAACAGAGTACACACCCCAAAGTTAAATAACAACATTTCTCGGGGGAGTTTGCAGAAGAAAGCTTCACTTCACTTTAATCTTACAAGATGTCCTGAAATGGTCTGAGGGGTATTCTTACATAGTGCTTAAAAATGGAAGCAATTAAAGTTTACGTGCATTAAGGAGATTAGCATTTCAAGGTGAACCAACAGGGCAGAGGGATGACCCAAAGTTCAAGGACAGAAAAGATTTTCTCTCCACCTATTCCATGTTCACTGATCATTAAAATACTGCCTAATTCTAAAAATCTCAAACAAAACAGAAAATGTTTTGTAGGAATTGTGAAAGACAACCAAGAATGGAGGGAAATATCTGTTTCAGGATAAAATGAAGGAGAGTTAAACTGATAATGGTAAAAGAGGATTGTTATAAAACTGGGTTATGATTGACGATGAAGGGATGATGAGTCAATGTTCGAGAGGAACATACCCTTCAGAAAGAAGGAAATGTATTTGATCGTGGCCATAGATTGGAGTTGTTAGTAATAGCAGAAGGTGATCATTGAATAGAGAAGTTATTGGGTTGGGAACTCCTGTTCTGTCAAGTAGTTCTCACTTGATGTCATCCATATTTATCTAGCGGAAGCCAAGGCATCATCTATCCTCCTCTTCCCACTCCCACCCCTTTACATGACGTATGAGCCAGTTTTCATGTTTCTGCATTCTGTTGTCGGTGCTGATCTCAGCTGCCTCGAAATTGAAGGCACTAAACAAATTACATAGAAGGAGGTGTGGCTCATGCCGTCTTCAAAATTCTGTCCCAAGGAACTTCTAGCCACATGAATACTGACCATTGTCTCGTGCTCCCTCTTTGATTTATTATACTGCCTCCAAATACCCATGAGCAGAAAACTTCTCAAACTAAAAGCAGGCAATCCAAAAAAAAACTACTGCCTTCACTCTGTGCTTCATTCTATATTCCCTCACCACCAACTGGATTGACTTCTTTGGTAATTGTCTAAATCTGAACCAGAGAAATGTTACAGTTCTGATTTCATATTTGACCACTCTAACTCTATTAATGCCCCAGCTCATTTGCCTCCTGAAACAAACATCCCTCCCTTTGTTAACTCTAGACTTGACTGTTCTAGCATTCTCTCAAGCAAGCTCAATAAAATTAGACATTTTTGGTTAGAGTTGGGTAACTTTTGGGAAAGAATCGCAGGGGTCAAATTCCCACAGGATCCAATATTATTTTTATTGAGTAATATTAAGATTATAAAACCTAAATTAAAATTAAATGTGTATCAGATTGAATTTGTGCGAATTGCTTTAGCAGTTTCTAGGAAATGTATCTTGGAAGTCAGATATAGATTTAGGTATGGGAAGATGGCATGCAGAACTTCATAGTTACATACCATTAGAGAAGAATTAAATATTCTGGAAAATATCGCGCCCTTATTTACTCAATGTGGGTATGTACATTTAAGGCTCTCTGAAGGCCCCACTTCTTGGCAACCTCCAATCAGAATTTATGATATAAATATTTATTATCTTGGTATTCTCTGTTTCCTCTTTATTTCAATTTTTTTGTCTTATTTTCAAACAAGGGTTTTGGTAGGGGAAGGGGAGGGAGGTGGGAGGGAGTGGAGGCATTGGGTGGAGGAGGGATTTCTTTCTCCTTTTTTATATGTGTCATGCAATTTTTTTAATATAAATTCTCAAATTATATGCAATGTAATTCATAGTGTGATTTAAAATTAATAAATGAAATAGCCAAAAAAAGCAAGCTCAATGAAGCAGATCGCTGCAGCGCACATTCTAGCTCACGGACATAAACTATGTGCTCGTTGGTTTCAAATTCCTCCCTGATCTCTCCCCACTCTGGCCTCTGTTTGAACAACTTTTTGAAATGTCTGTGTTCCTAGAATCTCTCGCACATCCCCAATTTTCACAGTTCCACCTTTGGTGGCGAAGTCTCCATTTCCAAACCTCTCGGCTCTGGATTTCTAACTCAAACTTTTTGTTGGCCCTCCATTAAACCATTTGTGCCCATGTATCAGATTTTGCTTAATGAGGAGGGAGAAAGCAGCTGCATAGAGTACAGTCAGTAAGCAACAACATCAACGTGTTACAGACTTCCACGCCTGAACACAGCAATGACCTTTGCTGGAGGTCAGATGGTAGCACACCTCACCAGAGGATACGATCATCGCAAATTAAAAGATGCCGCAGTGATGTATGTGGTATCAATATCAGTAATTCTTAAATCTGGCATTTCATAATTCAGTCATTTGTTCTAATCGGATCATACGACTTTCAGAAAACTTTAAAAGATTTTTGAAAAGATTGTAATGTTGGTCTCCAGCACATTTGTTCTCAAAGAACATGAGATGAAAGGTGTAGTTTAGTTGCCTGAAGCAGATTGATAATAGAATTAATCAATTGAAGAGCACTTGAGAATCAATTACTGAACAGATTCCATAAAATCCAAAGCTCCTTAAACATTTCTCTCCTACTGAGAATATTTCAGATGTATAATGTGCCCCAATCTCTAACCTGCTGCCAGCACCACCCGGACTTCTAAATCATCTTTTGGATGTCATTTTAAATCTGGATAAACTACTGCATATTTCAGAGAATGAGAGATACGAATGAGTAATATGTGGTTGCCATGGCAAAGTGCATCTGTGAGCTTGATGCAAAATGCCAGTGTGAAGTAGTTTGCACAGAACCGATCTATGATATATTTACAAAAGGAGACATGTACAGTGACTACTGTAATACATCATTCAGCAATGTGCAGGGAGAGTCTCACTCAAAATGGTTCTCAAGATTGAGGGGGCTACTGAATATCATATCAAATAAAAACAAAGTTTGTCAAAAACACATTTCCTTATCATATTCTGCAGAAGAAGCTCTCTCTTCCAGCAATTGTATACAGTTCTTTCCTCATGCGGGATTTCAGAGGGTAGAGTTAACCATTGCCAGGGTGAAGCAGACATTAGGAAGGCACTCTTGTTCAGTTCTTCGTTCCATTTATGCTTGCAGCAACTGCAGGGTTCAGATTCATGAGATACTGAATCCTGTTGCACTTGCCTCAAGCTCTCTAATAAAAAAAAGTTATGGTACCAGAATAGAATGAAGCAGCTGTCTCCGCAAGATGTGTTTTATTCCATCAAAATTTTAAAAATATGTTCCAAAAATGTTAAAAGGCTGTTTCAATAAATTGCTATTTGTGAGTGGCAGTGAAATGGGAATAAAACTGTCTGATACTAGTGTTGCCGTAATATATTAAGGTGAGCAATTGGTTAAATCATCCAGTCACTTCCAGTGCAGTATGTTTATCATTCAATGCACAGAGCTTTTACGGACTGTGAGTGTGGCGTTTGGAGAAAAAAAAATTACAAAATCTAAAAGAATAATTTATTCTAATCAATTACACTGTAGTACAGATCTAGTTTGGCATGCTTTTAATAAAATTAGGAATAAATGAACACTTTCTTGAAGTATCAAATGTTACTCAACACATAAGCAGTGAGGGTAACAGGAGCATAGAAATTAGCCAAAAATAGTTACCTGCAAATACACATTAAGACATTGATTTTCATGTTGAACCTGAAATGTGTTAAAATGCATTCAAGTGGCTGACTTAGACGAAAGTAAATATTTTAATTATAGAATTTGTTTGCTTTAGGGGATGGGATAGGTTTTCTTTGGACTGTTTAAGCTTTAATATCAATGTTTGTTGTGTGATCATTGCTGAGTGCCTGCCCATTACCACATGCTCATAATTATCCTTGCATAATTAGAGGTGACCCCTGGTTTAAAGAACTGTTTAAATCAACTATTATCATTAACATCATTGAGATTTTTAATATTCTTTGACAAATATGAAATGTTTTAATTGTCTAAAGTCAATCCTGCTGTGGGTATATTTAAAATGAGTTACACCACAGAGAAAATGCAGGAGCAAATGAGGCCTTATAGATTTTAGAACCATCTCTGAATGACCTTTAAATAGATATATTAACTGGAAAGTTTGTCATGTCCTCACTGAGTGAAAATTTTTTTCTGCTAAAACCGATGTCCAAGAGGTTTGAACCTATTAAATGGGTCGGCGAGTTGAAAACCCTCCTTCTTCAGTACCTTGTTATCAGAAGACAAATCCACCAGCTGCAGAGACCGGTTCAGTTTGACAATCCACCTGTTCTTGCCTGGGGTTTAGTGCCCCCTTTTGGAAAGAAAGGTTCCATTAAAAACATAATTGTTGAAGTTTGTTGAATCCAGAACAAGTGAAACTTTGAAAGTTATACTTTGAAGTTTCAATTCAAAAATAATTCATCTTTCTGTAGCTCCGCATCATACTTTTCTCTCAGTTTGAATGTTCTAATGTCAGATTAATCATAGACCTTTGCCTCAATTGTTTTTCTGTCACTTATTTTGATATTTTTATTTATGCTTGCTTATTTGAAGAATAAAATATTCTGGGCAACACAAAATTGGCTTTAATCGAAATGATTACAATGAATGATTTCATCCCGGGATGAATTTTTCTTTTACTAATTCCAGTAATTAACTGAAAGATCCAACACAGTGGCACGAAAGTCTTCAGACACCATGATTGAAGTAAAAACACAATACTATAGAAACTCAGCAGATCAAACAGTGTTTTTTTTTGGTTTTTTTTTAATTTTTTATTTAACAAAGATAAAGATACATAACACAGTGGCAAGCTGAGTTTGGAGAGCACCTCATTAATGTTGATTACAGAGGCCTCGTCATCCACTCCAGTACTTAAGATGAAAGGTGGCTTCAGATTGCACAACAGTGAAAGCTGAGGCCTACGCCGTCAGATGCTGTTTGATATTTGGATATGCTGGTATTTATGTGGGCCTGCTGCTTCTGGCCCATTGGGAAAGATGGGCTTCATGTTCTTTGAAAGTATCTTTGATGCATTCCCTGATGTTGCACGGAATTTTTGTCAGACCTTCCTGTGTGCATCAGGCTTTTCACTGTGCTTGCCCATCTGCCCTCATGTTTCTCTTAATGGGCTTGATCTGACCTGTTGCAGAACTTACCCTCAAGCTAGCTGGTATCCAAGCTGCCCTTTCTCGATGCTCTGTCAATTCTGGCTCTCTCTCTGACGCTCATGTAGGGCATACACAGGGCATGAAGCTGAGGTGTATTGGAGCTTTCATATTTACTGTTCAACAATAGGGGTTGGACCTTTTTGATGTCATCAAGGAGAAAGATCTAATCCCAGGTTAATAAAGATGGGAGAGGAGCAAGGGAAGAGATTAATTTTCTCCACTTTGTAAAACAGAAGAGATTGTGGAACGACAAATGGGTGAAAGGATTTGGGGTGAACATACTGCCATCTTCAAAAGCAAAGTGCAGCAGACACTGGAAATCTGAAGGAGAAAATTAGGTGAATACTCAATATCTCTGGAATTTTCCATTTTAATATTGTAATCTTTTATGGTCTTATTCCTGCCACTGTCAGTTATAGAGAGACTTCTTACTTTAAATTCCCTACCATTTTATTCCTGTTCATGGTGATTATGGACCACCTTGTACAGCAAGGGAGGAGATGGTTGTGAAAGGGTGCCTGGTCTGTGCTGGTCCATCATAATTAGCACCTCTCTATCAAAGAGAAAAAAAACAAGATCGATTTGTTGAGAATGACCGAAGTATCTAAAAATTCATTAATTTTAAGTGCATTTAAGAAAACACCACTTCCCAAGAGTTGAACAAGGGTCCATAGGAAAAATGGTCGAAAGAACAAGTGGATAAAACAGGAGGTTCAGTGACTACCAATAAGCAGACACCTGTGGATTCTTTTTTTTTCCAGTTAATTTTTTTATTTTTCACACCATAAACCACATTGACCATGATACATACATTTTCCTTTTCAAATATATACAGTGCCATTTTCTCCCCCCTCCCTCCTCCCATCCCACCCTCCCTACCTCCCCCCCATCCATTTAAAGTACAAAATATAAGATACACTAAACCAGTCAAACAATGTTGTCATTCAATAAAAATAAACAAGAAATTCCACTGAGTCCATTCTTTTCATTTCCTTCTCCTTTCGTTAATTTAGGTAGTGAATGTCCCCGGTAGGTTTTCTCTATTGTGTTTCATGTAAGGCTCCCATATTTGTTCAAATATTTCAATATTATTTCTTAAACTATATGTTATTTTTTCTAATGGAATTCATTTATTCATTTCTATATACCATTGTTGTATTTTCAAATTATCTTCCAATTTCCAGGTTGACATAATATATTTTTTTGCTACGGCTAGAGCTATCTTAACAAATCTTTTTTGTGCACCATCCAAATCAATTCCAAATTCTTTGTTTTTTATGTTACTTAGGAGGAAGATCTCTGGTTTTTTTGGTATATTCTTCAGCATTGTATGGTGCGGTCTCAGTGCTCACCCAAATCAGAACGATTTTAAAGTGCCATTCCAATAGGCAGTAAACCTGTTAGAAAAGTACTTCTGGCACATTTTGTATTATTTGCTGTGAAGGGTAAAATGTACCCGTGGATCTCAGACTCTGTTCCATAATCATCTTCAAAGTGGGAGACAAATCTGATTGTAATAATTACAACAAGGTCTCCCTGCTTTCTTCCAGAAGAAAAAACTGTTGCAAGAAAGCTGGTCATCTATCTCCTTCCAGTGGCAGAAGCACACCTCACTGTCCTCCGTGCTGCTTGAATCCTTTAGGAGATACAGTGGGCATGATCTGCACCACAAGACAAGTTAAAAAAAAAACGTGGAGAATGCTAAACATGATGTGCTGGGCTCAGCAATCATTCATGTGGAGATGTTCATTTCATTAAATGTTTAATTGTCCAACATTTTTCATCTCGGGATTTGACAGAAGCGCAGTGCTCTAATGTGATCTATTGGTTGTGGGAGTGTGTAGTTCTGTTGAAACAACAGTATTTCTATTGTTCTGTGCACAGTTGAAACTTCATCTGGTTGGCATTTCATTTCTAAACAGGCTTGATATTGTTCCTGACATGCTCATCAATACTCTTCAGCGAACCAGTCTTTTCACCCATTTGGAACTAAGATTATTTTATCCCTTCTACACCTCAACATCTGAATTACTGTGGCAAAAGATATTTTGCACCTGTATATGATCTTGCAACACCTCTCAGAAATGTTTCAAGCTCTTTCAAAGAGCAATGGCATAAATACTTAAGAGAACTGAAAAAAAAAAGTTAAAGAACTAGTCTAAATGCAGGGTGTGAATGAATGAATGCTAAAACACTAACAGTTCCCAGTTTGCATTTGCCTTTTTTTTGGCATCACAGTTTTGCTGTCAGCTGTGGCTGCATTTTAGCCAGTAAAAGATTATCATACCCAAGTGTATCATTGCAGAGAGCAAAGACTGAAGGAAACAGGCTTATTCCTGAAATTAATATGAGCCTTACTTTTAACGCCAAATCAGAGCACACATACTAATAGTGGATGTAGTGGGATAGAATCATAAAAAAATATAGCACGGAAAAAGGCCCTTCAGTCCAAGTCTGTCCTGACCATCAACCATCCTAAATCCCACATTGATCCTACTCTTTTTATTTTTCCCCACATTCTCATTGACCCTCCCCAAATTCTACCACTCACCTACACATCCAAGGTCATTTACAGTTGCCAATTAACCACCCACCCACGCATCTTTAGGAATTGGAAGGAAATCAAAGCACTCAGATGAAACCCACATGTTTACAAGGAGAATCAGCACCCAAGGTGAGGATTGAAACAGACCCTAGTGGTGTGTGTCTCTGCTGGCCCCCTCTCATCATGAAGTATAAAACTGCTCCCCTACATCAGGACCTATCACTCAGTAAAGGTAAACATTGATGATCACCTTCATTGTGCCACCACAAGTCGACAGCCATCTAAGGAAAAGAGGATATAACGATCAAGACTGCAAGTCCAGTAGAATGTTCACGGTCTACTGAGCTGTAGTCATCCCTGGCCCTTATGATTCAAAGTCAATCACTCCTGATGGCAATGATATTGCATGTATTTGCCATGGTAAATGCATCGTGCAGAAGTACTCGGACCATGATTCGCAAAAGATTGGTTTGGAGGTGCAGCAGGCTATCAAGACAGAGGGATTAAATTCAGAAGCAGGAAGGTAATGCTGCAATTGCACAAGGTGCGTGTGAGGCCACATCTTGCATGCAGTTTTGATCCCCTGACTTGAGGAAAGATGTACTGGCTTTGGAGGCGGTCCAGAGGAGGTAAATCAGGTTAATTCCAGAGGAGATGAGGGGTTAGCCTATGGGGAGAAATTAAGTCGCCTGGGACTATACTCAATGGAGAGGGGATCTTATGGAAACATATAAAGGTATTCATAAGATAGGGATAGGAGAATTGTTCCCATTAGTGGGGGAGACTAGAACTAGATCCAGGACTAGAACTAGGACTAGAACTGGATCCTCAAGATCCAGGAGAGTAGATTTAGGATGGAGATGAGGAGGAACTGCTTTTCCCAGAGGGTGGTGAATCTATGGAATTCCCTGCCCATTGAAACAGTGGAGGCTACCTCAGTAAATGTATTTAAGACAAGTTTGGACAGATTTTTACATAGTAAGGGAATTAAGGGATATGGAGAAAAAGCAGGTAGATGAGTTAATCATCAGATCAGCCATGATCTCATTGAATGGAGGACAGGGTCGATGGGCCAAATGGCCTACTCCTGCTCCTATGTCCATGTTTTTATGATTTCACATTCTGGATTTTATCTTTTATCTGCAGATGATTAAAATCTTGTGAAGGAAGACCCCTTTGCAAACTAGTTGATAGTTAAGTCAAACATACCAGAATTTCTTTAAAAATGAAAAGAAATCTGATCTTTTTCCTTGTTTGTCTTTGAAGCCAAAGCACCAGATGTAACTAATTCATAGTACTACATTAAAACATAATTGTTTTAACTATTTTTGTGGTAACTATTTTAAATGAATATCATAATAGCACATGGTGATCTATTTAGAACTTCTTGATGCTCAAATTTTGTGTATAATTTAAAAGTGATCAATTATTTTTGTGTAATCAATTTTATAGAACTTTTCCATCACAAGATGAAGCTATTAATTAGAAAAATATTTGTAATTGATTATTTAATGGAACCATGGTTGTGGATAAAGCTGAGTTTCATCTTATGACACGTGCCTAAGAGTTGTCACATAGGTTCTCCGAATCACTACTATACACCAATTAAGCTTATTTTGAATTCTTACATTTTAACCATGTGTACACTATCCTGTACATCCATAAGGCAAAGCAGGAGACAGGAAAAGATCAGATACATCATTTAACTTTTCCTGTACAATCATGGGGCAATATGTTTGTATAATGAACCCTCTGCTCCCATCCAGTTCCTCTGACATTCCTTCCCCCAGCTTTACCATTCCAAAAATTAGAAAAATAAATCAGCCATTCTATAGAAGCAAATATCCAAGAAGTCCTCTGTGACTTTAGAGACGGCATGGA